>NC_139220.1:27686641-28072806 GCF_055691185.1 Crinia signifera
TTAATTTCACCTTGCATAATAATTCAAAGAAATCAATAGTCACAGTAATTGTTTCCGTGTTTGTCCGTGATTGCCTGTACGACACGTGTTCGCTCTCTTATGTTACATTAATATACATTTGACTAGTGCGGCTTTTTACTAGTATTTATATAAGGTAATGCACTCTCCCCAATACGATAGATGTATATTAGAAGTGATAAAAGGGTTTGGCCATATAAAGTCTGGCTGTGTAGGTTGAGGTCACAGAATCTAAGAGCACTGTTCTCCTGAATCTTAATATGATGACATTGGGAACAGATATTATACACACACTTATACATGTATTCCCGTGCTGTGTGTATTATTACAAAGTGTTTTATTGCATACATCAGCGGCACTGACTGACTATCAGCCGGGGTTAAATGACATCATGAAATGATGATGTAATAGAATCGCTTTTATGAATCGATTGAGAACAAATTAATTCAGCCACAAAGCCTTAATCAATGAATATCTGCAGGATGAAATGAGTCCTGATGATCTCATATAAGCATTGTACATGCTGCATGTCACAGGACCCAGTAACATGCATGGGTTATAATGTACTTGCCTATAGACTCGGGTACTTTGGTACCCTTATTTGTATAGCTGGGCACATTAGATCTCCCCACACTCTACGTCTGGGATGGGAAACCTTCGGCCCTCCAGATGTTGATTAACTGCACATCCCAGCATGCCCTGCTACAGTTTTGCTATTTAGCCATGCAAAAACTGTTGCAAAGCATGCTGGGATGTGTAGTTCAACAACCGCTGCAGGGCCAAAGGTTCCCCATCCCTGCTCTACGTAGTGGCATATCGAATAGAGTCGAGAGCTGCACTCCTAATACCCACCATGTTTACCCGCACTACCTACCTGTGCAATCCCATCAGAAAGCCCTCTTGTAATGTCAGAAAAAAGGAAAGGCTGGTTCTTCTGTGGAGGGGAAAAGCAAGCCTGCATTATAGTGTGGGGGGAGGGGAAACGGGGGCTCTTGGGCTAGAGCAGATTTTTAACTATGTTACTGTTGGAATGGGGCTTGTTGGAAAAGATTGTGTAAATCGCTGTAACAAATCGCTAGATTGTAAATAAGCATGTAAAACAATGACAGGATACACGTAAGGCTAGTTTGTATGTTTTGTCAGCATGCATTATAATGTCAACAGGTTCACAAACGTCGACATGAAAAATGTTGACATTGATATATGATTAACAAAGGTACATAATGGGCAACACCAATTTTCCGACCCTTCATGTGCTGATTTGATTTATGAGTGGACTCTTTGGTGGGGTTGGGAATTCAAATGTTATGTGGAAGGCACTAATGAATAGGCCGCTGATGCAGCAATCCGATTGGTCTATGTAGTAAGAGTGCACAATGCGCTGTTGGAACGTACAAACCGTGGTGTTTTTGTACATTGCTGCTCGCCACCTCTGGGAGCTGCAAACAGGAATGAGCACTTGCGCCCAAATTGCCCCTTTTTATGGACTTTTTTGACTCTATCAACATTTTGACCATGTTCGCATTGCGGTGTGATAAACCCACAAATCTGCATTAAATAGTGCAGTTTACCATGACTAAGTCCCGGGTACTAGTCGCATAAAGGGGCATCAATAGATTAACTGCCAGACGTGATGTGGTCAATTGTATAGTTCCAGCAGCATTCCTGCGATGCTAATTCCTGTGCTGCTAATTTACCCCCCCCCCCCCCACACACACACACACAACACACACACACACACACACACACACTGCCATGACTACATACATTTATGACTGTTTAATTTGTGTATTTTTATTTAGATTCTCTTTTAGGGCCAGATGCACTAAGCTTCAAAAAGTGATAAAATGGAGAGTGATAAACAGCCAGCCAATCAGCTCCTGCCTGCCATGTTACAGGCTTTGTTTGAAAAATAAACAGGTAGGAGCTGATTGGCTGGCTGTTTATCTCTCTCCATTTTATAATTTTGTTTGAAGCTTGATACCTCTTGCCCTAAGGCACTTAGAAAGAGGATTTAGGTGTTAGCCACTTAGAAACGGGTGTGGTACAGGGGTCCTAATAGTCATTATCCTGACGTCGGGATCCCGACTGGCCGGACCCAGACAGCATGGTGAGAGCAACTAAGCCCCTTGTGGGCTTGCTGCGCTCGCCACGCTGCGGGCACGGTGGCTCGCTATAGCGGCCCACCTATTCTATTCTCCCTCTATGGGGGTCGTGGGCCCCCACGAGGGAAAATAGCAGGTGGCTACTGGGAACCCGGCTGTCGGTGTTTTGACAGTCGGGATCCCGACGTTGGATAAATGCCTGTCGGGATCCCGACTGTCAGGACCCCGTCCGGCACCTGTTAGAAACGTGGGTTAGGTTGGTTGCAGGCTGGGGATGTTAAGTTTAGGTGAAGGGTATGGGAGTTAGGCACTAGTTGAGAATGTTGGTGTAGGGCTACGGAGGGGGGGGGGGGGTTAGGAAAATGGCTGCTTTTTAGAGGGAAAGTTAAGGGTGGGAGAAGGTAGGTAGCACACTTATCTGGCCATTGTTGGGATTACCTCCTTCGGGAGGCTGGTGGCCTGTATTCTGATTGCCGCTGGTCGTCCTTATGTATCCCAGTTAAAGTGTGTCAATATGACTTACCTCTAATAGTTAGAGCAACTTTTTTCCGGAATTCCTGTAATGTTGTCCTCTTTAAAACCATTGTTTGGGTAAATTTAGTACCTGAGAAGAGAAACCCATTTTAGAGTATATATATATATATATATGTGCTTTTTTGGAGAAATAAGTATTTTCGGCAGACCAGGAGAGTCAGAGTAGCACAAAAATGCTTCTTGGCAGTTTCAGGACACACATATAATATCCTCCAAACGCTGCGGACCTGGAACACAGCCATGAGAAGGAAACACAGTTGATATTGTGATTAGAGAAATAATAAATCCGTTTACAGTAGTTTGTGGAAGGGAAGTTTGCAGGTCACGTGTCTTAAGTTGTTTACGTAGACCAGTATTTGGTATGACCCTATGTTATTGTGTAATATGCATGGGGGCCTTTCCTGTTTCGTTTGCTTATAATGTGCAAACTTTCCTAGCTTATTAAAGTCAAGGCACCGCCTGATGTACCAGGCCAGAGTGATGCTGGGAACATTTGGTCTGATCAGAGAAGAAATCAATGAAAATGACCACGCATGCAGCCAATTCAGACGGGGGCATTTGTCCACCTCATCAGCTGGTGCTAGTAGTGACTTGAAGAAGTCCCCACTCCGCCCCACTCTTGGAACCCCTGGATTGTACAAAACTTTACCTATAGTAGTTTCAATGTGGTTTCTGGTTCCAAGTCATTCAGGTATTGTCAACAACTATCCTGTTCTATCAAATACCTCATCGTGTATTCAACACAAAATACTTCTAATCACATATAAAGCTATTACCAAACCACACCAACCTAAATCTCCTCACTTATCTCTAAATATCTCCCAACTTGCTCTCTCCCCTCTGCACACGATCTGCGTCTCTCTTTTGCACGGATCAATAGCTCCCATCCACTGTTACAGGACTTCATTGGGCTGCACACACCCTATGGAATGCCCTTCCACGCACAATAAGACTCTCCACTAGCCTCCAAACTTTCAAGCGTTCCCTGAAAACTCCCCTCTTCAGGCAAGCCATCATATTTAAGTACCACACGTATAACCCTCTGAGCACTTATGTATTATATAGCTTCCCTTCTGGACCGACAAGCTATGCTATTACTGATGCCTGTCCTTGTGTTTCCCTTCTATGTCCCTATAGATTGTAACATTGCAGCAGGCCCTCCTACCTCTGTCTGTCTGTTTTACCAAGTTTGTACTTTCAGTGTTGTTATCAGTTGTAAAGCGCAATGGAATCTGCTGTGCTATATAAGAAACTGTTCATAAATAAAATAAATTATGATTTATAGTCCCATGGTAATAACCTGCATTATTGCTAGGACTGCCAAGCATAGCCATGTAAATGTAACAATCAGTAGCTGTGTGGCCTGACGCTTGTAAATTGCAATGTTCTCCAATGGGAGCAATATCCAGTCATCTTCAATGAGCTTCGGGGAGACGCGGCTAGTTCAAATGTCCGGCGTCTGCTCTAGCAGACACTAGTGATAGTTCTGCTGTGGGGTGGTGTGGTTAGCACTCTAGTTCCTGGATCTCCTGACAGCTGTTTTCTTCCCCTGGTGTTGCTCACCTCTGCTGGCTCCCTGGAAGCTTCTCCTGTGTTACACTAGCGCAGGCATGTCAAATTATGGCCCTCCAGCTGTTGTGAAGCTACACATCCCAGCATGCCTTGCCAAAGTTTGAGCACTCCCTAATAGCAAATCTGTGGCAAAGCATTATGGGACTTTTAGTATCACAACAGCTGGAGGCCCATAGTTTGGATATGCTTGCACTAGCGTCTCTGGTTCTGCAGCCTTCAGCTAAGTTATCCTCTGCATTGTTGCAGTTAGGGGTTGCTCCCCTCTTTGTATATTTATATATAATCCTCTGCATTGTTGCAGTTAGGGGTCGCTCCCTCTGTGTATATTTATATATAATCTGCATTGTTGCAGTTAGGGGTCGCTCCCTCTGTGTATATTTATATATAATCCTGCATTGTTGCAGTTAGGGGTCGCTCCCTCTGTATATATTTATATATAATCCTCTGCATTGTTGCATTTGAGGGTTTTCTCTTTATGTATAATTGTTATATAATGTGCAAAGAGTAACAAGCCGCTACCCGTGACCTCACTGCCGGTGCACATAACTAGTAGTAGTACCAGCAGCAGCAAGGGTGCAAATGGATGTGCATCTGTACAAATCCATTCGCATAGTCTATACATTCATTTGCAGGGCAGGTTTTCACTGAAGCGGGGCAGAGGCTAAACTGACTTATTTTCCTCCTGACCCCTGGCTTACGTTGCTGGGAATCACCCCACCAAGAACCTTTGCAATCTGGAGGACCATTATGCAATACAGACTACCTATCCTTGTATATCAATGCCTTTTACCCTATAGGTTGCAAGCTTGCGAGCAGGGCCCACCTATCATTTGACTGTCTGTAACTACCCATTTTGTTTACCCCTATTTGTAATTGTAAAGCGCAACGGAACCTGCTGTGTACAAAACATATTGATAGGTTTGTTAAAGTATATACAATGTTTAAATTCCTAAACTGATCTTTTTTAAATCCTGTAAAACCCTAAAACAGGCTTTCATATCCTAATGATTCGAGGCCTATTTCTCACACACAACCTTATGATAAAATCAGACACTCCTAATAATCGCCAAGTAACTACACCATCCACAAGCAATTCCACACTATTCACAACACTATACACATGAAACTACTGAGGAAGAGAGGGATCTAGGTGTCACTATTTCAGGGGACTTAAAGGCAGGTAGGGAATGTAACAAAGCAATGAAGAAAGCAAGTCAGATGCTTGGTTGCATAGGGAGAGGTATCAGCAGTAGAAAGAAAGAAGTAATAACTGTATAGGTCATTGGTACGACCTCATCTAGAGTATTGTGTTCAGTTCTGGAGGCCATATCTCCAGAAGGATATAAATACATTAGAGACTGTACAAAGAAGGGCAACTAAAATGGTGCATGGCCTACATCACAAAACGTACCCGGAAAGACTAAAAGATCTTAATATGTATACTTTAGAGCAGAGAAGGGAAAGGGGGACATGATAGAAACTTCCAAATATATCAAGGGCTTTAACAAGGTGCAGGTGGGAGACATTCTTCACAGGAAGAGGAGCAACAGAACACAAGGACATGCACTGACACTAGAGGGAGGAAGATTCAGGGGAAATGTGAGGAAGAATTACTGCACAGAAAGAGTAGTGGATAAGTGGAATAGCCTCCCATCAGAGGTGGTAGAGGCAAATACAGCAGTACAATTTAACCATGCTTGGGATAGGCATACTGATATCCTTACAAAGAAAAAAGGATCAAATATGGTTTGAAGTAACATGTTTAAAAAGGGGCAGACTAGATGGGCCAAGTGGTTCTTATCTGCCGTCACATTCTAGCTTTCAAATTCTACACACAACCAAAATGTGTAACAGAAAGGGGAGAAAAATACACATGGGGATTTGCATGCTCTTGCGTCCAGCGGTTCCCCCAGCAGAGTGTCGCTGATGAAAACAGGACACTCAGCGATTTGGTCGCCCAGCGATATATCGCTGAGCCTCCAATAGCTCAGTGTTGGAAGTACTACACTATGTTAGTTGTATTTGCTTGTTTTTGCATGCTTACATAAGAAGCTCAGCTTACCAAAGAATCACAATTACTCTTTGCCAAAATAAATATTTTTGTTATTTCACGGGGTTGTTTAAAGTGACCCCTTCTGTGGGGGTTATTCAGAGCTGATCACACTGCTGTAAATTCACAGTGCAGGTGATAATCCAAAGACTGTACATGTATACGGCCCATAGTTTGCCTGCGCGAGGCTGTTCTGCGATAAAATCCTGCTGCTTTTTATTATCGCTGTCTGTATGCAAGTTGATTGACGGGTACCAACCATTTCCTGGGAGTGTTAGGGCAAACGCAGACGTGCCCAGGCATTTGAAGGGAAGTCGTGTGACGTCTGCTCCGGCCCCAAACAGTTTCTATGGTAGCCGACCAGGAGTAAGTCCTGGTCTACGCACAGACTGCACACAGTGGAACATTCATTCGATGGTGAGCTGCAAAATTTTTGCTGGCTGGGCGGCGATTACCTTCTCTCTAGCAAAAATAGAGTGCTCCGTAACTAACTACTCGCTAAGTAGAGCGTTCGGCAAACTGAGCGATTATTGAATGACTGCCCATGTCTACCATATGCATTGCTCACAGGACACAGTGGCATTTACTAGTTCCAATGGAACAGTGCTATGTAGTTACCTGAACAATGCCTGATATGTTACAGCAAAATGTTTTGGGCTATGCCTAAACCATAATATAACCGTGTGTTGACTTGCCGGCAATCAGTGGTCAAGTAAATTCAGTGTGAGTTGCATCATGTAAGCCAGGCATGTCCAAGCTGGGGCCCTCCAGCTGTTGAGAAACTACACATCCCAGCATGTCTTGTCATAGGTTTAGCATTCCCTAATAGCAAAACTGTTGCAAGGCATGATGGGACTTGTAGTTTCACAACAGCTGGAGGGCCATAGTTTGGACATTCCTGGTGTAAGCCATCCTCACAGTGAACTACATTTGCAGTCCAATTTCAGCCCCTCATTCATTTTTCCAGATGAAATTTTTTGTTTTCTAGGCCCCCTCTGAGCAGTTGAGCTGGTGGAATATTGGGACATAGGATCTTATTCTGGTCCATTCGATCCCCTGGGAGCAATGGTGTGCAATTGCGCATAAACCGTTATGCGCATGTGCAACCGCTCCCACACAGCACTGTGGATGGTGAAGCCCATGGGGAATCCCAGCGTTTCATAGGCACTCCCATGGAAAATCGGCGATGGTGCGGGGGGGGGGGGGGGGGTCTCGAGCAGCTGACGTCAGCAGATATCAGCTGCCCGCCCGCTTTCCGCACAGGGCCCCCGAAGACCTATGACACCACAGAGGTGTCTTAGGTCTGTGAGCAGCGTAGAAATAATTTGATGGTCGGCGACCATTGAATGATTTCCTGCGAATAGATGTTTATGCAAAACATCTATTTGCGTGCTTGCAGGGGATCGCAGTGGGCGAGATGGGAGTGGGCGGTCCTGGGGGCAGTGTTTGGTGGACTCGCAAGGCTGAGAAATTCGTGGGACAGGTGCATGGAGGTGTAAATGCTGTGGGACAGGTGCGTGGAGGTGGAAATGCCGTGGGACAGGTGTGCAGTGGTGTATATGCTGTGGGACAGGTGCGTGGAGGTGGAAATGCCGTGGTACAGGTGTGCAGTGGTGTATATGCTGTGGGACAGGTGTGCAGTGGTGTATATGCTGTGGGACAGGTGTGCGGAGGTGGAAATGTTGTGGGACAGGTGTGCGGTGATGTATATGCTGTGTGGCGGTGTATATGCTGTGGGACAGGTGTGTGGCGGTGTATATGCTGTGGGACAGGTGCGTGGAGGTGGAAATGCCGTGGGATAGGTGCGTGGAGGTGTAAATGCTGTGGGACAGGTGTGCAGTGGTGTATATGCTGTGGGACAGGTGTGCAGTGGTGTAAATGCTGTGGGACAGGTGCGTAGAGGTGTAAATGCTGTGGGACAGGTGCGTAGAGGTGTAAATGCTGTGGGACAGGTGTGCAGTGGTGTATATGCTGTGGTACATGTGTGCGGAGGTGTAAATGCTGTGGGACAGGTGTGCGGTAGTGCATATGCTGTGGGACAGGTGTGCGGTAGTGCATATGCTGTGGGACAGGTGTGCAGTAGTTTATATGCTGTGGGACAGGTGTGTGGCGGTGTATATGCTGTGGGACAGGTGTGTGGTGGTGTATATGCTGTGGGACAGGTGCGTGGTGGTGTGTATGCCGTGGGACAGGTGTGTGGCGGTGTATATGCTGTGGGACAGGTGTGTGGCGGTGTATATGCTGTGGGACAGGTGTGCGGCGGTGTATATGATGTGGGACAGGTGTGCGGTGGTGTATATGCTGTGGGACAGGTGCGTTGCGCTGTATATGCTGTGGGACAGGTGTGTGGTGGTGTATATGCTGTGAGACAGGTGCGTGGTGATGTATATGCTGTGGGACAGGTGCGTGGCGGTGTATATGCTGTGGGACAGGTGTGTGGAGGTGTAAATGCTGTGGGACAGGTGCGTGGAGGTGTAAATGCCGTGGGACAGGTGCGTGGAGGTGTAAATGCCGTGGGACAGGTGCGTGGAGGTGTAAATGCCGTGGGACAGGTGCGTGGAGGTGTAAATGCCGTGGGACAGGTGCGTGGAGGTGTAAATGCCGTGGGACAGGTGCGTGGAGGTGTAAATGCTGTGGGACAGTGGTGACTGCTCACTGTCACAGCTTGCATGGTTGGTATTAAACTGACCCCCTGCACACACTGTTTCCACCTCGCTGAGTTTTCACAGTGACGTAGAAATGGTGTGTGCGGCCGCTAAAACAGCGAGGCTCGCAGCTAAATGCAGCGGGCTCCCTGCATTAGCCACGAGCCTCGCCGTTTGGGGATTCCCCCAGAACGTTGAATAAGGTGAGTGGCTGGCTTTGGGGTTAAACAGCGAGGGTCGGTTGCTTTTGGTGATCCTCGCCGTTTAACCCCCTCGCCGGCCGCATTGAATACATCCCACTGTCTGGTCCCGTTGAGCTAATTGACGCTGGGTACACACTTGTCTAGAATGCACCCAGCTTAACACAGCACTGGGTGCCAAAGCTATTCTGTATTTGTCTTAATTAGATGACGTTACAGTGTAAAGAAAGTATATGTAGTGTTCATTACAATTGTTTTGTAGCATGCAGGTGATTCCTGAACATCCGACCTGGCTCTTGGTATCGTTTTCTCTTGAGCAAAGTGTATTAAATGTAATTCTCTGGTGAGAGGATCCAGTCATCTGGGGTTTTTAATGTACGTATATGTTTTACTTAGTGACTCGGTCCAAATGATAATGAACCTGCGTGCATAGCGCTGTGTTTACTGCAATTTTCTGCTGCACTCGTAGATTTCTCAACTTATCTCTTATATTCTGGCTACATCTGTCACTCAAACTGTGAGTGTGTCTATAACGCTGGGTGGAGCCTCTGACTCAGAGAACCAGGCCAGTGAGCCCACAGTGCCAGACAGCCTCTGCCTCCCCATGCTGCCCAGCAAAGACACTGCTACTCCACAGCCACCAGGTGAGCCCCACCCCCTGAGAGATCAGGTATGAATCCGCCCCAAAGTACATTTGCATGCCGTGCACAGAGTTTTCCGTACCTTGGGGTACACAATAGGACTTTGTTTACTGGAAACTGAAAATCTAATCAAAACTTACAGATTCCTTCTAAATAGGTTGTGTATACTCCCGACTTTTATAAAACAATAGCGGTAAGTAGCTAACTCGAAAGTATGCAAATTCTTTTGCCGGCTTCTTTACCTTCACATTCCTGAGAGCGTGTGAAGCTGGCACTACATTGGGATAGAAATCTCTGTCAAAATGTGCTGGTGCAAGCTCACCTGGAAATCCAATCATATACGGAACGTGTAACCAATCGCTCCCCAGAGTCAGTACCGCTGCTTCGTCTTGAGGTCCTGGTGGCTATGTGTTCCTGCCCTTCTTCTCCCGCACTTGGCGACAATGTCTGTTACCAGGCAGTAAAGTCCGGTGGCACCAGGTCAGATGAGAGGACCATAGATCGTTATAGTGGGAATAAACAAGCATCAAAGTGTTGACGGTGTCGAGATCGGCCATCAATAGGTCGACATGCACTAATTCGATATGGACAAAGGGTCGACTTTGATGAAAGGCCAAATCAAGCAAAAAGTTGACATGCGTTTTTCAGGGGGCAGTTTTGGTGTCCATGTTGACGCCTGAGCATGTGGACCCCCAATTAGTGAAGTGCATACCCTCGTATTGCTCGTTTTGCTCACCCTGGGCAAAACCCTAATCGGAGTCCCTGTGAATGATACTCCGAATGGAGGTGTTGTGCTGCCCCCTCCCCCGCCTAGCGATCCAGCACCTAGTCCCTCCTCCAGTAGCCGCACCATGAGGGGAAGCAGCGCTGGGCCTGCCTGCCTCCTTCTCCTGCACAGTGATGATACAGCCCCTCCAGCGGCGCCACCATTATCAAGTGCAGGAGTTCAGCATATGTCAGTCTGGATCCACAGGCCTCCCCTGACTGCTAAGTGCCCATGGAGCCCTGTACCCTCCTACCTGTTCCCCCTCGTGTGATCCCTTGTGTGTGTGTGTGTGTGTGTGTGTGTGTGTGTGTAAAACCTTATGACCCACCTACCCTCTACAGTGTTTGTGACACCCCCCCCCCCCCCCCCCTCAACGCCAAATCATCCCTGGTTTATTACATCCTTCACCCCCTTTTTCCATGTGTTACACCTTGTCTCCTCTTCCACCCTCATCCCTGGTTTGTGACCTCCCCCCCTCTCCCCCCCCCCCGTACCACACATCCCCTGTGCGTGACATCTCCACCCTCTCCTTCCTCTGTGTGCGAACCCCCTATCCCAGTGTATAGCACCTCCTGGCCCCTACCCCATTAATCCCCAGTGTGAACCCCTGTATCACCTTCCTCTGTGTGTGTGACCTCCTCCCTGTAACCCTGTACCCCCTAAATCCTTCAGCATGTGACCCCCTGCCTCTGTGTGTGGGCATTTTGACACCATGTACGTTCCAAACATCCCCATTCCGTATAGAAGACATTTTGTACCCTTCTACCCCTGTGTAAATGTTTTTGTGAACGCTTTCATCCCCACTACCCGTGTGTGTGTGTCACCCTGTACAAAGCGGTGCCCCTTTCCAAATTTTGCTATGGGGCCCAGAGAGTTCTGGTTATGTCCCTGGGTTCTTGTGTTTTCTGAGAAGCTGGACTGTTAGGGTCCCTTAAGGACAGAGTGTGGGAACCTCTGGTTTATGCTATAAAGCAGCGCATTCAGGAGGCTACTGTGATTGCATTAGGGACTTTCCAGAGATTGTTATAGTGAAACCACTAGGGATAGCAAGGGACCTGTTGCATGATAACATTTCTGTTACTGTATGTTGACAATGTAATGTTAACATTACGACTGCATACGTTAATAAGCTGACAAACTATAGTAATACAATTGTATGTGATTAGGAAACTCATTTATATCCATTTTCGGAACTTATATGTTAGTTGGGCGCCCACTAAGCTAATTGCTTAGTGGGCTATTCTGCGTAGGGAAATCGCATCGCATGGGCCATTTTAGTGCCATGCCATGCGATGCAATTTTTTAATGTACTTTATTCACTGCTCTGTGTGCCCCCAAGGTATCACATCGCACCTCCCGCAAAATCACATGTGATTGCATGCGATTTTATAGGGTGTGCGATGCCATTACATTAGGTATACAATAATATGATTGTATGTCCCAAAAATAGCTTTTATGCACCCCCCCCCCCCCCCCCCCCCACACACACACACACACACACACACTATCCACGCCACCCCGAAGCGTGGTGAGCGGTGGCGGAACGCGTCCTCCGACCTTTTTATACCCCCACTATCCACGTCGGTGTGGAGGTGATTTTATATAGTGTGGCGAGCACAGCGAGCGGACGCGGAATACATGTAAAGTCATCCGCGTCCCCTTACGGGGCTCGCTGCACTTGCCATGCTTCGGGCTTGGTGGCTCGCTACACTATATAAAGTCAACTCCATGCCGACGTGGATAGTGGGGGTATGAAAAGGTCGGAGGATGCGTTTCGCCGCCGCGCTTCGGGGTGGGGGAGGGTGCGTAAAAGTTCTTTTTAGGACCTACAATCATATTATTGTATACCTAATGTAATGGCATCGCATGCAATTTTGCGGGAGATGCGATGCGATTCCCCCAGGTTTAAAAGAGCAGTAAATAAATTGGCCCATGCGATGCGATTTTCCTAAGTTAGCGTACGTATGCTAATTGGGCGCCCAACTAACATATAAGTACCCCATTTTCACTTCCTTTTCCATCAGAAATTTTCGAAACCTTAACTTTAAAATGATAATTAAAAAAAATATGTATCATTTTTTTTCTTTTTTTTTTAATGAGCTTTCAGTTCTAGAGGATGGAATTATGTTCTCAGAAAAAGTAATATATTCTCCTCTTCCCACTGTCATGTCTTCTCACCTCCACCCACTGTCATGTCTTCTCACCTCTGTGGATTGGATTGTGCCACTCATGTGAAGTGAAGGAAGAGAATAATTTAGAAAGCAAATGTGCCCATGGAACCTGTAATCTTATCACATAAATGGAGTGTCTATGCCTTGTTTTGACATACTGTAATCATGCAATCGGTGTGTTTCTTTCCACAGAGGAAAGCTGTGCATTCATGTATTTTTAAAGCCGTCCATCTGCGCCCTCTACTTTGCACCATTTGTGTGTGTGTATAATATAATATACATTTATTTTTATAGACATGGTGTAATAGGTTGACACTGGCAATTGGTTGACGTGTTTTTCATGTATATTTGGTGTCAATGTGAACACCTGAGTACGTTCACCCACAGAACCCATACACACTGGGCGATTTTGAGCTGAAAGCCGCTCAAAACACCAAGTTTAGCTGCCCAGTGCCTGGCGGTGATCGGTGATGCACGCTCCCACATCATTGCCGGGAAAGCCGCTCATCTGCTGGTATTACCTACAGGTGAGCGGCTTTGTGGACGGCTTTGTATAGCGCTGACGGCGCCGGCCAGGGGGAAAGCCGCTCAGTGTGGCTTCCCCCCCAGTGATGACAACGGTCGTCGCTGTCCATACACGCTGGGCATAGTCGCCCAGTGTGTATGGACCTTTGGTGTACTGCGTCCCCTCGCTTGGCTCGCTTCATTTGCCATGCATGCTTCAGGCCCGGTGCCTCAATGTGCTCGGAACACTTTACCATTCACGGGAACTCCAACTGGGAACAGTAAAGTGTGAAAAAAGTATAAAACATCCCTCCAAAAAAAGGCATGTTGGACTTTTCATGCGTGGACCATAGCCATTCTGAAATTTTTGCTTGTGTCAACATTTTTGATCATGTCGACCTATTAACGGTTATCCAAGACACTGTCTGTCAGCCATCCGTATACCATTTTTTTAATTTTTATTTTTTTCATAGGAACCAAAACGAGATTAACTTTTTATTTTACGATGATTGCAGTTGTAAAATTTGTTCCAAGAAGACAATGGGGGAAATGTAATAGGATGAGAGATTCCGAAAGTGAGAGATTTGGTAAGAAATCTCCAGTTTTTTAAAGCGGCAATCATTTACACTTCAAAATCGAACTAGTTTTGCCGTTTAAATGATTGCCGCTTTAAAAAAAATTGGAGATTTCTTACCAAATCTCTCACTTTCGGAATCTCTCATCCTATTAAATTTCACTCTATATCTGTTCATCTCTAAGGGGGAAATTTTACGAAGATGGGAGTTCTATTTCACATGGGATGTTGCTATGGGCAACCAATCAGAATCCACTTATTTATTTAGCACCTTCTAGAAGATAATAATATTTGATTGGTTGCCCATGGCAACATCCCATGGGAAATAAAACCTAGTAATTTTCCCCTCAATTGTCTGTCCCTCCCCCAGCTTAATTTTGAACCCGCTTGGTGCTGTCCCTTGTTGGCGGTTCAAAACTATATCAAAATAAAAAGACCATCCTCCTTAATCTGTGGAACCCCCAGGAAACCCTTTGCGGGCCAAGATTGGCTAACTATAGCTAGCCATAGAGTGTCTTACCTCAATAATGATGGCCTACCTGAAGGTGGGCATAGGTTTGTGGCTGTCTCGGTTTGTGTTGGTGGATCTGAGGGGACTTTGGATGGATTGGGTCTAAGGCATTGTCAGGTTTTTTTTCCCAGATGCTGGGAGGTAGGCTTGGGTGGTACCTATTACATTTCAGTACAAATGGAGCATTCATATACCAATAGAGTAGGGGTGACCAAACCTGTCCTCAAGATCTACCAACAGTTCATGTTTGTCAGGCCACCTGTGAATCTATAGTAGAATGAATGCAGCAGGTTTGAAAATGTGACAGTTAGTAATGACTACAGCTGTGCACCAGTTAGGTGATCTGGAAAACGTGGACCATTGGTAGATCTCGAGAACCGGTTTGGCCACCCCTGCAATAGAGCATATCATGGGATGCATTTTGAAAGGTGGTATTTACTAGGGTTCAGACAATCTCATGGGGTTCAGAAGTTATCTAGGACACCGGGATAGAACCAACAAAACCAAGATCACATTTCCCTTCATCTTCCTGACGACATGATAATCGATGCTGAAGGCGACAGTTCTTCCTTCCTTCCAGTGAAGATTGGTCCCTAGGTACATGCAATGGTTTCCACCATTGCCCGCTTTACTGAAGGGGAAAGATGAACCTTTGCAGACACTGGGAGCGGTGAGGGACGTGTGTCTGTGGTTCCTTAGTAGTCACTGGAGAATGCCAGGTAATGCAACGCTGACGGGGTTAACTTGTCTTCCCGCGGCTAGGCGTTTTATTTTTTTTCCACTGTACATAGAAGTGGCCTCGTTTTTCTTGCAGGCCTGTGAAAACACATTTCCAGGCCCCTAGTGAGGAGAGAGATTTCCTCTGCAGAAGCAGAAGTGTTTAGTTTATTTTCCTATGTGGGGAAAATAAATGTCTGCAGCATATAATGTGTGATCATTTTATTGCCGCGTAAGGGACAAGTGGAAAATTCAGAGGCGTAGGAACATGGGAGTCGTCCCTGCAGCAGTCACTGTCACACAAAATGTTTAATACCAGGGAGAGATTTTTGTTTTTTGTTTTGGTAGCAGGGCTAGGGGAACAAGGGAGACTTTCTTATGAGAGAAATGTCAGAAGATGTTTTTTGCTTTATGGCTGAGTTGTTTATGCTAATTGAATAAACTGACTCCGCCCATCTGTTACATAGATTTTTTTTGGGGGGGGGGGTCTGGCGAGAAGTGGACAAGTTGTTCAAAGCAGCCAACCAGCATCAAGCTGTCATTTATCTAGCACAGTTTTTGGAATAGCAATTAAGGGTGTGATCTCCAGATCCCACAACCCACAGGCACTGCCGTTCTGCCAGCGATGATTGGCGGTCCAACGTTTAGTGTGCCAGTCTTGACAATAAGGAATGACACGTTTTTGTTCACATCACAATGCCCTTCTTGCTGAGCAATGATGATTGATAAACTTCAATAATGATGCAGTTTACATAATTAAGGCCCTCAAGACACTTTGCATCCTCCATAGCGCCAGGACTTGCATCATCATAGCGCCACTTCACAAGGCAACGGAGTCACAACAATGTTGTATTGTATTCCTAGGAGACCTCCTTGTGCACCAAAATAAGAAGTCCCAGTGGTTTGAACTAAACGTTCTGAATATGGCTGTGTGTCCACTGCTAAGCGGCATCACACCTTTCATTTAGTAAGCCATTTTCGCAATATCTTAGCAATGACGCTTGTCCGAAATACCCCCCTAGACCCTGCAGTGGCTTGGAGGCGCTGGGTGGCTTGTGGTAGCTGGGCTTTGCAGGGGCTATTGCTACACCCCTGCCTGGAAATGCGGATGCTTCTCTCTTTAAAAATGGTCCTCCTAATATGGGGACAGTTATTAAAGATTAGAGTGAAGGAGGCGGACACTTAAGGAGGGATATTTTTAATGGGCGCAAGAGCAGCAGACCCGGCAGTGGTGACTGGAGAAGGGCGAATGCCCTGTAGGCGGAGTGTTTATTACACCACTGCTGCTTATTCTTTATATCTGGAATCTTTTTTTATTTTTATTTTTAACCAACGAACGAGATCCACTGCCCCTTAGCTTTAAAATTAAAGTAGCAGACCGACTGGGCTTTTCATAGCACCTTGACTTGTATGGGAATGGGGAAACACAACTACAACTAGAAAGTCTATGTTCTTTATGAAGGGACCCACTACTAACCATTGTGAGACCCATGATGAAGCCAAACAGGCGAAACGCGTTGGTTGGTCACCACGAGTGACACTGACCTACATCCATTGTTCAGAGGGAACCGTTAAACCTCACCTAATCTAAGGACGGTCTCCTCAAAATATTGAGCTAAGCACTTTTTTAATGTATTTTCTATTGTGTTCTCTCTCATTTCATTTATATACATTTTCTTGCTTATGCCCTTATACGTTCAGATAAATGGTTCCATTTCCTCTTCAAATATACTGCCTTATGGTGCTATTCTGATGGTATTATGGAATTGAATGGTTTCTTTGCCACCACGCATACTTGTGCTTGACTACAACAAAGGGCTTTCTAGGTGCATTGACTGATAATATATCTGGCACACCAAACATTTCCCTATTAGACCACACGATCCTGTGCCTTTCCTGCCTTCCCTGGATACTTGGACTACAGAACAGGAAAAGAATCTCCTTGATGTGACCTCGTTATTAGACCTCAGATAAAATTTCCTTGCCACTATGAGCCTGATTCAGGTTGGCTCGATAGGCCACGTACATTCCCTGCCTAGCAAGCCCATAAACGCAGCCCAGCTGAATGCCCGCCCCTCGTAGCGAATCCCCTTGGTACCATGTGAGGGAATATGTACGCAAACATATCTCCTTGCATGCGATGGTCGCTGTCCAGCAAATGATTTCTCTCCCCTTCAGTAATGAAAGTCAGTCTATATTGACTTTTATTTCCATTGCTGTGATGTCAGACGGGCCCCAAGCAGGCGTCGCCATGCTTCTACAGGGCATACCACTGCATGCCCCCAGCCCTCCCCCTCTGCAGCGAACGGCCTTGAAAGTGTGTAATTCGCCAAAGCCATTTGCTGCTGGGGTTTGCACAAGCTCAGAAATGCGCAAACCCCGATCAGCAGGACTGAGGCTGAATTCGGGTAACAATGAGCGATCCTGAATCGGCCCCGTTTTTTCCCCGCAGTTGACATTATTGCACTATAGGTGCATGTTCTATCTTTATCGTTTACAGAATTTTGGACTGACCGACCTGTCAGTTACGGGATGCACTGAGCAGCCTACCACATACAGTATACACAGTGGGAAAGTGTACCCTGATGTTTGTGATGGAATAACAGCCTCACTTGTGATTATTGGCTGCGAGGTCCCATTGACCTTATACAACATTATAATCAAGGATAAAAAAGTTCTGCACAGTTACTATATCGTTGCATGTCAACTTTAGGCTAAACAAGGGCGAGAGATGTATTTTTAGCCAGTCTGGACAGAGTCCATGTTACTGATTAGTAGAAATTTTTCTCCCCCCTGGCAAAAAAAACTTCTGCATTCCTGCCCCCCACCCCCCCTCCTCCAAAAAAGGGGCAAGGCGATGTACTACGGGCACCGCTTGCTGAGCTGACTGGCAAACCACCCCACCCCGTGCATATGTTATGAGCGGGACCTGCTCATTACATATGCAGTAGGGCAGGGACCCGCTCATTAGATATGTACAGGACGGGACCAGCTCAGCGCTCACTGCTGCCTGGGTTGCCCGTCAGCTCAGCCAGCGGTGTCCGTGGTCCATCGCCTTGCCCCTTCTTGTGGGGGGGGGGACAACTTTTTGTTCGGCGGGGGGAGGAAAATTTAATGACCTAAATAGGGTGGACCTAATGACGCTCTCCCGTATGCACAAACATGTTTAGCACTAGTTAAATACAAACTAATATAGGGATAGTCGGGGGAACAGTTTTACAGGTTGATTTATTGCTTCGGCCTAAGCAGATGATCAGACTTTCTATTCACACCTCAGCAAAGCTCACACTGTTGGAACTAATTGTAAGGTGATTATTAACCACATGCTGCTAAAGTTCTGCTCTCCGCTGATAAACTTCTGTCAATGATTGAACAGAAAGGAACATCTTCTGAATGTAGAGGACCCAATATTAAATGTGACACTGTGGGGCAGTTGTCTGAAGTAAACAAAGTATTTTGTTTAAACAAACCCCATTCTTTAAATTAACATAATCGTCCTGGTCCCCTACACCCCTCCCCCTATCAGTTCTGTGGTGTATCAGTCATGCTGCGGCTAAGGAGGAGCTGTGTGGTTCCCTGTGACTGTGTGCTGTAATTCAGGGTGTGCTGCTGTGACTGTAAGCTGTAATTCAGTTTGTGCTGCTGTGACTGTGAGCTGTAATTCAGGTTGTGCTGCTGAATGCTGTGAGCCATACCTCCCAACTGTCACGATTTTAGAGGGACAGTCCCGATTTTCGGGTCCTGTCCCGCTGTCCCACCCGCGGCAGGCATTGTCCCGCTGCGGGGGGTGGCAGTTGGGAGACCCCCCAATCTAGTAGAATAGACGCTGTGCGCATGCGCACAGTGTCTATTCTAGTATGAAAATGAGGTCGCGGCTAATTAGCATAAGCCGCGCCCTCATTTGCATACGCCCCGTCCCCTTGTCGGACGCTCGCACGGCTTCGCCGCGCGAGTGTCCCTATTTCTTCAAATCAAAAGTTGGGAGGTATGTGTGAGCTGTAACCTGTAAGGTTGTGAGACTGAGCTGTAATTCAGGTTGTGAGGCTGTGACTGAGCTGTAATTCAGGTTGTGAGGCTGTGACTGTCACAGCAGCACAGCCTTAATTAAAGCTCACAGTCACAGCCTCACAACCTGAATTACAGCTCAGTCACAGCCTCACAACCTGAATTATAGCTTAGTCACAGCAGCACAACGTAAATTACAGCTCAGTCACAGCAGCACAACCGGAATTACAGCTCACAGTCTCACAACCTGAATGTGCCTGCTGTGACTGTGCTGTGATTCAGGCTGTACTGCTGCGACTGAGCTGTAATTCAGGTTGTGCTGCTGTGAGCTGTAACCTGTAATGTTGTGAGACTGAGCTGTAATTCAGTTTGTGAGGCAGTGACTGTGAGACGCTGCTTTGACTGAGCTGTAATTCAGGTTGTGAGACTGAGCTGTAATTCGGGTTTTGAGACTGTGAGCTGTAATTCAGGCTGTGCTGCTGTGACTGAGCTGTATTTCAGATGATGCTGCTGTGACTGAGCTGTAATTCAGTCTGTGCTGTTGTGACTGAACGTAATTCAGGCTGTGCTGATGTGAGCTGTAATTCAGTCTGTGCTGCTGTGGCTGATTTGTAATTCAGGTTGTGCTGCTGTGACTGAGCTGTAATTCAGGTTGTGCTGCTGTGAGACTGAGCTGTATTTCAGATGATGCTGCTGTGACTGAGCTGTAATTTAGGGTTTCCTGCTGTGACTGAGCTGTAATTCAGGTTGTGAGACTGAGCTGTAATTCAGGTTGTAAGGCTGTGACTGAGGCAGGTATTCAATGCGGCCGGTGAGGTGGTTAAACAGCGAGGATTGCAGAAAACCAGCGATCCTCGCTGTTTAACCCCCGCGCCGGCCGATCGCTCTATTCAATGTTCTGGAGAAATCCCCAAAACAGAGAGACCCGCGGAGAGACCTGCGGCTAATGCAGGAAACCCACTGTATTTAGCTGCGAGTCTCGCTGGTTCAGGAGCCGCATACACCAATTCCCCCTCACTCAAAAAAATGGAGCGAGGGGGAATGGGCGTATGAGGGGGGTGCGTTGAATACTGACAGGGTGAGAGGTGACAGCGAGCAGGAAGCTCTGCTCGCTGTCACCGCTCGCCCACAGCATTGAATACCCCCAACTGATGTCATTTAGGTTGTGCTGCTGTGACTGAGATGTAATTCAGGCTGTGCTGTTGTGACTGTGAGCTGTAATTCAGGTTGTGCTGCTGATTGCTGTGAGCTGTAATTCAGTTTGTGAGGCTGTGACTGTGAGCTGTAATTCAGGTTGTGCTGCTGATTGCTGTGAGCTGTAATTCAGGCTGTATTGGGTACACTAAGCACACACTGCTCTTTGCAGGCTGGCAAAGTGCTAGCATCCATTTCCGATCCTCTGTGCCTCTGCAGTTGTTATTGTGAGTGACAGCTACATGACATGTCATTCTCTTGTATTACATTATCAGGGTTTCAGATTTCCCTGCAGTATTGATATCATATCCTTAATTATTTGTGCTTTTCTTATTCTACACCTTACTTCATTCTGTCAAACATTCTCACACTGCAGAAAATATACATGGAAATGACATAGATGGGGAGATAGCTGCTTGCTCTAAGGGTGGGGGAGCTGTCATCCATTATTGTGTAATGTGTGGTGATTGGGCTGAAGAAGTGCCATCTTCTGCAGCTGTTCAGCTTCCTTCCTGTGATGCAAGCACTGACCTAGTGAGCTGGTGCATTGTCCTGTATCGCCTCGCCTCAGCCAGCTGCTGTGGATGCTGTTATGTTACATACTGTAGCTATTATTTTACATTCACAGTTGTGTCTTATAAATGAGGACTGAATACACATATAGACATGGCACAGTGCTGTGGCACTGTATATGTATAAGGCAGAAGAAGACCGTTATCAATATGGATGTATAAATCAGACATATTTCGTAAGGCAGTTAGAAGGTATGGATTTGTACGATAGGTTCATTACCATTGGAGTATATACACCATTGTGTGTGTGTGTGTGTGTGTGTGTGTGTGTGTGTGTGTGTGTGTGTGTAGATGTATGTACAGTATGTATGTATTTATGTGTATATATGTATATGTCTATTTGTGTGACTGCGAAACACTGCTGTTTGCAGTGAGTGAATCTACATCTTTCTCTTGCACACATGCACAAACACAGAGACAATCACAAGGTAGCAGACTAGCTTTGGAAGCACACTCTTTTCTGCAGCTTCAGCCAGAGAAGCACAACAGCACTGGCAGAAAGGCTTCCCATTGGAAGCCATAACTGCGGCTCAAAGTGCAGCAGGTGATTAGCACATTTTTATCATATTTTATAAGTGTAGCCAAATACAGGGCAGATTAACGTCTATCGGTGAACAGTGACAACAAAAATGTATACTTATGTATGTATATGTGTGTATATGTATGTGTATATATATATATATATATATATATATATATATATGTATATGTGTGTGTGTATATGTATGTATAATTAGCAAATAATGTACACGCAGACTCTTACAGTGCTGCCATTAGGAAAATGTATTCATAACGTATGGTTAACAGAGGCATTTTACACGATGTTCCTGCCTGGTAATTATCCCTAATGTAAGAATCCATTCCTGGTGTGAGAGGTCACTCCGCTGGAATATGAGGTTATTTGAAAGTCAGCGTTTGCTATTGAATTGTTACAAATTACCTACTTCGTAAAAGCACTTACTAGAAATGCAATCATGACCTTAATCTGCAATTTTCACTTAAAAGGAAATAAAATAAGATTATCTGTGTGATACCAAGAGCAATCAGGGTTGACTGGTATTGATTATTCACAGCAAGCAGAATGCCGTCCTCCACCCCCCCCCCCCCAAATTGCACAAACTCAGGGAGTAATTCAGCCTGGATCGCTAGTCCGAGAATTCGCAGTAGACTGTGAGGGGAAAGCCGCCGCCCATGCTAAATTGCGAGAGAATTGCGAATAGATTTATAATCGCTATGCACTCGCAGATCCATATGCAATTCCTGAACCATTGAATCGTTTTTGCCGTCTGTGCAATTGTGAGTAGGCCTGAGGCTTCTGTGACTGAGACAGGGTGGAAGTGTTCATCGCTGATGTCACAGACCCTCAAAATCCCTGGGCATATAGGCGTTTTTCAACCACACCCAGAAAAATGGAAGGTTTCCACCCCCAAACACCGGCTTCCTGTCACTGAGTTCCGGCCACATTGTGTTTGAGATCAATATGCATTTTTCCAACACTATATCCCCTTACACATTTGCAATGCATACGGTTCGCATGTTCATGGGTCATCCGCTTATATAGCGCAGCATATTCCGTTGCACGCAAAAGTTAGGCACATGACAAGGTCAACAAGGTCTTCTTACACATCCATGTCCGCATAGAGGGGAAATATAATAGTTGCACAGCAAACAAAGTGTTATACTAATTTGGGACATTTGACACCCAAAAAATTGTGAAACTCATGTTGACCTCTTCATGTGTCTTTTACCGAAAGTACCATAACAGAAAATAACCCCATTGGGGTAAATGCCATGTAATGGCGCAAAACTTGCGGTGTACTCAGAACTGACCAGTGCACCCGCATGCAATAATGGACAGGTAAAGCATATAACCAAATGAACAGGAATCTGCCAACCAGAATGTAAAGAAGAAACACCTGGGCTCCAAAATGGAGCACTTACGGTTTACCAGAACCGGAACCAGGCATGCGTCAGGAGTCCAGGAAAAGATTAAATATCCAGCCAGAGTCAGAAGATGGCTGCAGGGAAGGCAGGAAGCAAACAGCCAGGGGAACTTATATGGAGCTGAGAGAAAGGCAGGTGCTTGCTGATACAGGCACTATCACCGGCGGGGCTGTGCTGACCTGAATCCTTTAAAAGGGCATCCAATCACCTGAGCAGGATCAGCCCAGCCCCCCCTCCCCCACCCCGAATTAATGAGAGCAAGCTGTGGTGAGGCTTGCCTGTGCATCTCCCCCCCCCCGTCGCCCCGACAACCGCTAGGCGGAAGTCATCATATGGTTCAGCCTACTGCGGGCGGAAGCCGCTTCAGCGTCTCTGGTTGCTGAGCGACCGGCAACAGAGACACAATCACAGGCTGACGTTTTATTTCAAGACGTTTTCCTAGGAAGACTCACTTGTAGGATTCACTGACTGCCAAATGATTAGGAGGTTTCCTTTTAGCTAATATCGTTTGTGATGGCTTCTTGTGGCAGAATTTGTGTCAATGGCTCTTGGAAGCGGGAAGTATAAAGCCTGTAGACCCAGACAATATTCAGATCTTGAGTCTTCTACTACTCCTAGACTGTCATGGAATCATTTTAAAGTGTCAATCTATTGATCAACCTTATAAAGACACATCTTGCCAATAATACGGCCTTTGAATTTGCTAGCAAGCTTTGGTATGGAATCAGAGTGTTATTTAGGGACTGAGCTGAGATAACGGTGGCATGATGATCAGCCTCTGAGCAGGTCACTGGGGCACTGATATGTTGAAAGTGTTTGTGAAGTTCCACCTTCAAATCATTGCTGGTGCTTCAGACTAAAGCTGTCCATAAACTGCAAACCAGCCGACTTAATTGTACAAACCAGACGGTTAATCAACTTAGAATGTGAGTGAATTAGTGTATTCTACGGAACAATGGTAGTTCACAGTTCAAGGCTTGGTCTTCAAGCTTGTACAATCCACTTGTTTAACCAACTTGATAGTATGAAGGGAGATCAGCTTTGTAGCAGTTTATAGAGGGGGATATATACGCATGACCAGCAGTCAGGATACCTGAGATCTGAATACCAATGCTGGCATCCCGAAGGAGGGAATCCCAACAGGGGCAAGGTAAGTATACTCACCCACCCCTGCCCACTCTTAATCGTCATCTGATGTCTCACCCTAACACTCACTTATAAGTGCCTAAACCTCCCCCCCCCCCACTCCGGCAGTCTAACCCTAATCTTCACCTCCTGGCAGCATGACACCCCCTCCCCGGCCTGACCCTAACTAGACCCGCATACTCTTCAATGAGAATGTCGACTGTCTGTATTCTGGCATCCGCATCTTCATTATTTTGCAGTTTCCAGTGCCGGTCCTTTGACTGCAGTCGGAATGCCACTGTTGGTACACTGATGGCATCCCTATGAGGAGTCTCCAGTTATGACAGTAATATCAACCCACTTCTTTATCGTGCTGCTGTAGGTGGCAGCACTTGGAGATCCTTGTTAGTGAGTAAATAATCGCAGGTCCTCTTCGTTGATGGGAAAGACTATGTTAACTCTAGGGAAAGCATTTTCCTGATCGACTTTCTGTTTCTGAGTAAAGTGCTGTTAGCAGAAGACCTCCTCTACCAGGTTCCTGCTCAGAAGACCTCCTCTACCAAGTTCCTGCTCAGAAGACCTCCTCTACCAAGTTCCTGCTCAGAAGACCTCCTCTACCAGGTTCCTGCTCAGAAGACCTCCTCTACCAGGTTCCTGCTCAGAAGACCTCCTCTACCAGGTTCCTGCTCAGAAGACCTCCTCTACCAGGTTCCTGCTCAGAAGACCTCCTCTACCAGGTTCCTGCTCAGAAGACCTCCTCTACCAGGTTCCTGCTCAGAAGACCTCCTCTACCAGGTTCCTGCTCAGAAGACCTCCTCTACCAGGTTCCTGCTCAGAAGACCTCCTCTACCAGGTTCCTGCTCAGAACACCTCCTCTACCAGGTTCCTGCTCAGAACACCTCCTCTACCAGGTTCCTGCTCAGAACACCTCCTCTACCAGGTTCCTGCTCAGAACACCTCCTCTACCAGGTTCCTGCTCAGAACACCTCCTCTACCAGGTTCCTGCTCAGAACACCTCCTCTACCAGGTTCCTGCTCAGAAGACCTCCTCTACCAGGTTCCTGCTCAGAAGACCACTTGCTGCCTCCAGCCCCATCATATACACTTTAGTTCCTGTCTATAAGCTGACTGTTACCTCACAGCTATACATTGTGCCTTTTTCAGTTGGCTTTTCATTAAAAGAAAGCTGTCAATACATAAAGGTTTCCTGCTCTTAACAAGAACACTACCACAGAGGCATTTTCCTCATGTCTGCATGGATGTACTCTGAAACCCAACAGGTGCGCACTGATGTCAAACACTAATGCATTAGACGAGCCATGGAACTAAGTATTTACTTACAGAAGGCACGTCTCTTCCCTGCTGCTTCCTAGAAAGGTCAGAAAAGTGGGGCGTTCAGGAAAGCTTTCGCTCTGCCTGTCTAATGCAGCTGTGTATAAAAAGGCAGCCGTAATAAAGTTCTATTGTTTTATGATATGTTTACTGATCATCCTTTTATACTGGCACTAAAACCATTATCATGTAACCCCACATGTGCAGCTCCAAAGGATGTAAATATAGAATATAAGCATATAACAAATCAGATTATTTGTAAACTAGTTACCGGCCTGTCAAAAATGGCAGAACAATATAACAGTAATGTCAGTTCCTGGTTTTCTGGGGCACTGGGGTCTCACTACTAGGCTGCCGTCCCCCTCCCCCCAATCCACACGCAAAAAAAAAAATGCTGATGAAAATTGATTTTCCATCAACAACAAGGGAATAACAGTGTCAGGGGAGAGTGTCCTGGGATACTGGTGTATGGGTGATGGGGTGGCTTTTAGGTCACATGTTCAAAATATAAAGAAAATGGTGTCAGGGGACAGGATCCTAGAGAGTGGTTCCAGAGTGGACAGAAGAGACGCCTACGCGCTTTTTATGGTTGAGTCACAGCGGCCTCCAACTGTTTCTAGCATGGTGGCGCTAGGAGGACAGCCGAAACGAGGGTGCCCTTGGCAGAACAAGACCAATACTTTTTGTAAGCCACAGCACTACAGTATATTAGTTTGTACAGGGACAACAGCCTGGCTATTATTTATATGGAGAGGATTGGATAAAAGCAGGGCTGGGCAACACCGGCCCTCCCAGATGTTCGTGAACTACACATCCCAGGATGCTTTGCATTAGTTTTGCTATGTGGCCATGCTGAAACTGATGCAAGGCATGCTGGGATGTGTAGTTCATCAACATCTGGAGGGCCGGTGTTGCCCAGCCCTGGATAAAAGTCTGTGACCACCCCTTCTGGCTATTAAAGGTATTACACCTAATCAGAGGAAATATGTGAAACTAGTTAAAAGCCCTTCAAAATGACGGCTCTTGCAATGTACTTTCACTTTGAGCTGTGACAGTTTTTAGCCCACAAACTCTCCACCTCCCCACCAGTCACTATCTGCTCCTACCTCCAATCTCCAGTCTTCACAGCTCCCTCTCTACAATCCAAAAATTGCTGTCTCGTTCTGTTATGGCATCTTATAGCACACAAAGGAGTACTTTGGTCTGTCAAGTGGTCATATAGGGATACTTACCTACCCTCCTGGAATGGGCGGGAGGCTCTTGAAAACCAGGTCATTTTCACTGCTCTTCAAGGAGGAGGCAGAGCTAAGATTATGCAAATAGCACCATTTTAGCTCTCCCTGAAGAGCTGCAAATGCCGGCATTTACTGTAATAGAGCAGGGCTTAAAGACATCAAGCTCCATCCCCTGCCCCCGGAAGTTCTGCTGAGAGGAGACTCAAAATGAAGGTAAGTATGCATAGAGGTGAGGAGTAGTTAGCTATATATATATATATATATATATATATATATATATATATATATATATATATATGTATGTTACTTTTGCGATACCCGGCACTCCAGGATCCTGACGAAGGAGCCACGAGCTCCGAAACGTAGAATTAAAGATTCACTGCTTCACGGGCTAAATCGTAAACAAGTTCTGCGGTAACGAGGGAAATAGAAATCCACAAACAAATTTTGCTGGAAATAAAATGCCCAAAGTCGTGGTAATCCTGTCATTTAGCAATGTACTTGTATCGACCCTTTGCAGTATGAAAATAAGCCGAATACTTTCTACAAATGGCAGTACATGCATCAGACCATTGTGTTCCCATAGATATATATTTTTTTTTATTTATTTGTCACTTGATAACTTTTTGAAAGAAATGACAACTGGAGAAACAAGTTGGCATTTGCCTGATTTGTATCCCGAGCAATTAAAGTAGTTGGAAGTACAGGGCCAGAGGTGCATAGTGTTGATTTTGAAAGTGTTATTTCTCTCACTCTATATATAAGTTTATTTCAAAGACTCTTCATTGCAAGAACACCAGTCACACATTTTTGTTTCATTTGCAAATGTAAGTAACGAGCCAAATGCTAATGTATAATTTTTATTTTTGTATAGAAAACCTGTTCCTTTACTGTGGAACACTGTTTATTTGTGCTGCGTCTAGACCCATTGCGGCATCCAAACCAATGCTATCTTCATTGTGCCTTGGGATAATGTTCTTCATAGTATCCTGAGTAACATTCTGGAAGCGTGTAACTAATGGAACATGATTG
The DNA here is from genome assembly GCF_055691185.1 of Crinia signifera. Lineage (NCBI taxonomy): Eukaryota > Metazoa > Chordata > Amphibia > Anura > Myobatrachidae > Crinia > Crinia signifera. The sequence goes on from NC_139220.1 coordinate 27,714,088, forward strand.
AATAGGCCACAGTGCCTCGCCAGTCATGGACCACATTAATGGCAGACTTCCTCCATGGGTAGGGTTGGCTCCCGCGTGGATAGTACTTTGCATCTCCTCCTGATTTACTAGTACCTACAATCCACTAAAGGTGTGGGTCTTGTCCTGCACTGAGATAACAGCAGGGCTGGGCAATTGCGGCCCTCCAGATGTGGATGAACTACACATCCCAGGATGCTTTGCATTAGTTTTGCTATGTGGCCATGCTGAAACTGATGCAAGGCATGCTGGGATGTGTAGTTCATCAACATCTGGAGGGCCGCAATTGCCCAGCCCTGAATAACAGAGTAGTTGTTCACTGGTTAACATTTTGTAATAATTTTGTGGCAAGTGTCATTATCCTGAGTCAGGTTAATTATGAAACAGCTGTCAGTGGAGATTAGTGTTTGGAAGTTAAAAAAAAACATTAAAAAGTAGTGAAATATGCTGAAAATTAAGAGTTTTTGAGGGATTGGGTCAACTATGCAATTGTCTACAGCTTCAAACCTTTGTAGTTACATGAATAACTAACTGAATTTGTCCTATTTCTGTTTTTATTTAATGGTTTTGTTGAAGAAACCATTGATATTTCGGTACTTATGTAGTATCTGGGCGCCCGATTTTTTGATTGTATGCCTTAAGTTAAGGCATACAATCAGATGCGATGCGATGCGATATGGCATCGCATGCGATGACCCGATTTTTCCATAGGATTCAATGTTAAAATGGACTGAGTCCATATTAACATGGAATTCAATGGGAAAAAGGGGTCCTTTTCATACCCCTACTATCCAAGTGGGCATGGAGTTGGATATAAACCTGTGGCGAGCGTAGCGAGCCACCGAGCCCGAAGCGTGGCGAGCGGACACAGAATACCGTCCCCTCGCGGGGCTCGCTTCGCTCGCCACGCTGTGCCCGATCCGACCCGATTTCTAAATCGGGCGCCCAGATACTACATAAGTACCGATATTTCTACATACATTATAGATCTATTTATTCAGTATTGTGACTTTTTTTTTGTCATATTAAATTTGATGCAATAAAATTCTGTCTTTGTGTTCTTGCGTAGGTTTACGTCAGGCTAGGTTTTTAAAACGCTGCAATTAGTGTGGCCAATCCCGGGATCGGGATCGGCGGGATCCCGGGATTTGGCCTAAAAAAGTCCGGGATTTCAATCCCGGGATTGGAGAATCCAATCCCGGGATTTCGGGATTAGACTGCGCATGCGCAGTCTAATGCCGGGCAGCGTCTGAGCACTCGCTCAGACGCTGCCCGGCTGTTCCCGTAACCTGACCCGGCGTGCGGCCTGCGTAGCGTGACAGTAGAGGTCACGCTGCGCAGGCCACACGTCACCAGTGACCGCCTACCCGCCTCTTCTCCGCCGCCCGCCAGCACGCCGGCCTGACTCCGCCCGCCTGCCCGCCTCTTCTCCGCCGCCCGCCTGCCTCTGCCCGCCTGCTGTCTTCTATGGAGGTGCACTTGCTGGGAGGCACCGTGCACCTCCAAACCCAGTCCCGGCCGCCCGCCCGCACCCTAATGTAAGTAGATGTGCGGGTCGGCTGGGGTGGGTCCTATGCTAAAAATGTTTTTTTTTGGTGGGGATGCCAATCCCGGGATCCCGGGAATCCCGGGATTGAGCATTTTTCAATCCCGGATCCCGGGATTGAAAAAATGCCCCGGGATTGGCATCCCTAGCTGCAATTATTTAGGGAATTGTTTTGTTTATAGTAATTGATTAAATTAAGTTGTTGTTGCATTTTTTAACAACCAGTAGAGAAATTGGAAACTTCCTAAGAGTGTTGGTTCTTGAAGTAAATGTTAGTTACGGTTGTAATCTGTAACTAATAGTCGGGGTATAATAGACGTGTGTGTTGGGAGGGGCAGCGGTTAGTCATTTTTTAACAGACCAAGGGCTTTTGTTTCCTCTGCAGCATTAGTGTTCTAAACTCAGCTGTCTGTTGCTGTCAACGTTTTGGTAATACCGGCACAGTATGAAAAACAAGATTTGTGAATGACTGACTGCCTAAATCCCTGTCAATCTAATGAAATGACAGATTTGCCCTTGGGATTACGTGACTGGTTGCACAAATGTTTTGAAAGATTACAGACACTTTGTGCAGACTGTCATGTCTACTTGACCCTGCAACCTGAGGTTTAGTGGATTTCAACCAGTTTAACAGGGGCATGTCAACACTGTGTACAAGCTTTGCCAGGACTCAAACGAAGTGATTAATGACATTCAGCATGCTACTAACTTTATATTATCTCAGTATAGCTCATGATATCTTATCACCTTCCACTTTATCACTTTTGCCAGGCTTAATACATCTGCCTGAGTGCTTTTCTTGCAGGTCATATAACTTTGATTACTTTCAATATGTAATTTTGTTTCTGCTTTGCCATATAAAGCAGAGAACCCCAACCTCACTAATTTCTAGATATATGTGATTAGTGTTCACTCTAGCACCCTGCACATTTTAAAAGCTGTGTAGTTCCTCTCTTCTGCCTGGAGTGGCGCTCTCTGCTTGGTGCTTCTAGTACAGTCTGGTCCGTATTGAGATACAAGCCCCATTGTGATAAAGACACAACAGCAGACAGCGACACCCCAGGCAGGAGAGAGGAACTACACAGATTTTGAAATGTGCAGTGTGCTAGAATAAACACTAGTGATCACCTAGTGGGGGCAATTCAATTGTTATAGCACCCCCACCCCCTGCACATATTTGCACCTGCCAGCAGCTACTATTCAGTTACTTATACTCATGGGTGCACTAACATAAATTCTGCTCCCCCATGCTAGCGCCCAGCACTTTAGTCAAATTTAGCCTTTTAAGCAACTAAAGCCAGCAGTGCAATAAAACAATTGGCACCCAAACAATTGAATAGCAGCTTGTCTAAAGTGATGAGGGAATTGCAATACACGGTTCCCATTAAACAATTGGTGTTGCTAGTCGGTCACTAGAGAGCGCAAAAAAATATATATGTTTGGGCGTGTAATATTTAGTTTTGTGGGTGTGTCCTTGCAAGCGGGCTGCGTTCTCAGACATACAGCCGCTTCCACAGAAGCCACGTTCAGACGGAGACCCTGCACCTGCCAAAGGCAGGTGCAAATGATGATGGTGGCCTGCGAAGAACCACTGGCAGCGTTGCTGCGGGCAGAAGTCCAGAAAAATGGAGTCTCAGGACTTGCACGTTTCTGCTCATGCAACTGCAAGAGGAAGGCTGAACTAGCACTTACATATTATTACAGCTGTGACTCCAGCAATGGGCGCTACAGCAGAAACAACAGCGCCCACCTCGGAATCGAGCTGTAATACATATTTAGGTCTCCTGTGTCTTGTTGGTGGTAACGTTTCCATGGGGCTGACCTTCCTCTGAGAACTTCAGTGCTGTTCCATGGACCTCTGCTGCCTTCATAATACAGTATACCAGCAATGAGTTCCCATAAGTTATTATTTTCTGGCTGAAAAGCGTCACACCATCCCATACATTATACTGAAAACAAACCGATGGGAGCAAAGTTTAAAAATAAATAAATACATTCGGTTAGTATGGAGATCGTGGAGTTGATATCTGTAGCATTAATTCTAGAGCCGGCGGCTGTTCTTCCGATGCAGTATCAACACGTACGTTGCACAGTATGTTACAGCGGTTGCAGGCATGCGTGCCGTCTGCACTCAGAACAGTAACGTACTGTATGGTGTAAGCAGCTTCATGTACTGTGGACTGAGTATTGCTACATTCCTTAACAAAATGTCCTTTCTATTTACAGCTGTGGGGATGTGGCTTGTATGGTGTTTGCTCTCCTTTTGCCCTTCCCTTTGCTGTTGCTGATTCAATCTTGCCAGCCATAGTAGCAGTCTTCTGCAGCGTCAGACCAGTTTCAGCAGCAGCCTCGCCTACGCTGTGAGAAAGCCATTTCTCTGCCAGCTGGTGATGAATAATTTCATCTGCCATGTTCCCAAATGCACATGTGACCACCTTATCCCTCACGCCAGTAATGTACCGTTCTGTGGAATCGCCATTTTTTCTGCTCTCGTCCAGCTGCCACATTTTCTTAAGGAACAAAAAAGGTCCTTTAATCTGTCACCGGCCAAAGGAAGTGTGTAATAGATTCTCCCGACCTTCTGTAGCGTAAGGCTCAGTGAGTCGGTAAAGCACATTTTATGGCTTCTGAGAGGTCTGTATCATTAATTGCAAGCAGGTGGTTTCCAAGCACTCGAAGCCATACACTAGAAGTAATTGCAAGCTCACTGGACTGTGGAAGGAATCGGAGCAGGTGGATACAGTGAAGGAAAAGCCAAAGTCATTGCCAATATGATCTGTGTAGTCACATAGGAGAGCAGAACAGTTCTGTCCACCATCTTTGTTCAGTATGGAGTTAACGGACAAAAAAATGGACTTCATAATATCGCCACCTGCTGTTATAGACTGGTAATATATCACAAGTTTGGCAATGCCCATATTTAGCGTTGATAAAGGAGGAGAAGTGATAAAGTGCCTGGTACTTTATCACTTCTACTCCATTATAACTGCTTCGTACATCTACCCCAGACTCCAGCATCCCGATGGAGGGAATCCTGACTGGGGACAGGCACTATAAGTAAATGTACCTTCCCTTTGCCTCCCACAACCTAGGTGTGTGCAGATTGTGCGATATTGGCTGCCGCCGGAAGCCAGCAGGGTGCTGGCAGGGAGGGAGGGGCAGTGTGATTGGGGGGCACCCAAGCTGCTATCACACCGTGTGTAGAGACCATTGCTGTTATTGGGAGTGCCTAATCCAAACCCATGCACCCTGCCGCATAAACCTACCCCCACCCCCGCATGTATTAAGGTCATAAGACACTCATGCCAGCCAGCAGAGGGTGCCCCTCAATGTGCCCACAAGATTTTGCAGGCACATCGATAAAGTGCGAACACTTCGCATGCCCACACAACAGGCTGGGCATGTTTCGGGTCACAGCAGAAGCTGCCACAGCCTCCCCCAAGCGGTCCCGATTGGCCTGTGTTGCACAGACTACTCCCACAAAATGCTGAATGCAGTACAGATAATCTTCACAGGTTTCTCAAACACATTTTATACAATGATATAAATCCCAGGAACTTTTTTTTCAGCAGTGTTTATATAAATATTGATTTATTTCCATGTTTAAATTTATCCAATATGTGGATTTTTTTCTGTTGTGGCTTCGGATGCTAAAAGGAACCTGTACTGGAATTAATTTCCTTTAATACGTTATTGATTGAGCAGGAAATGCAGCAACCAATGTCCTAAAAATAAGGTCCATTGCTCCACATTTGCCAGTTCTGCTGGAAGCATTGGTTTATTGGGCCATATGCATTAAGCCTTAACAAAAGATAAAGCGGAGGATTATAGAGGACCAGCCAATCAGCTCTTGTCATTTCTCAAACACAGTCTGTAACATAGCAGTTAAGAGCTGATTGGCTGGTACTGGTAGTTGCCAAACTCACAGCTAGCTAGGTCTCATCCAATCAACTTGCAGCTAGAAAACGTGCTCATAAGCCGCCGCAGGCTCTACTGGCTAAGGTGCCAGCACAGGGGTGTAATTCCTGGACTGAGAAGTTTTGCATAATATGAGGTCTGCTTCAAATATACCAGGCAGTACGGATAGTGTAGTGGTTAGCATTACTGCCTCACAGCACTGAGGTCATCATGGGTTTGATCCCCACCATGGCCCTAACTGCGCAGAGTTTGTGTATTCTCCCCGTACTTGCGTGGGTTTCCTCCGGGTGCTCTGGTTTCCCCTCACAATCCAAAAATATACTGGTAGGTTATTTGGCTCCTAACAAAAATGAACGCAAGAGTGTGCATGTACATGTGGTAGGGGATATAGACTGTAAGCTCCACTGGGGCAGGGACTGATGTGAATGTTCAAATATTCTCTCTGTAAAGCGCTGCAGAATATGTGTGCGCTATGTATAAGAAACTGTAAATAAATAAATATGTATCTTGCTGCCTTCAGCAACCCCTTAATGTGCATCTTGTCACTAATGGTTACTTAATTTTTTTTTTTTTTTCAATTGGTCCTGCTAAAATGTTGCATTAAAGGTGTCCAGCATGCCTCCTTGGGTCCCCTGTACCACGATTGTCCGGTGATGGCTTTTTATTTAATACCGTAAAACTTATAATTGGGACCCAAGCTGACAAAACCACGCACAACATGGACGGATCCCTGGGCACTTAACGATACACAAGATTACTTTTCCCAGTTTTTGTAGGTGTTGATACCCAAAAAAGAAGATACAATAGTGTGCCACTGTGATGCTTATTCCTTATAATGATATAGGCCTCGTACCGAAATTATTGGTCTACAATGTATATTGTAGACAAACACGTTTATTTGAGAGACAAAGTAGTCACCAAGGTTCCATCATTCCGTCAATCTTCTTATGATTCGGTTAGCTCAAAAAGACATAGGAAAGAAACTTCTTGGTGCAATACAATAAAATTTTTTGAAAAAGTAAAAAAATAACCGGAGTAGTTTCAAAGGACTCTCACCATCGATTTATGTCTACAAAGACTGTACAAACATAGAGCAGTATGTAAAATATTTCAACAGGCGTCCCTGGATCGCTCCCTGGGTGGTTCCTTATACTGTACCAATCGGTTTCGATATCTGGATGATATCTTTCTCAAGGTGTAATATACAATGGGAACTGGGCAGGTATTTATACCCCTCCGATCTAACTAAATTGGTAAACCTATTTCCAGACATGGAATTTCTAACAATCTAATCCTATTTGTATCTCTATACAATATTCTAAGAGTTCAGTCAACACTTTCAAAAGTCTGATTAGTGTGGGTGGGCGGTTATCCGTTTTGCCGCTGTTACTCCACATGGTCCGGCGTGTCTGGCTTAGGCGGAAGCGGAAGTGACGCGATGCGTGTCATTGACGCTAAATTATAAAAACCACTTGGTTTCAAAATCTTGGTTTAAACCTGTGGGGATGAGAGTGGCATAATTAAAAATAAGTGACCTCTCGCATGGCTAGTTTTTTTACTAAATCACTGCCTCTTATGTGTGGTGTGATTTTCTTTAAGATATAGAAATTCTTTATACCATTGATGTTACATTGGTGATGGGCTTTAAAATGCGATGAGAGGGCATGTGTATATAGACCTGGGGTAGCCAACGCCAGTCCTCAAGAGCTACCAACAGTTAATGTTTTCCAGATGTCCTCACAGAATCACAAGTGAAGTAACTAGCTCCACCTGTGTATCTTTGAAAATGTTTCAGCTGGTAATGAGTGCACCTGTGCAGCAGCTAGGTTGTCTGGAAATTGTGAACTGTTGGTAACTCTCGAGGACCGTAGTTGGCTACCACTGATCTAGACCCTTCTTAATATTTCGCATATGTTCCCCTAATCTTACTTTGAAGGGTTTAGTGGTTCTACTGATGTAGAATTTACCACAGGTACATTCAATAGTGTATATAATGTTAAAAGAATGACAAGTTACAAAATCTCTTATTTTGTATTGTTTCCCATTGATGGTTAGATCTGAGATTTTCATCCCAAAGTTATTGGGAACAGTTTTGCACCCCACACCTTGACCACAACGAAAAAAAACAACTGATGTATCGATATCATTTTTAGGGGAAATGGGGCATAAACTCTGCACCAGTTTATTTTTTAAGTTGGGTGCTTTCCTAAATATCATGTTGGGTCTATCTGGAATTTGTTTCCCTATTATAGGGTCTTTCTTTATCAGATCCCAATGTTTGGTAAGTATCTTCTTCAGTTCCCTATGTTGGGATTTATAATTGGTAACAAAAGACCATTTCAGGTGGTCCTGTTTATTTTTGGTTTTCTTTTTTGGAATAAGTAAATCCTTTCTTTCAAACTCCTTCACTTTTAGTATGGTATTATCAAGTTCGTTTTCACTTTAGCCACTGCTTTCCATTTCATTTGCCTGTTCATGAAATATATTATTTTCATACCATACTAAAAGTGCCACAGGCCTAGTATTTACCTATTAACTCCAGTGACTTGGGCCTAGTGCTCCATCAATTAATTATTATTACTATTATATTATTATTATAACTTTTAATGAGCAAGGTGGAGAGACTTAGGTCCTAGTGCCAAAAGCCCCTCAGAAAAAAATATTACATGCCCAACCTCGTAATAACGCATGGTGACCCTGGTGCACATGTAGGTTGTGGTGGGCCAAGGTCACCTAACTTTATTGGTGGAGAAGTTCTGGGGGGAACTTAACAGCTCTCTTTTTTTTCCCACCACATAGTTCTCTTTGGTCCTCACCTTTTAGTCTCTTATGGACAGCATCTGTCTTCTGCTAAGTCTTCCACTGCCATTATCTTCTGGCTTGATCCCACTGGCTTCTGGCCTCTTCTGTGATTGCTGGAGCCCTTTCTCTCTTCAAGAACTCTCAACTTCTCCTCCCTCTCTGCCATCAAACTGAGCCCTTCTATTCTGTGGTTTTAATTATAAGACCCTGCAAGCGGACAGAGCTATGACATGGCAAGTCATGATTGGCTTGCCGTGACTGTTCCTGGTTGGCTGCTAGCTTCGAATCACTGCAGCCTTATTGGATAAGCTTGAATCCTTTTGGATGTAAGTTGTACCATGCCAGGGTCCCAGCGGATACCAGATGCTGGTGAGACACCCTTTCATTTCATTCTCTATAAGGTACAAAGTTAGACATTATAAATTCTTAGAGAAGTTCAGTAACCATGGCAACGGTTTAGTTATTCTTTGTTAGCTGGGGAAAAAAATTGGCTATATCATAAATCTACACCAAGTATGCGATGTCTGGATAACTAAATGCAGAACACATTTGGCTTTAAATCTTTGGATTAAATAAAAATAAAAAGATTTAGTGAGGTTTCTGCTGCCAGCTCATTTTAGTGCTGACTTTACCTGCACAAATCGGTTATTGTTACATTTATTCCATTTAAGGTTTGATCAAGTAGTAAGTGTACCCATGTGCATGCACAGATTTATATGGCTATTTAATGGCTTAATGCTTGTTTTGTAGGCTTTGCTGTAAATTATAGCAATGTTTCAAGCTGCATTACCTCCTTTTTTTAAATTTGTCATTTGTCTTTGGGGTTGTTATTCTTTTTCCAGGGGTCCCTCCTTTCGGGACTTGTGTATTATCACGGCGCCCACTACTCCATTTGCGTAGAGGGCTAATCAGGGTAGTGAAATCGCATCGCATTGCATGCCATATTGTATGGCATGTGATGTGATGCGATTTTCCTATGTAATGTATTCACTGCTCTGTGTCAGTGAATCCATTAAAAAGATAGGATGCAATGAAAAATCGCATCGCATGCCATTATTGTATGGCATGCGATGCGATGAGATATCGGTTCTGATGGAACCTAGAATAATGCCATTTAATGGTAAAATGACATATAATGTCATTTATTTTGAAAACCTATTGAAAAGACCGGCCGGGCGCTCTCAGCCAATCAGCATCCGGACAGTCTTTTTAATAGGTTTTCAAATCCAGCAGCGCTTCACGTCCCGCAAATAGTGCTACAAGCAACCAGCCACCGCTGCCCAGATCCCCGGAGTCTGGACCCCGCTGCCCGCCAACTGCTGTTTGGACGCCGCTGCCCCCTTCACACCAGAAAATGCAGGGAGTAGAGTGGTGTGAAAGGGGCCAACCCGGGAATGTTCCTGCTTGATCCAGGGACCATTTTCCCGGATAAGTAGAAAAAGGAATACTTAGAAGGCGCTTAGAAGGAAAAATATTTTTTTCTTTTTAATTCATTATTGTTTCTCATTTGTGTATTTTTTATAATTATATGTTTTATGTTTTTTTTCATATCACTGGCCAGTGTGTTTTAGTATTATAAATATTTTATGGTTTAATCTATACGTTGTTTCTAGCATGTTCTATGTATTCCTTTTTCTATGTTTGACCTCTGAGAATAGACATTTCCTTATATCGATGCTGCTAGAACCTTCTGTGCACTATGGTACATTTCCAAGGTGATCTGTATATGTGTGTGTATACATATTTACACACATATATTTAGTTTTTGTGCACAGTTGTGTATATGGTCTACACCCCCAACATCAACCATTAGTGACATTTGTGTTTGGTGGTCTTATAGCGCCGATTTCCCTCTTATTGTTTCCTGAGTAAGTCCCTGCATTTTCTGGTGTATATTATGATGTCGACCTGAAAAATGATATTATACCCTTGTGACCTTATCGACTCCCTCTACTGCTCCGAAGTCCTTTGCTTGTGTTGTCTTTGTGACGAGTGGTTTATGCACTTGCAATCAGAGTCTGTGGAGATAAACTGGGTGTGGCAGGCTGGAATCTGCAGTAAATGATTCGCTGTTGCTGGTCTTTCCGTGCACTTGTAATTAATGCATTGCTTTGGTACTCCTGCCACATTTTTAATGATTTGAAGGACTTTTCCTCCTACAGGCTGACTACATCATAGGCTATGCCTACTCTCCAGAAATATTTGGCAGCCTACTGAAATTCGGAGTGTTGTGGCATTATGCCACAGGGAGGCCATGGTACTCAAGTACATCATCATGTCTCCTGCACATACCGCTGGGAGCTCAGAGATCTTTTGGATGGACAGGCTCTAAGGACTTCATTGCCCATGAATTAATAGCAAGTTGAGCAACCTAGCTTGTGCAAAGTACAATAATCACCCCTCTTTCAGCTTATAACCCTTTCACACTGAACAAATAACCTGGGTCGATCCTGTGTTGTTGCCGGGTCGACCCAGGTCGGCATGTGGTGTGAAAGGGCCATGTCAAATATCCCGGGTCCAGCAACCCGGCAATCTGAACTGGGATAAAGGCAGTGTTATTTCCCGGTCGGACACGGGCTGCTGGGCAATGTGAATGGGGTCGAGTGACCCGCTCACTTCTATGGACAAGGCACCTCAGTGCTGCCTCTCCTTCCCCCACGCAGTAAGTCTGTAGATGTCTTAGTTGTCAATATGTCTGATGTCACTCCTTCCCCAGTGGTATCCTTTTCTCTTTCTTTTTGTTCTGTGCCTGCAGGGTTACAGAAAGGGATATGTCTGTATGAATCTGACGCCCTCTTTCCGTCTTTATCTATAGGCATGTCCCCGATACAAGTTTTTGCTGCTTCTACAAAATATTATCACAATTCATAGATTGTAATGGTGCAATCCACAGATTGTCCTGTTCTTGCATAATACAGTATAATTTTAAAGATTAGTTTTTTTCTGGCCGCACTGTTCTGCCTACATTGCAGAGATTGCATATCTTCTCCTTTTGAGATAATGAAGGTTCGGGAGGCTGCTGGAATTTTGCATCCAGGTCTCAAACAGCCATGAAGGCTGGATCCTTGCAGGCCTATTTTAGGGGAATGCTAGTGTGCTCAATCTCACATTCCAGCAGTTATTAGCATTCATATTACAGACATGTCACAGGCAAAACAGCCGGGGAAAAGTAACTGCACAGGGAATAAGCTGCACTGCAAACTGCTGTGTCTGTATTCAAAGGGTGCCGGACAGTTTCCCGACAGTCGGGATCCCAACGGTCATTACCCCGACACTGGGATCCCGACAGTCAAAACTCCGACACTCTGGGTCCCGTGGGGGTCCACAACCCCCATAGAGGGAGAATAGAATAGGTGGCGAGCATGTCGAGCGCAGCGAGCCTGCAAGGGGCTTTGTTGCGCTCACCCCGCTGTCTGAGTCCGGCCAGTCAGGATCCCGACGTCGGGCTAATGACTGTCGGAATCCCGACTGTCGGGACCATATACCCCACCCATATTCAAAGGCATCGATCACTGCTTCATAAATTATCAATGGATAATCTACAATAAGTAACCTCGTGTGTAGAGAATACTTACCTACTCTCCAGGAATTTGGCGGGAAGCTCCTGAAAATCGGGTGGCCTTCCCAGCCTTCCTGAAGATTAGGCCAAGCCTCCCACCAGCCACCATCTGTCGCAGCACCCCGCATCCCTCCCACAGAGGAGGGGCCAATGGGGCAATTTGCGGTGAATCGCGTCACTGTGTCCCCGCCCATGCCTCGCAATGCCTGCGATGTATGGCGGGAGCTGGTCCAAGATTATGCAAATTTGAGGACACGCCCTTTCCCATCATGTCCCAAGATGTCACATTACACTCCTCCCCCCATCCTCAGGACCCCACACAGTTCACACAGACCGAGGTTGAGAACCACTGAGATAGATGGAAATTAGCAGTGCTGCTGGGGTTTATTTTACAAATCTCATCCACATAGTGGGTAAATCCTCAGTCACAGTTAGTGCATTTCAAAAACTCGGAGACTGAGCTTAAAATGAGTCGTGGAGCTAATTGATATTACATACGTTACATGCGGTGACCAGACAGAAGCTGCAAACTCCTTGCCTCCTGCGATTGGTCGCTCCCTCAGAGGTAGACATCTGTCATGATCTTGTATCCTTAATAAGATGATGTATTACTTTTTATTATCATACGAGTGTTTTCTGCGCTCTCCCTGTATTTCCTTGTGACTGGTTGGCTTCCTATCATGACTGAAGAAAGATAAAATTGCTTCCGAGGCCTCTTGCACATGTGCGCGGAGCTCACCAGTCCAGCGAATCCTTCTCAGTGACTGTCACGCATAATGAGATATAATTAATATAGAGGTGCGCAGAGGCCCAGCGTTAATTCTGTGTGTCTTGTAGGGCGATTTGCTATTGTAGATGGCTCGGTATAGCCTGGTTCTCAAGCGGTGTCAATATTGGACTATAATTTACAATGATATATCTCTACACCTGAGAAGTTTATCTGTCAGCCAGGGACTGGACCTGTTGCCTGCCGCTGGCTTGTTTTTTTTTTCTTCCTCCAAATAATTACAGTTTTTTAAAAGCATCCAGGAGAAGTTGTGATAATTTATCATCTTGCAGGCAATCCAACCATAATTTATTTCACAGACTGTGCAAACGGGGTGAACAAAAAAAACAAACAACCTAGTACGTTACCTCCAGCATTCAGCCTGAAAATTAGAAATTACCCAGTGAGGGATTTCAGGCAGCAGCTGCAAGTTGCACATGATCTGGGTACTAATAATGCGCTCCCATTATTCTCGTCTGCCCCAGATCGAATGATTTCCACAAGGCAGGTCTGGACGGGAACATGACTAGTATTCCAAACAAAGGACATTGCTTTTTATTTTTTAGTGCCTATGCTCCATTTTAGTATTGATGACATTGTTATGCCTATTCTATACATTCTGTATTTTTGGTTTATTGTCCATTCAATTATATTTTGTTGTAAGTCTTAAGCTCTATGCACACTGGGCATTTTTGCCCAGCATATATGCACAGTGATGATGGGGAAAATTGCTGGGCTGAAAATCGCTCAGTGCAGTAAAAAACACACTGAATCAGGCCCTGATGCTCTCCCCCGCAGCCCTGATGCTCTCCCCCGCAGCCCTGATGCTCTCCCCCCGCAGCCCTGACTCTCCCTCTACTCTCCCCCGCAGCCCTGACTCTCCCCGCAGCCCTGACTCTCCCTCTACTCTCCTCTGCAGCCCTGACTCTCCCCCACAGCCCTGACTCTCGCCCTACTTTCCCCTGCAGCCCTGACTCTCCCTCTACTCTCCCCTGCAGCCCTGACTCTCCCTCTACTCTCCCCCGCAGTCCTGACTCTACCTCTACTCTCCCCCGCAGCCCTAACTCTCTCCCTCTACTTTCCCCGCAGCCCTGACTCTCTCCCTCTACTTTCCCCCACAGCCCGGACTCTCCCTCTACTCTCCCCCACAGCCCGGACTCTCCCTCTACTCTCCCCCGCAGCCCTGACTCTCCCTCTACTCTCCCCCGCAGTCCTGACTCTACCTCTACTCTCCCCCACAGCCCGGTCTCTCCCTCTCCTTTCCCCGCAGCCCTGACTCTCTCCCTCTACTTTCCCCCGCAGCCCTGACTCTCCCTCTACTCTTCCCTACAGCCCTGACTTCCTCTCCCCGCAAGCCCTGATTCTCCCCCGCAGCCCTGACTCTTTCCCCTCTCCCCTCCCACAGCCCTGACTCCCCCCTCTCAGCCCTGACTCTCCCCCACAGCCCTGACTCTCCCTGATTGCTCCTGCAACCTACCTGTATCTCTCCCCTTGGCATCTGATATGTCCATAACGAAAGAGATGTCAGGCTACCAGTGCCGGATAATCGGTGGTGTACCAGTACTACAATATAATAATACATAATGAAAAATATTCTTTGTCATAGATTATGCTTGTTCCTTTTGATCATGTTATAAAAAAAAACCTCAATGACACTAAAGCATTCCCTTTGTTCTACAATACACCTCTTGGCATTTGTGGTGAAATTTTAGTCACTCTTTATTCTGTGAAGTTGCTTGTTGCATGAATCTCAAATACGTTATTTCCTTAGTGGCTGGCTAGTCATTTGACAGCTAATGAAATATCTATACATCAAATAGGGAAATAATTCAGCTCTTTAGTCACTGCTGCCCACAACATTTATTTCTCTTTAATCACTACTAAAGGATGCGATGAAGAAGATGGGTGAGACGGCTCTTTATTCTTGGTCACCAGATCGGCATGATCTCATTGTATAGTGAATTTCAGTTTGTTGCGTTCTCTCAATGGGTTTATGGCCGTGTACTAGAACAAAGGGCTTCATAATACGCAGTGAAGTATTTATTTATTTAAAGCCCAATTCCTTTTTTCTCTCCTTGCAGTGATGTTACTTTAGTTAGATCGCTAATTAGCCTTCCAGGAGGAGCCAATAGAAGACGGGGGGAATATCGGCACTCACCTATTCAATGCTGCCGTTTACGGCTTTCGGTCCAAACTCAACAGCCGGAACATTGAATTCCAACTGTTGAGTTACTGTTGGATAAAGCGAAAACGGCCCAGGATTCCGACTGTGGCAATGTTCCGACAGTCGGAATCCCATATTGAATACCCCCCAGGGGTAAATTTACTTAAGCTTCTAAAAATTAACAGAGATGATGGTGCTCATAGCAACCAATCACATTCTGTCTATCATTCCTCTATTGCAGACTAGAGAATAATAGACCAAAACTGAACTCTGTAGCCCATTGACTTCCGCTTATCCCAAGATCCAGCCAATGTGGGGTAATACAGACCAGATCGCACGGCTGCAAAATTTGCAGCAGCGAGCGTAGACGCTGCCTTGCTAGAGGGAAATCCCGCTTTGCGTATAAAAGTGATCGCTGCACGAATGGATGTGTACAGTTGCAAATCTATTTGCAGCCGTGCGAATATCTTGAAATCCCTTTGTAAGCCGCTCATCGTGTTTTTTTTGCACTGGGCACCACTTATCACAGGCTCAGATGAATAAAGGCATATCTGGCCTGTTGCTGACATCACACGCCCTCCCCTAATACGCTTGGCACACCCAGCATTTTTTCTGGCCTGTCTGTGTTTTTCTTGGCCATCCCATGACACCCGCAGGCGCCTACTTCCTGCCAATCACCTTGCAAACGGCCATCGATTAAAAAAGCAGCAGAATTTCATTGTAGGATGGCTTTGCGCATTCGAACCGTACGCATGCGCAGTCTATTCATTGGCCGCCGTGTAAATTCACGTCCATGAGATCAGGTCTGAATTACCCCCATATGTTAGGGCGAGATGTTGGGGTTTCTATGTAGGAAGTTGGGCTGGTCTAGAACACTTGCAGATCATCCATAGCATGGGTCTTTAAACTGTGGCCCTCCAGATGTTGTGAAACTACGAATCCCAGCATGCCTTGGCACAGTTTTGCTATAAGGGAGTGTTAAAACTGTGGCAAGGCATGCTGGGATTCGTAGTTTCACAACATCTGGAGGGCCACAGTTTAAAGAGACATGATTCTCGGCCCGCATCCAGGCATTCTGTGTGCGGTAACTCGGCACTGTGGCAAAAAGCAGTTGTGTGCTGGCAGCCTAAAGCTATAGGGAGCTCAACGTCCCTGCGTGGGAAAGCAGATGTTGTGCAGGTTAGTAGCAATTATGGTTAGTTTGCTGTGCAGGTGCTCCGGCGTAGCAAGCCCAGCTGCTCTCTGACATAACAAACAGAGCAGCAAAAAAGACAGACGGCTGAACTATAAAATGATAGGAATACATTTTGAATGTGTAAACATTTATGAAAGTCTGGGCATTGCTTATATACATAGGTATTCATTTAGGAACTGAAGCTTTTTAGTTAATTGGGCCTGTCTTATTTTTCGGCAATTGGTCATCTTTAGAAATATTAGAGTTGATGTATCACTGTATTACATGACTCATAGGGAACGACGGGCTTGCAAGCTCCTAGGTAACAGAAGGTATATTCATAGCGGCCCAAAGAGACTGTCGCTGCAAGACAGAAAGGTTTAAGACAAGCGCTCGCTCGATGGCCACATTTAGAGATTGGCCAATGACCAGCGCCATTTTGCTGTCGACGCTGTTTGAATGTTTTTACAAAAACATACACAATGACCTTCTTCATCTCTAGATCCCATAGCCTATGAGGCAGCCTTACGCTATTTTTTCACAAACTCCATTTATGGTTGTATTACCCTGTGTTGCTTTTAATGTTGTTGTAAGTCTGGACTTCACAAAGAAGTTACAAAGTATTTGCAAGGATGAAGCTGTAGTATTTGTGATGTGTTTGCATATATATTACTTCTGGTGTGTTTCCCACATCCTGTGAAATTATTTTTTCGGTGGTAAAAGATTAATGGACACTATCTCTAGTGCCAGTCCTCAGGCTTCCATCGCTGGTGGGAGATAAATGAATGCTCTCCCTAGAGCCAATATCTCCTGGTCTTTAAATGGGGGTGGGGTGATGGGAGATAAATGTACACTTGCTCTAGCACCAGCATCTCCTCATGCTTCCATTTGTGGTAGGAGATAGAAAAGACCCTTGCTCTCTCCAACATCTCCTCACACTTCCTTTGGAGGAGGGAGGTAAATGGACATGTGCTCTAGAGCCAGAATCTTCTCATGTTTCCATCGGTGGTAGGAGATAAATAGACCCTTTCTCTCACCAGCATCTCCTCACACTTCCTTTGGAGGAGGGAGGTTAATGGACATGTGCTCTAGAGACAGCATCTTCTCATATTTCCATCGGTGGTAGGAGATAGATAGACCCTTTCTCTCGCCAGCATCTCCTCATACTTCCTATAGAGGAGGAAGGTAAATGGACATGTGCTCTAGCGCCAGCATCTTCTCATGTTTCCATCTGTGGTGGGATATATTTGGATGCTCTTTCTAGTGCCAGCTTCTACTCACTCTTCCATCAGTGGTTTAGAGGTGAGAGATAAATGGATGCTTGCTCTACAACCAGTGTCTCCTCATGCTTCCATTGTTGGTGGGGTGGGCGAGGGATAAATACACAATCTCTCTAGTGTCAGCATCTACCCATGCTTCAAGCTATAGTATAACTATGCTAAGTTGGTTCCTTGCCCTGTTTGATACTAGGCGTGTGACATAAAAATGTGCTCAACATATGGTAAATCCTATGTGGTTATGGGGAGGGGAATGTAAGTATTCTTAAAGGTGACTTTCTGAGATTACTTTAACAATTTCGTCTTTTTTCCTTTCTTTAGGGCCAGACCGACAGGGCTGTGACTCTCACATTCGTTTCCCTGTGCCACCCAACACCAAGCACTGGATCGCGCTTCTGCAGCGGGGGAACTGCACCTTCAAAGAAAAGATCCTGAGAGCTGCGTCCCACAACGCCACTGTTGTGGTCATCTACAACAACAATTCCAACGAGGACGCAGTGAGCATGACCCATGCAGGTGAGGTTACTCTATGAGCAGACCATAGTTGTAATGAATGAAATAAACCCCCTCATTGGTGGCTCTTCCAGTAATTGGGGTATTGTATCACGGAAAACAATGCATTGCAGAAACTTTTCATTGGGCAAATAAATTGTGACTTTGACGTTTGTTGGATTGGAAATTTAAACATTGGGAGTAGACTAAAAGTTTATAATTTGTATGGGATTGTTCATTCCGTGTGTGGAACAGGGAGAGGTGCAGTGATTCAAAGTTTTTCATAATTACTATAACAAGCAGCCAGGGCTAATTTTACCATAATGACTTCAGCACCGTTCTGCATGATGTTAAAGTCCAGCTATACTACCATAGACCCCGCCGTAGTGCTTCTCACTGTAATAAGCAGCCCTTTGTTACGCCGCCATTGACCAAAAGACAAGCAGTAAAATAGACCTGGCGGCAGGTGTTGGTGGATCACTGATTGAGACAAATGATTACAATGGTTTCTTCCCATCCACGTCTTTGTTACCCTTTGCTGTTTTTGTTGGATGTTTTACTTAAGGAGTCAACGTTCTTATCCGGCCCCACACGTACATGAAATATAATGAGGGATGGCCATGTCTTCCTACAGCTAGATAACATTGGAAAAGGTCTTCCTGTGGGGAGGGACATATGCACCTGTTTTATTTTAAGGAATAAATTATGCGCGGACCCTACTGATTTCATTCACAGTATATGCCACGCTGCCTATTTATGTATGTCACTGTGTTTGTGTGTGTATGAGCAGGTGTGTATGTTTTCATGTATTAATATGTAGATGCATGTATGTATGAGCAGTTGTGTGTATGATTGTCAGGGCAGCCGAGAGGAAGGCTGGCCCGGTAAAATTTTGGAGATGTGGGCACCTCCCGCTCTTAGGCCACGCCCCCAAAATGTTTAGAGGCGGGTGAAAGAAAACTCTAAAAACTGTAATCTCTGTAGCAGCACACGCCTACAGCATGTGCTGTGCTGATCGCAGGCTCAGCATGACCTCTCACGCTGTCAGTAAGACGCTCATGCTGAGCCTGATCACAGCACATGCTGTAGAAGTGTGTGCCGCTGTTGCTACCCTGGAGGGACTTAGGGGGAAGGGAGGGGCCCGGGTAATTAGTACCTGCTCTCCCCCCCCCCCCCCCCCCCTCTCGGCTGCGCTGATGATTGTATGTATATACATGTATGATAAGTGTGTGCCTAGGTGTGTAAAGATTGGTGCCTGTTTGTGTGTATTTGCATAAAGTTCTGTAACTGAATGTTTAGTATATGTATGTAAAGTAAGGTCCGTGTGTATGTGTGTTCGAATTTACAGTATGTGTGTGAGAAGATTTTGTGCGTGTTTGTGTGGCTGATGCTTGGGTGTGTGATGGATGCATGTGTGTATATGTATTTGTGAAATTGGCTGCATGTAAGTATGTGATGTTGCCTTTGTGTATGTATGTATGTGATGTTGGCTGCGTGTATGTACAGTATGTGATGTTGGGTATGTATGTATGTATGTATGTATGTGATGTTGACTGCGTGTATGCATGTGACGTTGGGTGTGTATGTATGTAATGTTGGCTGCGTGTATGTATGTGATGTTGGCTGCGTGTATGTATGTGATGCTGGCTGCGTGTATGTGTATGTGTGTGTGTATGTGATGATGGCTGCGTGTGTGTGTGTGTATGTATGTATGTATGTATGTGATGTTGGCTGTGTTTGTGTGTATGTGATGTTGGGTGTATGTGATTTTGGGTGGGTGTGTATGTATGTATGTGATGTTGGCTGCGTGTATGTATGTGATGTTGGGTGTGTGTGTATGTATGTAGGTGATGTTGGCTGCATGTATGTATGTGATGTTGGGGGTGTGTGTGTATGTATGTATGTATGTGATATTGGCTGCGTGTATGTATGTGATGTTGGCTGCGTGTATGTATGTGATGCTGGTTGCGTGTATGTGTGTGTGTGTATGTGATGATGGCTGTGTGTGTGTATGTATGTGATGTTGGCTGTGTGTGTGTGTGTGTGTGTGTGTGTGTGTGTGTGTGTATGTGATGTTGTGTGTATGTATGTGATGATTTGTGTGTATGTATGTGATGTTGGCTGCCTGTATGTATGTATGTATGTGATGTTGGCTGCATGTATGTTTGTATGTATGTGATGTTGGCTGTGTGTGTGTGTGTGTGTGTGTGTGTGTGTGTGTGTGTGTTTGTGTGTGTGTGTGTGTGTGTGTATGTATGTATGTGATGTTGGCTGTGTGTGTGAAGTTAGGTGTGTTTTTGAAGTTGTGTACCTGTATGTGTTTTTGTGTGATGGTTAGTGTGTGTCCACTGGGTTGTGGGTTTACACTTTGGTGCCTGTTTTTAGAGCAGGGATGGGGAACCTTCGGCCCTCCAGCTGTTGTTAAACTACACATCCCAGCATGCCCTGCTACAGTTTTAGTATGGCCAAATTGCAAAACTGTAGCAGGGCATGCTGGGATGTGCAGTTCAACAAGAGCTGAAGGGCCGAAGGTTCCCCTTCCCTGATTTAGAGTGATGTAATTGATTCTTCACTAGTTATCCTCCAAAATATAGCTGCACCGCACTGTTCTCCAAATAAAGGTAATCAATCAGCAGTTACTAATGCAGCAACCCATTTGCAAAATAAAAATGTATATTAGGAGCAGAAGGAATTGGTGCCTCTGTGTGTTACTTACTTCTCACGGCTTGACTACTGTAATGCTCTTCTCACCGGCCTCGCTCAATCCCAACTAGCTCCTCTCCAATCTGTCCTCAATGCTGCAGCCAGGCTTATCTTCCTCTCCCGCCGCTCTAACTCTGCTACTCCCCTTCAACAAAATCTGCACTGGCTTCCATTCCCCTACAGAATCCTCTTCAAACACCTCACACTCACATACAGGGCCATCTCTAATTCCATTGCTCCATATATCTCTAACCTCATCTCCATTCATACACCCTCCCGCCCTCTACGGTCAGCTGACGACTGTCGTCTCTCCTCCACCCTGATCACTGCTTCCCATGCTAGAGTACAGGACTTTGCCCGTGCTGCACCCCTTCAGTGGAACGCACTCCCTCGCTCCATTAGACTCTCCCCGACCTTGCAAAGCTTCAAACGGGCACTGAAAACTCACCTATTCATCAAAGCATACCCTTCCACTGCATAAACCAGCTGGTTCTCCGACCCCTTGCCTGTTTCCTGTTTACATCCTGCTATCTAACCACAACCCCCTCGCTTGCACCTCTTGTAATCTGTCTGTCTCCCCTTCCTACTAGATTGTAAGCTCCTCCGAGTAGGGCCCTCTTCCCTCCTGTTGTCAAAGCCCACTTCTCTTCACATTTCACTCACAGCTCTCCTTTACTCCAACACTCAGTGACCATCTTCATACTCATCTCCATCATTGGCCTCAAGCCTCTAGTTGTATGTTGATTGGGTCCTCACTACTTACATTTAAGCTGTAATGTGTATTGAACTGTGGTGCTCTTTATTTGTACTGTATTTTTGTTATTTATTCAATGTTATGCCAAGTTTTTGTCTCCCTGTATTGTTCCTTTGTACGGCGCTGCGAAACACTTGTGGCGCCTTATAAATAAAATTATAATAAAATTATAATAATAGACAGCAGCAGAGGAATGTAATTGCTATAGACACAGTGTCATTCTGGCAAATGCATATTGATGTACTACAGCACCTGTCTGAGGGGATGCGGTCATTTGGTCTACTGCATTATGGTAGAAAGTCATTAGGTCGACATGCTAAAAGGTCGACATGACTCTAGGTCGACATGGGAAAAGGTCGACATGATTCTAGGTCGAAAGGTCATTAGTTCGACAGGTCATTAGTTCGACAAGGTCATTAGTTCGACATTGTCTATGTCGACATTCACAAGGTCGACATGGAGTTTTTCACTGTTTTTTGAGCCAACATGTGCCGACAGGCGGTATTTCATGCCCTACCATCCACTAGGGCGTGGTGGGAGAATAAAATAGTGTGCCGAGCGTAGCGAGGCACCGTGCCCGACGCATAGCGAGCGCAGCGAGCGATGCGAGGGGATGCAGTGCACTTTAAACTGTGTCCATGTCGACTGTGTTGACATTCAGGTAAAAAACCAGTGAAAAACCCCATGTCGACCTTGTGAATGTCGACATATACAATGTCGAACTAATGACCTTGTCGAACTTATGACCTGTCGAACTAATGACCTTTCGACCTAGAATTATGTCGACCTTTTCCCATGTCGACCTAGAGTCATGTCGACCTTTTAGCATGTCGACCTAATGGATTCGACCTAATGAATTTCTACCATAATGCAATAGACCAAATGATCCCAACCCCTGTCTGAGTGCCCGGTATTTACCATCATATCATTGTGTATGGCACCCTTGCTGCATTCACTCAGACACCACTTTGAGGGAAAATGATTACAAACGGGTTCTAAGTATAAACTAAGATATATATATATATATATATATATATATATTTTTTTTTTTTTTTTTCAACGTAATGGGAAATACATAATTGGCCTGATGGCTCCTGCTAATTATACTGTAAGCTGTGTGAGGACAGCTATGTTTTCCAGTAATAATAATCACTAGATATCCCCAGGCATATACATATATATTTTTTTAATTAATGAGCCATGAATTGTCTAATATTTGTGATCGCTGGTCTGGCTCCGGGCACAAAGTTTGAGGCCTGAGGCAGACGTGATACCTTCAGCTTCTGCAGACAAGACCTTGGGGAAAGGTTAATGATTGATCAAAACTCTGGGCCAGCTAAAATCTATGAAATCTGCAGGACGAGTTGAACAACACTGACAGCTGCTTATACATTTCCCAGCCCCGACTAGCCGTTAAACCCGTTGACATATTCTACTGTTAAACCACAGAATAGTTTGTTGTTATGGCGGTTTTACTACTTTTTGCCTTTTTATTCTTATTTTAGTCCCAACTATGTGTTAAGTGGTTTTAAGTGGTTCTAACAAAACAAATAATATATATGTTAACAGCGCTCAGGTATTTCTCACGTAGAGGGAGGTGCATCAAGCCTTGGAGAGAGGTAAAATAGAAAGAGGCAAAGTACCAACCAATCAGTGCCTGTTATTTGGCAAACACAGCCTGTAAGATGGCAGTTAGATGCTTATTGACTGGTATTTTGGCCTTATTCTAGTTCACTCTTTCTGACAAAATCCTTCTTAGATGGACAAAACCATGTGCACTGCAGGGGGGCAGATGTAACCTGCGCAGAGAGAGTTAGATATAGGTGTATTATTGTTTCTGTGCAGGGTAAATACTGGCTGCTTTATTTCTACACTGCAATATAGATCTCACTTTGAAGTAAAACCCCACCCAAATCTAACTCTATATGCACAAGTAACATCTGCCCCACCTGCAGTGCACATGGTTTTGTCCATCTAAGAAGGATTTTGTCAGAAAGAGTGAACTAGAATAAGGCCCTGTATCTCTCTCCACTGTATCACTATTCATGCTTTGCTGCATGTCCCCATAATGAATGCATGACGCAAATTCAGTCAGTGTTGCGCTGTGAGTTTTGGAAACGGATTGGCACAAGACGTGAGTGTACATCATATGTTATTATACAACATACGCCACCAGCAATATACAGCCCGGAACGTTCAGTAGGGTACACTGTGGATGTGGGTGACTGAACTCTGTTACAAGATGAATTTGACGGTCGGTCACCGTACTGTGGACATAGGCGTGCACACATTGAGTGTTAGCGGTGCACAGTCACCCCTAATGCTGTGCCCACCCTTATGAACACCTCCCTGCCACTGGCAGTACCAGCAATACCATTTACCAAAGACTTTTGCTTTTAAGAACTGTATTCCATAAAAAGAAGCGCCCATCAATCACTTATGTGTGTTTTGCATTGTTAATTGTACTAGACCATTGTCATTTACATGCGTCATCCATATGTTTTTTGACTATATTTGCATGCACTGTTACACAGTAATTAGAAGATTAAAACTGAAATTGGCAGGAGATTATGGTGCGGCTGAGAGACGTTTTATATTGTAACGACTGCTAATAGATGATGTAGACACGCCTGATTGACACACCCAATGGGCAGAGTTAGGTGCGCCCAGTGGGCGGTGCTAGACACACCCCTTTGACGGTGCACCCACTAATAGAATGACTGTGGCGCATAATGTTGAGACGTTCTAAGTTTACCTGGCAGCCATCTTGTGATTACCCACAACATCCCATCTTGTTAAATTTGACCCCATATTGAGGGACACCAGATGACAAGATGTTTACAAAGCAAAAAAATAAAGCTTTATATACAGAGAATAATCTAATGGCTATAGGGACACAATGTACGCACTTACGTGTGTGTCCCCATATATTATTGCTAACAGTCACGCCAAAGAGCCCCTATTGGCATTTGGTAGATAGATTGTGAGTATCAAAAGGAATTTGGTAGATAGATTGTGAGTATCAAAAGGAATTTGGTAGATAGATTGTGAGTATCTTTGCCCTGGAAGAAGAGCACCTGTTGCTCGAAACGCGTTGGCGCCAGTGACTGATTGGACCATAAGACTAAACCTAACCTGTGCTAAGATATTTGGGGCCACAGCAGGGTGCACATCCGGACTGCATCCCTGCCCTTTTTCCATCCCTTGCTGGCTCCAAATACCCTTAGGGGTAAGGATTCATTTCAATTTACTATCCTTTATGTGAACCGTTTTTATGTGAATCTGTGATATTTTGTCTAAATAAATCTTACATATTTTTATCCTACCTCTGGCGCCTGAAAATTGTCACATTCACTTTTTCTAGCCCCTATTGGCACACCAGGTCAGCGCGACTCTGCAAGCGTTGGGCATTTTTTCCACATCAAGTTCTATTATGCTGTGTATACAGACTCAGTCGCACACAAATATACCAGCGTCATATTAAACCATGCAATCTACTGGTCCATTGTAAAAAGGTGTGAGAAAAATGCTAGCATTCACACTGGATCCGGCAGATCACTTTGGCCGGAGCGGTCTCACACCGCATGGCGTATTGACTGCCATTTTACAGTTCCAATTACCTGCCAGTGTACACCGCACACACAGCACCCATTATAAATACACCAGTGAATGTTCTATACCTGTGCACAGCTATAATATATATTACCACGGCAGCTATAGCGTATACGGTTACCAATAAGCTCTCCTGTCGCTACAAGGCCTCCGAAGAACCTTGCATAGCTTAACTCTTCTGCTATTACCTCATGTGCAAACAGTTACAGCTGCCATTTATCCACAGACAGCATGCCACAACGATGTAGCCATGTTCTGTTCCTCCATTAACGTGATTTGTTTGACTGGTGTCCTAATGTTACATAATACTTCTTGACATCACAACAAATCTCATTCTCCAGCATGCACGCGACTCCTTCTGCAGCGGCGGAGCGCGCTAAGGAGGCGGTAGCGTGTACTGCAGCCAGGAGTCTCCCACTCACTGTCATTTGTTTAACAGTTTTTCCGTGCTGTGTTTCTGTGTTTGTCACAGTATGAACAGGGGGGGAGACAAAACAACGCATGCATTGGCGAAGAGACGCAGCCACATCATCCTATATAGAGGGTGAAAAAACAAGACGTAGGTTTGTGGCAGACGTCTCAGGCCCCTGGCATGTGTGATGTTTTGTTATGCTGAATATTTACTGCCTCAAATCTGCTTGTAGTTCACTTTCAGTCCACAGCAAACAGCTGTGTTGTCATATGAGAACATTAGGCCCTAACACTTCTCGTATTGCATCCACCAGAAGTGTCCAGACATGATCTATATGCTTTAAATTCCCACTAAGCCTTAAATATGTTCTGTTAGGGAAAGGCACGGTGTAGCAGTTGCATGTGCTTATGCAGAAGGACTCATTATGGGAAGATTCAAATGTTCCAACCTGTTCCATGAAGTGTCTGCGTCTTATGTGTTTAAATTTTAACCTCTTTTAGCAGGCGGCTGTTGCCGTTGCCGTGACAAATGCACCACACGGCGGCATTAATTGGCACTTGTCATCCCAGCGTTATTCATAGACTTGTACTCCCACCTTTATTCATTTAGCAACGGCGCGGCGCGGTGAAGTGGAAGCATAGCAGGGAGAATGGATCCATGCAACTTCGCAGCTCTGTGAAATGGCTGGGAACAGTTATGTTTTATTTATACGGTGGCTATTCTAATTACACCTGACAATAATCACAGATATATAGGGAGTAATAGGAACACCACCACAAGAATGCGTAAGTCCAAATAAAGCTGTATTATACAAAGATTTTACATGCAGCATATAAAAGGTAAGCATCACACGCAAGAACAGTTTTGCAGCTTGGGGAACAGTGTATGTGTTGTGATCGGGATTCTGTCGGTTTAAATCCCGGCGCTGGAATCCCGGTCGACGGACACAAACCTGGAACTGGAATCCTGACATTACTGGAATAATGACGCTAGAATCCTGACAGTCGGCATCCCGATCCTAAGTAAAGGGGGGGTAAGTTTAGGCACTGTTGGGGGGGGGGGGGGAGTTTAGGGATTGAGGGTTAGGATGCGGGTCAGGATAGGGTTAGGGCAGTAGTTCCCAAACTGTGCGCCGTAGCACCCTGGGGTGCCTCGAGGCGCTTGCAGGGGTGCCTTGGATTGGGGTTCCGGAACCAATTCATATTAATTGTGGCCAATGTAAACGGCAATATCGGTGATTGTGGCTTCCAGTGCTAAAATACTTGTAAGCCCGCTCGAAGCAAATGCTTGGAAAGCTAGTCTTCTACCTTGTGATTGCCTCTGTGTTTGTGCATGTGTGAGAGAGAAAGAGATGTAATTTCACTCGCTGCCAACAGATGGAAGTGTTTCAGAGTCACACAGATGGACACTATATATAGATGATAACGAGGTAGTATAGTAATTATATGGGTATATATGTCAGTATCACAAAAGTTTGGGAACCCCTGGGTTAGGCACTAAGGGGAAGGTATAGGGGGTATGTTTAGGGTTAAGTCCTGTACAGACAACATCATTTTTTTAAAAAGCTATTGGGCCCGATTCATACAAGTTCCCATGGCCATGAATTAGTAGCGGCCAGAGTTCAGTTAAGCTACGGCGATGCTAGAGTGAAATCCCACCTTGCGAATCAATGTGTTCGGATGTGCACATTCATTCACACCCATGCGAATATGTCCAAATTCCTTCATAACCGCATGGAATGATATTTTCACTGGGCTCAATTCATCGCAGGTGCTGCATATCCCAGGACTTACTCGGCACATTTGGGCTGCTGCTGACATCACAAACCCTCCCCTAACAGTTTTCCTGTTTTTCTTGGCACTCCCATGGAACAATTGGTTCCCACCCGGACACGCCCACTGCATGTCAGTCACCTTGCGTACAGAAAATTTTGCAGGTCTTGATCGCAGCCGGTCATTAGACACGAGCATTGCGGCCAATACGCATGTGTAGTTCATCAACGATAACCTCCGTGTGAATTCGCAGACATCTGATCAGGTGTGAAATGGGCATTTCCCCTTTAATACATACCGCCCTCATTCTGTAATGTTCTCTCTTTTTAGCTCACATAACTTGAGGCTCAGACAAGTTGCAGTAGTGTATGGGGGCCTAGATTGGTACTCCAGCTCTCAAACAGTACAGCACAGCGCATTTATTTCTGATGCAATTTTTTTTTTTTTATCTGGGAAGAGGGGTTGTTGCATCGCAGAGAACTGCTGAATATTGTAGTGCAGGTAGCATAAGTTACTTGGCACATTATTCACGTACAAGGATACAAAACAGTCCTCCATTTCCCCTGGGAATTCCGGTAATGAGTTGAGTTAGACCAGAATCTAATTTTGTTGTTTTCTGTTTAGTAAACAAGCCGCAGCAATGTTTGCATTTATTAGAATCCGAAATTAGAAGACTTGTTTCAGACACGAAACCTGTTGGCTTCTTCTGTCTGGCACCTTCCCAGATCCGAGTCTTTGGCCAGAACACAAGAGAGAGAGAGAGAGAGAGAGAATAAAGAGATGTTTTCTGCAAAGCATTACAGGAAAGCTTGGTCAGTGGCTGCCTCGAATTCACTGCATTCCTTGCAATGTAATGTGTGTGTGTGTGTGTGTGTGTGTATGTATGTGTGTGTGTATATGTATATATATATATATATATATACATTGTGTTCACTTTCAGTCTGTATGTTATTATATAGAAGTTATGGGGTACTGAGTTTGCAGTTGTGACTTGGACAATGAGACATACATGGTGTCACCAGGCAGTAAGTGTTGCATAAACATAGCGTCCTCACACCATGTAGTAAGTGTTGCATATATGTGGCGTCCTCACACCATGTAGTAAGTGTTGCATATATGTGGCGTCCTCACACCATGTAGTAAGTGTTGCATATACGTGGCGTCCTCACACCAGGCAGTACGAGTTGCATATACGTGGCGTCCTCACACAGGCAGTACGAGTTGCATATACGTGGCGTCCTCACACCATGCAGTAAGTGTTGCATATACGGCGTGTCCTCACACCAGGCAGTACGAGTTGCATATACGGCGTGTCCTCACACCAGGCAGTAAGTGTTGCATATATGGCGTGTCCTCACGCCAGGCAGTACAAGTTGCATATATGGCGTGTCCTCACGCCAGGCAGTACGAGTTGCATATACGTGGTGTCCTCACACCATGCAGTACGAGTTGCATATATGTGGTGTCCTCACACCAGGCAGTACGAGTTGCATATACGTGGTGTCCTCACACCAGGCAGTACGAGTTGCATATACGTGGTGTCCTCACACAGGCAGTACGAGTTGCATATACGTGGCGTCCTCACACCATGCAGTAAGTGTTGCATATACGGCGTGTCCTCACACCAGGCAGTACGAGTTGCATATACGTGGTGTCCTCACACCAGGCAGTACGAGTTGCATTGCTTTGTTCGTCATTCAATAAACATTGGCCTAACATCAGTATTTGGACTCTGTGGACGATACTGTACTCGCAGCCTAGCGAGCAGCTCTGAATTACCCCCTAAGTGTGATTAATTTGACAGCAATGAATGCTAACACCTTTCTAGCAGTACAAAGGTAATAAATGAAATGAGTTTGTTGCCGAGTAGTGCATTGCACTCTCAAACCTGAATCACACACTTTGCAATGCATGTTCACCCTTGTCACACAAAGTACACTGTACACTTACACTGGGCACACATCTCGTATTGCATTGTATACTCATCCTGGGGATATACAGGACTGCGCATTGCACACTTACTATATCTTGGACACACACACACACAACCTTTGCGTGTTCTCTATGTGCACCCACACTATGCATTGCACACTCACTTTGTACACCCACCGTGCATTGCACACGCAGGCTGCAGGCACACACAGTGCATTACACTCCCAACCTGGGAGCACACGTTGTGCATTGCATGCCTAGCCCAGGTGAACATACTGTGCATTACACCTAGCCCTGGGACACACCATGCACCAAATGCCCAGCCTGTGTACACATAGTGTGCATAGCACACCCGTCTTGGTGGAACATACCATGCATTACATACACAGCCTGGGGTAGCACACGGAGTATTGCATGCCCAGCCTGGGGCCTCACACCCCTCCCCTTAGTGGTGGATTATGGAATATAGCTGATATAAAGGAACAAGTATATTTTTTTCTAGATTTCCTTGGATTTCAGCTGGAACTATAATAAGATGACATTAATTGAATTTGGTTCTTTTGTTTCCTGTTGTAGCGGAGGAGTGAGGGAGGGAGGGAGGGAGCTGGCTGGAAATAGAAAGAGGCCAACATCATGCAGATAAAAATATACTGTACACAGGAGAGATTCCAGCGCTCCTCAGACATGAGCCATTTCCATACATCAAATGATATGTGAACAACAAGGATGGAATTGGAGCAGGTACAAGGAATGTTCTCCCCTGGAGTTCTTTTCATCCATCTGACATCCCTGACATGTTTAAACTCCCATATTACAAGTACAATGTATGGCAGATGCTGTATGCCTAGAACTGGCTTCTATTCCTCAGTAGCTACAGAGAGCTGCAGGCTGCCGAAGTCCCAGTACACAAAGCTGGAAAGGCTTACTGGGACTTGTGGTTCGCAGCTGAAGATCTCCTGTACTTTTCCCCATTCCTTTGCTCGGTTCTGTTCTAATGCTGCTCTCGCTGTATCATACATTTAATATTATTTGGTCTCCCTGGGTTCTTCCCATCATCAGACTGCCCCTCGCCTTGATGGCTTTTCATAGTATATCCCACCACTATTTTTTGGAATTTTACCTTCATTTCCCTTACTACAATACCCCCCCCCCCCCCCCCCCCCTTGTTCCTTTCTCTCCCCATTCCCTCTTTCTTTGTCCATTTCCTCCCATTGCTTTTTTCTTCTATTTCTGGCTTCCAATGATATACTGTACAGTGATTGATTTATTTATTTAATTGAATATTGTTGACGGTATTGTCCCCCCTCCCATACTTTCTCCATTCTGTACCCTCCATTCATATATTTGAAACCCCTAAATAAATGCTATCCCCCCCCCCCCCCCCAAAATTGTGACCTTAACAGAGAGTTGATGTTGCTTTAAATAACCTGACCACCATACCCTTCACTGTCATCAGCAAAATGTCCCAGTATTTCAAAACTTATTATACAAGTCGTAAATCAGTCATTTTTATTGAATGCCCCCTCATCTTTGTAATACTCTGGAGATTCATTACCTCATCTGGTAATGTACTCTCAGTAATTCCATCCTCTCTTTAGTCCTAATAATCTATAATTTAGTGTTTTAATGGGTTTTTTATTTTTATATTTATACGATAGGGACTAGTTTTAACTATATAAATGTATATTATTCTCATAACAAAACACTGAAATGAAATACTAAAAATTTAAATGGGTGGGAAACCGTTGAGAAACTGCTTATTCTGTATCTTATCCTGTCATTTTTCAAACACAGCTGATTGGCTGGTGGGTTATCACCTTTATTTATTTATTTACAGTTTCTTATATAGCGCAGCAGATTCCGTTGCACTTTACAATGCTAGACAGTGATAGAACAAACTGGGTAACAACAGACAGACTTGGAGGCAGGAGGGCCCTGCTGCAAGCTTACAATCTATAGGGACATAGGAGGGAAACACAAGGACAGGCACCAGTAATAATCTCCACTTTATCACTTCACCAGGCTTAATACATCCGCCCCAAATTCTGTTTTTATTTATACAATTAGAGGAATCCACTAGAAAGATTGAAGTTTAGTTTGTAATATGAAATGGGATCCCTATAGTTTTGAAGTACCTACCCATACCTGGGCTGTAACCACCTAACAGGCCGTTACCATGGGCAACTTTCCAAATAACTTGGTGTCATTGAAAATTTTTGGGTTTTGAACCAATATTAATAACTGCTCCCATAGTGTAAGATAGTCACGTTCGGTATATTCCCGAGTTCTGCAGATAAATCCGGATCCGCGACTCTGCAATAACAGTGGCTTAGTGATTTGTGTACATATTGGGGGTTATTCTGGTTGACTCGCAAGGCTGCGAAATTCAACTAAACGCCACCCGCACAAACATCCGCCAACTCCCACGGTGAGTGTCCCCGCACACATGGGATTGGATGTTTGGCATAAACATTCATTTGCAGCCTTGTGTGCGGGGCCCAAATCATTCGATGGTCGCCGACCATCGAATGATTTCTTATGCGTTCGCAAATCTAAGACACTCTCTGGTCTCTTCATTAGCTAATTAGGCAGGTCATTTAGATTGACTCATATGATAACTAGGGTGGCCAATTCCAGGATCGGAGGGATCCTGGGATTTGGCCCCCAAAAGGCCGAGATTTCAATCCCGGGATTGGAGTCTCCAATCCCGGGATTAGACTGCGCATGCGCAGTCTAATGCCAGGCAGCGTCTGAGCACCCGCTCAGACGCATACTGCGCAGCGTGACCTCTGAGCGTGACGAGGTCACGCTGCGCAGGCAGGTCACGTCACGCCCGGCAGTATGAAGAAGCCGGGCCGCTCGCCCGCCCGCCCAACTAGTCAGCCACCAGCAGCAGCATTAACCACCCGTCCCCCAACCCGGCTCCTGGCTCCTTAAGCTGACCGCTCATCCACCCACCCACCCGGCAACACATCCATCCACCCACCCGGCAACCCAGCTGCACCTGCATGTAAGTAAATGCGGGGCAGCCAGGGCGTTTTTCTATTAGGAAAGCCAATCCCGGGATTGAGCATTTTTCAACCCCGAATCCCGGGATTGAAAAAATGCCCTGGGATTGGCTTCCCCAATGATAACCCAACTATACTTATCAACTATGTATCAACTTATCAAAGATGCAGGGGGTTATCTACGGTGAGGTGGGCCGGATCAGAGTGATGTCATTTGACACATCACCCTTCATCCACCAGTGAGTGATGACCTTTATGGCGACAACTTACATCAGTGGGCATAGCTTTTTGACACACAAGACCTAAACATGCCCCCATTCCCAGCCAGATCTCAGCGTTTCTCTGGACTGTAAAACATTCTGGTAGAGGGGTGTGGTATAGGGTACCGACAGTCGGGATCCCGACAGTCATTAGCCCAACATTGGGATCCCAACTGCCCGGACTCAGACAGCATGGTGAGCGCAACAAAGCCCCTTGCGGGCACGGTGGCAAGAGTAGCGAGCCACCTATTCTATTCTCCCTCTATGGGGGTCGTGGAGAGTAGCAGCTGGCCGTCGGGCACCCATCTGTCAGAGTTTTGACAGTTGGGATCCCCTGGTAGAGTCATCCTTTATAGTCCAAATAGCTCAACTATTGCAGCCACATATCTCATCAGGAACACCGTGCTAAATGTTGGATGGTCTCCATCCATATGTGATGTAATGGCGATGTGATTGGTTTAACTTGAAATGTTATAAAAGGGTAAATGCTGTACAACATTTTTTTTTTTTATGTATCTGGTCTATGAGCCTACTTTAGACCTGATCATACGTCTGCGAATAAGCAGACCGGGCAATTCATGATAGACTGCACGTGTACGGCAGGTGGTATGCATGCACAAGGCCCTCATGCGATAACATCCTGCTAATTTTTAATAGCCGGCCATGTGGAAGTTAATTGACAAGGCCCCAAACAACCTGTTTCTAACGCAGCCACAGAGTAAGTCCTGGGTTTCACTCTGGCTGAGTCGCATGTTCCTGATCACAGGGTTCCACAAATTAGCAGCCCATCGGCCCTACGTATTTGTTCTGGCTTAAGTTAATAATAATAATTTTATTTATATATCGCTCTTTCTTCAGTAGGACTCAAGGCGCTTAACAGATAGAGTGAATGTAATACAGTACAGGAACAATGAAGTACAGAAAAGCTTTTAATAAATGATACTTGAAGGCATTATGGAAATTCTCGAGTAAACAGGAAAGTCTTGAGACTGTTTTTGAAGGATTCTAGAGTGGGGGCCTCTCGAACTGTGCAGGAAAGTGAGTTTCATAGAGTCTGAGCCGCATGGCTAAAAAGCTCGACCCCCAGATGAATTACGGGAGATCGTAGGTGCTGCTAAAAGTCCTTCATCTACAGATCGCAGTTGAAGACAACATCTCAAAATGCTATATATTCATTGGATGTTGAGTGGAAAAGGATGACCATGTCCATCAATGATGTCATACTTGGTGGTCAGGAGAAGGACTCTTGTCTTGCTCTTCGCTCTGTGTTGAATGGAATAGAATACAGTCTTTTATTGTATAGATGTACATATTTATTTGTTATATTTTTGGTTGTATTCACCGGAGGATCAGAATAATATGGAGTACATGTTACAGTAGGCAGCGTCATGTACTACACCGGCTGTATTTCTGATGTGACCGTTGAGAGCTTGACCTCTCTGGAAATTTGACATTACTGGCCACCAGATTAAGTCAAGGGGGCTTTCACTGTTTTCTCTGGCTCCAAAGAGATCGTCTGTTTCCTGTAACTATGAAAAATTAACGTTTGTAATGACTGCTAGATGAGAGTAAATGAGATAAGAACCGTTTCACTTGGATATCAGGTTACAGTGGGAAAAATGTTAAATGTTATAAAATATGCCTGATAATTACCAAGAGACGTTATAGCTGGAATCTCCAAAGAGCTTCAAGTACAGACTTGGTTATAGCCTTCTGTAAATAGCGTACAGATGTGTCCTCATACACTGCTGCTGGGATACGGTCTAATTATCCACCACACTTAGGTCGACAGTCATTAGGTCGACACCGTTGGGTCGACAGGGGGGGACGATCAACAGGTGTCTAGGTCGACATAGGACATGGTCGACATGGGTTTTGGTCGACATATCGTTAGGTCGACATGGTTTATGTTGACAGTTTTTACTGTTTTTTTTTGAGCCGACATGTGCCGACAGGCGGTATTTCATGCCCTACCATCCACTAGGGCGTGGGAGGAGAATAATAAAATAGTGTGCGGAGCACAGCGAGGCACCGTGCCCGAAGCATTGCGAGCGGCTGCGGTTGCCATCCAACTGTGTCGACATTCCGGTAAAAAAACTGTAAAAACAAAAAAACATAACGACCTTCCAACCTGTCGACATAACCCATGTCAAACTAACGCTATGTCGACCTAAACCCATGTTGACCTTGTCCTATGTCGACCTTGACCTATGTCGACCTAGACACCTGTTGACCTCCCCCCCTGTTGACCCAACGATGTCGACCTAATGACTGTCGACCTTACTGTGGTCGATAAAACGACCCACACCCCTGCTGCTGCACTCTCCCAACCAGTCCTTCCCAACATAACAGGTCCTGCGTGTCTTAGCTTGCACAACAGCCCTTTTAAAAGTCTTTTTCACCCAAATCTTTGTTAGTCGCAATGCGATCCAACAAAACAGAGTAATACAATATGCAACAGTATATCTGTGTGCAACTGAGCCTGAATCTGTATATACAGATGTGTAATATGATCATTCATTTCCACTGGGTTCAGTGGCATTGGTGATAATGATCTTCTATAGTGTTTAGAAGTTGTTCCTAGCAGCCAGTTGGATTCTAACAATCATTTCATATGTATTTATTTTGATAAATGCTTGCTAGGAGCTTATTAGTTGCCATGGGCAACTTCTACACATACCCGCTTTTGTCGACTTCACTTGTCAGTTTCAACTAGGGCACTCTCTGTGTGCAGTTTGTATGTTCACGTTATGGGCCTGATTCAGCAAGGCCCATAGCGAGCCCTGAAACGCTAGCCGCAGCCTGGCCAAACACCCCGCGGCCGCTGAAACCCCTCGGTGCCATGTGATGGGATGTCGCCGACCATCGGATCTTTTTTTTTTTTGATTTTTACTTCCGTCGGTCTCCGCCGAAGAGATCCTTTGATGCCACTCGCCGCCCCCCACCCTCCCCTACCCGTACGAACACCTCAGAGACTGTGATAGTCACCGAAGGTGTTCGTAAGATGTTCGTAAAGCAGAGCCGCACCATCGGTTCCCAGCGCGAATATGTTGGGGACTGATCCGTATTGAATCCGCCCCTATGTTTGTATTGGTTTTCTACAGTTATTCTGATTTCCAACAACAGTCCCAATAAGGCATACTGTACTATTGTAAGTGCGTCTTTGTGGGGCAATACACAGTATTGCATGGAAAGTATTAATCCTAGATCTAACCAAACTAGTAAGTAATGAATTCAAATGTGAGTATTGATTTGAACATAGTGATTTTTTATGTGAAGTCCCGGGGTTAATACAGCATTGAAACTTGCTTCCAAGAATAAATCTTTACTGGAAATACAGATAAGAGCTACGATCCCGCACAGAAGTTTACTAGAAGGATTCCATTAGAACTCAGCAAGGGTTATATCACAGTTATTGTATTATTCAAACGAGCCTATGGCTCCTTGCTTGGAAATGTGTATTCTAGGACTAGTTGCTAAATTTCCAGGGATAGGCATCTTCTTTTTTTCATTATGTTCTTTCTATTTGAATAAGGGACGGCTGTAATGTGCCAGATGGCCTTTAAACCCCAAGGCCAAGGCAGATGGCGAAGTAAATCTTTTCTGACAGTCTGGTCCCCATTTCTGTGTAGATCTATGGTTGAAAGGTGGATCATCCTATAGCTGAGGGTGTTTGGAGCTTAGGGTGCGTCTTGCGTTATTGTTGTGGGTTGATTAGCATTGGGTCAATATCTTTGCTTTCTGAGTTTTCGTCGGGAAGTCGCTGTGCCTACTGTGTATTGATTATGTACCTGCCCTGTGCTTTACTGTTCCTACATTGTTCTTTTTTACTTTACTTTCGTATATACTGCATGTTCCTTTTTGCTGCACTTTATCAGGGAAGTATCTGTACTCTGTCACTGATTGCTCTTACCTGTGTTTTCTGGCTTCTATTAGTTTACTGTCTTGGTTCATTTTTTTTTTTGTTCTTTTTTTGCTGTTTTCATTATATGTTGGATTTTTTTTCCATTATCTTTTTTGTCAACCCCTCTTTGTTGTATTCTGTCCTTTCCTTCCCAGTTCTGCATTTTATTAGCATCATTGTTTACTGTGTATACCGTGGAAGTCAATATTGAAACAAAAACAGGTATCTACAATGCAAAGAGGCAAAATATAAATTACTTTTTAAAGTTACATATTCTCCTTGCGTTTCACAGAGGCTCTTGAGAGGTGAAGCAGCATGGTAGGGTACTGATTTAACATTACGGTCTGAGGTTATAAGTTACATTCCTGACCACTATCTGTAAGCTACTATATGTGTGGAGTTTGTATGTTCTCCCTGGGTAGGTTAATACAGGTATCTGGGGATTTCCCCTGTGCGCCAGTCCAACCCTAGGTACATCATTATTTATTTACTTACTTTTTTGGGGGCCGTGTATTTGCCAGCGACGACGTCTTTCGGCACAGATTCACTGATTCCGGCATCTGTCATTCTGTTGCTCATAGGTCTAATTCAGAATTTGATGGCAGATAAGAACCACTTGGCCCACCGAGTGTGCCGTAAACACATCTCCATACGTACAACACTAGGTTCATGTTTGGCAGGAGCCAATTAACCTACCGGTATATTTTTGAATTCTCGATGGAAACCGGAATACCTGGAGAAATCCACCCATACATGGGGAGAATATACAAACCCCACACAGTTAGGGCCATGGTGGGATTCAAACCCATGACCTCAGTGATGTGAGGCCGTAATGCTAACCATTACACCGTCCGTACTGCCCCTACGTACGACTGATGTTACTGATGTTACTTCTTCAAACACAAAAAGCAGGACTGAAATGCTGGCTGTGGCATTCTCTGTACACTGTAACATTTGAATATTACTTCATGTCTACGAAGAGACAGAAGCATGGGGAATTGGGGGCACCTCTGACACGTCACATCAGCACCCGCAAGCAGATACCATGTCTGCAAAATACAAGAAAAGGCTGATATTGTGCAGCATGGTGCCAGCGTTCTATGTATGCATTCTCCCACTTTCAGTCCCTTTCACGCATTAACAAAGCGTATTATGTGAAGAGAACATTCACAGAACTGTTGGGATTTGCAATCTTGGTGCGTAGCGATGATACAGCCTGCAGAGCTCAGGCCTGTTGCACTGTGCCTGTATTGTTACACATCTTTTCCTGGTGATCAGATGTCACAGACACAGTACATGACTTTGAGACATTAAGCTGGAATGTATTCTGCATCTCAGAATGCCGTCAACTTGCCCAAAAATGGGCACATATACCATATGTAATTATGACTTAATATCGAACCTTAACATGATGTTCCTGTCAGCCAGGCATTGGGAACACAGTGAGACTTTGCTTTCATTTGAGAACGGTCCAGAAAATGCATTTGCATTTATCCCAATCTAGAATTTAAAAATAGCACTTATGAAATAGA
The DNA here is from genome assembly GCF_055691185.1 of Crinia signifera. Lineage (NCBI taxonomy): Eukaryota > Metazoa > Chordata > Amphibia > Anura > Myobatrachidae > Crinia > Crinia signifera. The sequence goes on from NC_139220.1 coordinate 27,751,693, forward strand.
GCTACAGCCAGTACTATTTTTCTGGAAAAATAGGTCGAGGAACTCCAGGTCTGGGGGTGGGTCGATTAGATAAAAATAGAGAGAGAAAGAGAAAAAGATGTATACATTGTATTTAGAAACTAGGTGATTCATCGCGCACTACGGGTGCTCTTCATACCGTCGTAAGGGGCTCCTTTAGTGTGTGAAATCTAAAGCCGTTAGTGTGTGAAATCTGGTTTGTATTATATGGAGGATGACCTGTATTGGTACTATAGTTAGAGGTTTCATATTTAAGATGAAAAGGGCATATGATTGTGAAGAGGGTGCAGGTTATTTTATTTGTATGAACAGTGCTTACAGATGATGGGCGTCTGTGGTGTTGGCGTGGCTGGTTGCCGGGGTAATGCGGAATGGAGAGGGGCAGGTGCAGTGTTTTGGCAGGTGGATGTGGGGGTGCTGCGTATGGTAAAAGGGGGGGGGCTTGGTGTTGTTGGAGGGGCGTTTTTTTGCGAGTGGTGGAGTTGGAGGTGCATGTGGGTGGTGTAGGTGTGGGGGTGAGGGTGCTGTAGTTGGGTGGGGGGTGGTTGACGCCAGTGTTGGAGGGGCGATTGTGGGGTTTTGGGGTGGGTTAGGGAAGGGGTTTGGGCATGTTGTGGATGTGTGAAAGACCGGTGTAGCGTTAGTGGGGGAGGGGTGGTGTGGGAGGGGCGGTTGTCGTGTTTGCACAAGTGGATGGGTGTGTGAAGGTTTGGTGCAAGGTTGCTATGGGTGTGAAAAGGCGGATGGGGGGATATTGTGTGTGTGGTGGAGTGTATGTGGGGTGGGTGGTGTGGGTTGGTTAGGTGTGGTGGTGCACCGTTTTAGTGCAGTGCATCTGCGGTGGTGGTGTGGGTGTAGCAGCAAGGGTAGTGTGTTTGGATGAGGCATGGGTGCGTCAGCAGTGTAGGTGGGGAATGGACGGGTATGGAGTTGCCATGGGTGGGTGCATGGATACTTTGAATTAAGGAATTTGGGGTGGAGGTGTGGTGTGTGTTGGTGTATTCGTGCCACAAGGGGCAGGTGCAGTGTTTTGGCAGGTAGATGGGGGAAGTGTAGTGTAGGTGTGGGAGGGGTGGTTGTCATGGTTGTGCAAGTGGATGCAGGGTTGCTGTGGGTGCTGGAGGGGTGGGTGCGGTGGTGTTGCGTGCATGTTGTAGTGGTGTGGGTGGGGGAGGGTGCTTATTGATGTGGAGGCGTTGGTGGTGTGGGTGTGGGCGCATTGGTAATGTGGTAGGGTTATGGGCAGGTGGATTGTTGTGACGGCTGGTTGTGGGGGTTGGGGGGGGGGGTTAGGAGGTTTGGGGGTTGGGGTGGTGAGGGTGAGTGCGATTGGGGAAGTGGGGTACGTGGAGGGGCTGCAGGTGAGTGAGGGGGGGTCACGGGTGCCGGCAGGGGTGGGTCGCGGGAGCCAGGCGGCTTTGCAGGAGGGATGCCCTTCTTTCCGGGGGCCGGGTTGGGGACCCGATTTCTGGGACCCTCCTGGTGTACTGTATAAATAGAGTTAGGCTTGCGGGGGAAGGGTAGTGTACTCTACTGTAGAGTTAGGGTGTGTGTGTGGTTACTAACCTGGGCTTTAAAGGAGGCGGCTTTTGGAGGACACACCGGACCAATTAACTATTGCATCCTATGGGGACCTCCGCTTCCAGGTTCACTGCAGGCTGCTTCTCCCTTCTGTTCACCTTTCTGCCACTGGGACCTGCATTTCTTCTGGTACTGTGGCTGGCAGTGCTGACTATGGGGGGCTTGCAGTGCAATGTGGTGCTGACTATGGGGAGGAGGCTGTCTGGCTGTGCGGTGCTGACTACGGGGGGGGGGGTGGGCTGGCAGTGCTGACTATGGGGGAGGAGGGGGCTGGCAGTGCAATGTGGTCCTGTCTATGGGGAGATGACTGCCTGGCTATGCAGAGCTGACTATGGTGCAGCTGGCAGTGCAATGTGGTGCTGACTATGGGAGGGCTGGCAGGCTGTGCAATGCAGTGCTGACTATGGAGGACACTACTGGTGGCATTTTATGAGGGACACTACTGGTGGCATTTTGTGAGAGGCACTGCTGGGAGCATCATATGTATAAGCAGGAGTATTGGGGGCATTATAGTGCAAGGTGCAATGGGCATCATGGTGTGAGGCATAATGTGCAATGGGCATCACGGTGTGTGGCATAATGTGTAATGGGCAACACGGTGTGCGGCATAATGTGTAATGAGCATCATGGTGTAATGGGCCTTCATGTTAATATGTCACTGTGCAGCCTTCAGCCAACTTAAGTGTGGAAGAACAACAACCATTCCTGCGGTAACCAATGTCTGGTGATGCAGGTTGCAATTAGGGTGGCCAATCCCGGGATCGGGATCGGCGGGATCCCGGGATTTGGCCCTAAAAACACCGGGATTTCAATCCCGGGATTGGACTCTCCAATCCCGGGATTTCGGTATTAGACTGCACGTGCCCGGCAGAGCGTCTCTGCGCAGCGTGACTATGTCAGAGGTCACGCTGCGCAGGTCGCACAGCCCACCACGCTGATCGCACGGTTGCCCAGCTCCCGGAGGAGCAGCCCACCCTAACCGCCGCCTGCCCAGCTCAGCTCCCAGAGGAGCAGCCCACCCTACCCGCCACCTGCCCAGAGAAGCAGCCCACCCTACCTGTCGCCTGCCCAGCTCCCGGAGGAGCAGCCCACCCTACCCGGGGCATTTTTTTAAATCAGGGAAGCCAATCCCGGGATCCCGGGAATCCCGGGATTGAGCATTTTTCAATCCCGATACCCGGGATTGAAAAAGTGCCCCGGGATTGGCTTCCCTAGTTGCAATAGTGAGGTGTCAAGTAATTGTTTTCCTGCTAGTTTACACTCTTATAATTAGACCACGCCCCTTATAAGTGGACCACACCACTTTTTGGGAGCGCGCATCTACGGTGCGTGCAATTTCTTCAATATCAAATTATGTATGGGTGGGGGGGGGGGGGGGCTGTGACTGCATTTTTATTCTGTTCACACTGGGACCCTAATTGTCTAAAAATAGCCCTGGTGCTGACTATATATTGGGGTTTATGTGTATGGGCAGCTGTGCCAACTATCTATGCAGTGATGTGATGTGGGGGCTGTGATGTCTATCTATGAGGAGCTGTGCTAAATACCACAGTAGAGCTTAGTGACCCTCTGGCTTCGTTGAATTTTTTAATGTGGCCCACACTGTCTTAAAGGTTGAAGATCCCTGACTGTTGAGATGAGGGTCAGTCTTGACCACAGGGGTATCGTGAAAATCCCCAGTAGGCCTCACAGACTCTTATAATGTTGGGTTTGAGACCCTGCACTTGAATTATACATGGTTGTCAGTGGCGTAACTATAATTTATGGCGCTGTGTAAGTGCGGGCGTCGGGGGGGGCTGCACCGCCGCCACAGACCTGCAGATTTACCTGTATTCACTGTGGTGGTCCCTGCTCCCCTCCTGGCTTCATTCTGATGCTATGAAAAACGGACCACCACAAAATGTCTTACCCAATACAGCTATATGGGGTGGACATTTTAAGATGGTCCATGTCCATAGCATCAGAATGAAGCCAGGAGGGGAGCCGGGACCACCGCATCGAATACAGGTAAATCTGCGGGTTGTGACTGCGGCGCAGCCACCGTCGCCCGCACTTACACAGCGCCTCCCCGCTACCGCGGGGACTGCGGGGCTATTGTTACGCCACTGATGGTTGTTCTATTACAATGTCAGTCACAGTACCTGGTAGAGGCGGAATTTTGATGAACAGTCAATGAACTATTGTATCCATGTTGTCTGCAGGCAATGTTCTATATAATGGTTGGCCAAGCCTATGTGGTGGATGGCCACACTTCTTCAACATGGACCATTGCCTTCCCCTCTTAGATCCTTCACTGCCTTTATACTGCCTGATAATCTTTTTGTTGTGTTGTCAACAGCAGCTACGGGCAGTGATTTTTATGGGTATTCCTCCCAAATAAGGAGGACATGATCCTGATCATCGGCATTGGGGACAGTTCCTGCAGAAATTAGGGTGGTGTGTTAAAGTCCTTCAAGCAAGCTGAAAATAATACAATATCTTGTACACCTGTATGTGTGGTTACAGAAAGGGAAGTGTAAACACCTGTGTTCCACTAGGGATGGCCATCGATGATTTGAAATCATCAATGGTTTATGGACGATGTCTAGTACTTTTGCCATCGATGGGGGAGAACCAGATGGTTTCCCTCCATCAATGGTACAGTAAAAAACTATGTTTTGCTTTGATTTTGTTTTTTTCAAAGTGCCATGACAAGGAGCATAGTCGCGCCCCCATGTTTTGATTGGCCCAAAAATCCATTGCATAGTTTAATACTATCGAGGCAAAGGCAACGATGGCCTTCCCTATGTACCACTGAATAACTTGAGCTTAGGGCTTAAGGACTGAGTTTGAGAACTATTGACCTACATTATGGTAAATTCGTATTGTAGTAGTATCTAATCATTGTTTTATTTTTCTCACAACAGGAACTGGAGATATTGTTGTTATAATGATTTCCGAGTCAACGGGTCGGGAAATCCTGAGCTACATGGAAAGAAACATCTCTGTCCTTATGGCGATAGCTGTTGGTTCTCGCAGCCCAGGAAAAAACGGAAGTCGAGGATCTTTGATCTTCGTCTCAATCTCCTTTGTGGTCTTAATGGTCATTTCATCGGCTTGGTTGATATTTTACTTTATACAGAAGATTAGAAATACGAGTGCCCATGATCGAAACCAGGTAAGCAATTCTTATCCAAATCATGGTAAAAAATTCGTAGTTTGTAAAGGGACATCATGTTGCGTTGGGCTTTTATGGTATGCTTCTTTGTGGTGAGTAAGGGTTCTCCCTTAACAGTTTCATTTCACCTTGAGTTCCAGTTGTGGCTTGGTCTAAAAGGTCAGAAAAGTTGACGAGTGTCAGGAATGTATTCAAGAAAAATAAATTTGTTCGACTAAGGACCAAAAATTTGTGTTAAAATTTTGTGTGAAGCAATAAAATGGCCATAATTCCCAAATATAAACATAGAAACTGTATAAAAACTGTAATATATAATAGTAACATAACCTAAAGACTAATAATTAACCAGAAATTGTAAAATGTAACTTGGAAAAGCAGAGTTCTACAAGGCAAAATAGGCAAGGCGCAATATGCCAACTGTCCTGTTGTGGCAACGCGTTTCGCTGACTTCCTGTCCACTTCCTCAGACTGTTTGAAGATAAGGAGGCTTTAATTACCAAAGATAATAATGATGGACAGTGTAGATTATGGAAGGCGGGATGAATAAATGTGATTAAACAGGGCATGCGGGAGAGACCCGGAGAGAGAATTATCTGAATAAACCAATATGTACATATTAAATGCAGGTCATGCCACCTCTATCATCTGTGCAAACAGCTGTTTCCTTGAATGTTTGATACAAAGTGCTTTCTCACCTATTGGTATTGGTGTCCCTTACCCACTGTGTGTTGACCCCCTCATTCCCAAAGTATAGAATGGTCTTCTAAACAAATACCATCCTTCCCATCCTCACTACCTACCCCACAAAGTTGCATATGGTATCCCAATTGTTTTTCCATAGTGGTTGTTCACATTATCGAAACTAGATGTGTGTGAAATGTCACGCGGCTGAACCGCATACTGGGGGATTGCAGTGTTGCTGCCCCATGGCTCTTGCTTCTGGCTAGTGGGGTGCCTGGAACGGTACTCAACAGCCAGGTTTACTACTGCAACACCATTGGAGTGTTCTGAGTTAACAGGCACCATGCAGCCAATCAGAGGCTGCTCTGATACGCTGTGCACTTACCAATGCTGTCATTTACAAGGCAAAACCATGGCATGTACAAAATTAGGGATAGATACCCACCCCTCAGCTCCTTTCTGTTATATTTTTTATTTACAATTTGTAACATGGCAAAAGCTGAGTGAGACGTTTTCCCTCTTAAAGCCCCTTGGGCCTTAATTCACCCATATTGTTTATATATAAAGTTATTCGCAGGGTTTGTAACCCCTCCCACTCCAAAATTGCCCTTTAAAATATATAATCTACTCTTATACCGGTGCTGAATGGAATACCGTCCCATTGTACATGTATACATTGTGTTTCTTGTCTATAAATAAGACAGATGGAAACTTTGTTCAAAGGTTACTGGCTGCAAGGTGCTGCATCGTGATCTTCCTGCTGTTTCTCCATATAATGTGAAGATGGCTGGCTCTGGGCTGTTTGTGTCTGCAGATGTCATTACATGTTGCTTTCCTCATAGCAAGCAATGCGCCACGTGCATATCAATTACAGTAAAACATGTCTTGTATATCAATAACATTGCCATGGCATAGCTAGAGGTACATTTTATGCTGATCTTACATAATGTGATTCCTGCAGCATATCGCCCAACAATGCCCAGTGAGTCATCGCAGTGCGTTAAATCATGGACATGTTGGTGAATATGGTGGGAAGATGGCAGCTTCATTCTGTAGTGGGTCCCTGTGACATTAAGGGGAAATTCAATTTTTTTCAGCAGCATGGATCTTGCTTAAACGTGCTCAGTACCCCATAGGGTAGCAAACTCTTCAAGGCGAATTGGGCATTTGTTGGCTGGATGAAGGGAGCAATTCGGGCTGCAGATGCCGGCATTTAAACGCCACAGCAAACCATCCCCTTCACCTACAAATGAATTATGCCCTAAATGAAGACCAGATGTTTGGCTTTGCATCCAAACACCAACTCCCAGAGGCAGAACTATGGGAGGCAATGGAGTCATCTGCCGCCGGGCTGCTGCTCCCAAGGGGGCACCTCTCTTCCCCTATACATTTGAGCCACTTAATTCAAAGTCATCAATAATGGTTAAGTGGCTGGCTCCCCTCCTAGCAAGACCATAGACGTCACACTCTCTTATGTTTAAACATAATATACATAACATGTATTTCACTAACGTCCTTGATGGGATACTGGGAATGGTCTTAAGACATTGGGTATTAGAGGGTATCCGCAGGAGACAGGCACATCTATAACTTTGAAGCTGGGTGTACTGGCTCCTCCCCTCTGATTCCCCTCCCAGGAACCAGTTTAGAAAAATGTGCCCTCAGGAGAGGATGCACACTGCTGGAGCTCCAGAGAGTTTGTCTTCAGTTTATTTTCTTTTATTATTTTGGGGTTACTGTGTTGGACTTCACAGTATCCCTGCTTCGTGGGAGTCAGTTGAGGAGGGTTCAGCTGCAGGCCTCTTAAGGTACCGAGCTGTCCCTGCTGCAGGACCACTGTCCTGAGAGGGTGTTTGTACTCACGGGCATTGCGCTGCAGTGATACTCACCCCCAGCATGCCGCACACTCCTGACACAGTCCGAAGACGTCTGTGGTGAGTAGAAACCGGGGTCCCCACAGTGGGGTACCCCGGCTCATTGTGCGGCAAGATGGCGGCGGCGGCAGACGCGGTACCCTGCACAGGGGCTGCGCAGACCCCCTGTCACAAACTGGCTGCGGGTGACAGTCCCTGGGCTACCAGGGCAGATCCCACTATAAAACGCTGTTCAGTGTAAGGGCGCCATTAAAACTGACAGCCAGCGCCAGTATAAAGATCAGTGAAGCCCCTGCGCCATCACAGGGGGGCGGGGCTTCAGCGGAGCGAGGCCAGAGCTCTGAGCGCGCATACACTACTTCCTGCTTCTCCCTGGGCGCCATTACTGTCTCCAGATACACTCCTCAGCGGTGAGGTGTTGGACAGAGGAAATCTGCAGAAAACAGCAAGTGTATTTAGCGCTAAGATCGCTTAATTGATCACACTGTTCTGTGTTTATGCGTGTTACCAACTCCTAAATAGGAGTTCAGGTTGTACAGGGTGTGCTGGTCTCCTCAGTGTAATCTGAGCGCTCCCCCACGTGCTTGTTAAGCTACACACTTCCAGTGATAGAGCTCACACATATATAGCTACTATACACTGCACACTGAATATATACATATTTATTTCATTGTGATTGTGGTGTGTTTGTGGAAGAAAGGTTACTCATTCCTTCAACATGGTGAGGAAGTTAACCTGTCTCATTTGCAGCAGCAAGTTTGTGCCTAAATCCACCTCACAAATTACTTGTGAGGAATGCATGTCCACTCAAACGAGTGGGACAGGGGGTTCATCCCAGATTAATCCTCAATCAGACTCACAGGAGCCTGAATGGGCGGCAGGCATTAAAACCATGCTGCAGGCAGTGTCAACACAATTGGCTGCAAATACAATGCAGACCAAACAGGTGCAGCAGGACTTAACAGTTTTAGCCGCACGGGTGGATAATATAAGCACCACCACGGGCCAGTCACGGAAGCGTGCTGCGACCGCCATGTTGCCTGATTCAGATGATGATCTACAGGCGGGTGACGACACAGATGATAATGTGGACGACGGGGCTCTGATCCCTGATTCACAGTCATCTCTTAGAGGCCCAGAACCTCTTATTACAGCAATAAGAGAAGTGTTAGACCTTCCTTTAGCTGACATGCAGGAAGGTGACCCGTTCTTTGGGTCCCAAAGGAAACAGCAAATTGTTTATCCTGAACAAGTTGACCTTGATGAGACGTTTAAGGAGGCTTGGAAACAACCTGAAAAGCGTTTCCAACTGTCTAAAAGGTTTAAGTCCAATTTTCCCTTTGATCCCGCCACTAGAGCGGTGTGGGAAGAGCCTCCGGTTGTGGATGCATCAGTGTCCAGACTGTCCAAGAAGGTGGTTCTCCCCGTCCCAGGGGCAGCAACACTCAAGGATAGTACAGACAAAAAACTGGATACTACCCTTAAGTCCATGTACACTGCGAGTGGGGCGTCTCAGAGACCTGTCCTCGCCAGTTGTTGGATGGCCAAGTCCATTTATACATGGGCTTCTCAGATCCAGGAAGGCATGCTGGCCGATATGTCAATGGCGCAGGTCGGAGAGAGACTTCGCCATATCCAGGATACTGCAAAGATCCTGTGTGACACGCAGAAGGAGCTTGGAGCTATAAATGCTCGCTCTTCCGCAATGGCGGTTTCAGGCCGCAGGGCCCTCTGGTTAAGACAGTGGGTAGCTGATCCAGAGTCTAAACGTAGCGTGGAAAGTTTGCCTTTTAAGGGAGAAAAGTTATTTGGTAGCGAACTTGACGACCTTATATCCAAGGCTACAGCCGGCAAGTCGACTTTTCTGCCGACGGCTTCCACTCACGCAAAACGTCCCTTTCAGGGCCATACGTCCCAGTCCTTTCAGGCTTCTCAGTCCTTTCGGCCTTCCAGGCCCAGGCAGAGGGCGAGAGGCTCCAGCTCGGCCACCAGAGGGGGCCGTGGCAGGTTCAGGAAGCCCGCCAGCACAGGATCTCAGGATCGTGCCGCTAATGCCTCCGCCTCTAAGCCGGCAGCATGACTCGGGTTCCGACCCTGGAGTCACTTGCGAGGTGGGGGGTCGCCTGTCAGCTTTCAGCCAAGTATGGTCAGTCTCTCACCTGGATTCCTGGGTGAGAGATCTTATTACCAACGGCTACAGGCTGGAATTCGAAAAACCTCCCCCTCACAGGTTCTTCAAATCAGGTCTGCCGGCTCTACAGGCAGACCGAGTGAACCTGCAGCAGGCAATACAACGCCTGCTGACGTCACGGGTTATCACACCTGTCCCATTGCAGGAACAAGGAAGGGGTTACTACTCCAATCTGTTCCTCGTGCCGAAGCCGGACGGCTCGGTGCGCCCCATTTTAAATTTAAAGTCTCTAAACCCTTTTTTAAGGGTTTACAAATTCAAGATGGAGTCCCTCCGGGCAGTAATAGCAACCCTGGAGGAGGGAGAGTTCTTAGCATCGCTGGATGTAAAGGACGCCTACCTCCACATACCAATTTGGGGTCCACATCAGGCTTTCCTGAGGTTTGCGCTGAAAGATCTGCACTTTCAATTCAGAGCGCTGCCATTCGGCCAGTCATCAGCGCCGCGTGTGTTCACGAAGGTGATGGCAGAAATGATGGTACTGCTCAGGAGGTCGGGTGTCAACATTATCCCTTACCTGGACGACTTGCTGATCAAAGCAAGGTCGGAACAGGTCCTGCTGCAGGATATAGCAAAGACCAGGCAGATTTTATCCGAGCATGGGTGGATCCTAAATATCCCCAAGTCCTCCCTGACGCCGTCGCGTCGTATCCTCTTTCTAGGAATGTTCCTGGATACAGAGTTGAAAAGGATTTTCCTCCCTCGGGAGAAGATGGAAGCCATACAATCCCTGGTGATGGTGATTTTGGCAAAGCCTCAGGTGTCGGTTCACCAATGCATCCAGCTATTGGGCAGGATGGTGGCCACATTCGAGGCCATTCAGTTCGGACGCTTTCACACCAGGGTGTTCCAACTGGATCTGTTGGCAAAATGGTCGGGCTCTCATCTCCTGATGTACAAGAGGATTTCTCTGTCGCATCAGTCCCGGCAGTCCCTTCTATGGTGGACTCAGGAGTCGAACCTGCTTGCAGGTCGGAGATTTGGCATCCAGGATTGGGTGCGACTCACGACAGATGCGAGTCTGCAGGGATGGGGTGCTGTGACCATGGACAGAACCTTTCAAGGTCAGTGGACTCGGTGGGAAGCGAGACTCCACATCAATATCCTGGAGCTGAGAGCTGTATATTATGCAGTGTTACAAGCCCAGGATTTCCTCCAAGGTCGGGCGCTCCAGATACAGTCCGACAATGCCACAACTGTGGCCTACATAAATCGCCAGGGAGGCACAAAAAGCAGGACTTGCATGAAGGAAGCTTCCAAGATCCTGACCTGGGCGGAAACGTACGTGGTGGCTCTGTCGGCCATCTTTATCCCGGGTGTGGACAATTGGGAGGCGGACTTCCTAAGTCGTCACGCCCTCCACCCCGGGGAATGGAGCCTGAATTCACAGGTGTTTGCAGCAATTGTGGACCGTTGGGGCCAGCCATCGATAGATCTGATGGCATCCCGGTTAAACCACAAAGTCCCCATGTACTGCACAAGGACCAGGGATCCCAGCGCAGTGGCAATAGACGCCCTGACAATTCCATGGGTGTTTCCCTTGGTGTACCTGTTTCCACCCATACCACTGCTGACAAGAGTTCTAAAAAGGGTTCGAAGTCAGGGAGTGGAAGCCATTCTTGTGGCTCCGGACTGGCCAAGAAGGGCTTGGTTCTCGGACCTACAGAGCCTGCTGATCGAGGATCCTTGGCCTCTGCCTCTAAGGAGAGATCTTCTCACACAGGGACCTTGCGTCTTCCAAGATTTAGGGCGGCTACGTTTGTCGGCGTGGAGGCTGAGCGGAAAATCTTAGCTCAGAAGGGTCTGCATTCATCAGTTATCACCACGATGATTCAGGCCAGAAAGCCGGTGACAAACACGCACTACTACAAGATCTGGAGAAAGTACGTGGGTTGGTGTGAGGAACAGAAGGTTCCCCCTGCAAAATTCAACCTGAATAGGTTGTTGTGCTTCTTACAAGCGGGATTGGATTTGGGTCTTCGTCTGGGCTCACTAAAAGTACAGATTTCGGCCCTGTCCATATTCTTCCAAAGAAAATTGGCTGTCATCCCGGAAGTACAGACCTTCCTTCAGGGAGTGCTTCACATCCAGCCTCCTTTTATACCTCCTACACCTCCTTGGAGTTTGGACGTTGTTCTAAACTTTCTTCAATCCTCCTGGTTTGAACCATTGGAGTCAATTGAGTTGAGGTATATCACCTGGAAGGCAGTGGTCCTTTTGGCCCTAGCCTCGGCTAGGAGAGTGTCGGAATTGGGAGCCCTTTCCTGTAAAAGTCCTTATCTGATTTTCCACTCAGATAGAGCGGAGTTGAGAACAAACCCGCGTTTTCTTCCCAAGGTGATTTCTTCTTTTCACCTAAATCAGCCAATTGTGGTCCCGTCTGCATCTGGTTCACCGGATATTCCGGTATCCCTGGATGTGGTGCGTGTCTTGCGTGTGTATGTCCAGAGGACGTTAAGAATCAGGAAGACCGGTCCGTAACCCCGGCCCTACCTCTCTCCAGTTGATTGATATACACGAGTCGATACATCCGGGAATTTGGGTTGCAAGTGCATAAGGTGAACAGATAGGAGGATAAGGAAATCGGCTATACTTTTGTTTTTCTTTTTTTTTTTTTTTTTTTGGCTTTGGTTTTCCTCTTCCTATATTGACAGATATGTGTTGGTATATTTATTGTATATGTATTTAATATGTCAGATACCTGAATACCGAAACGCCTACTTATCTCAAACTGTTGTAATTAAAATTTAAAAAAGGAAAAAAAAACAAAAATAAAGTGGAAATTAAAAAAAAAGAATCAGGAAGACAGATTGTCTATTTATTCTGTATGACGCACAAAAGAAGGGACACCCTGCATCTAAGCAGTCCATTGCTAGATGGATTAGGACTACAATCCAACAAGCCTATGTGACGGCAGGCATGCCGACCCCTCCGGTTTTAAAGGCTCATTCCACCAGATCGGTGGGCGCATCCTGGGCGGCTGCTCGGGGTGTGTCAGCTCTGCAACTCTGTAGAGCTGCTACATGGTCGGGGCAACACACCTTTGTAAAATTTTACAAGTTTGATGCCTTGGCCCAAGAAGATACCCAGTTTGGGCAGGCAGTACTGCAGCAGTCTCCGCACGTACCCTCCCTTTCTGGAAGCTTTGGGACATCCCCAATGTCTTAAGACCATTCCCAGTATCCCATCAAGGACGTTAGTGAAAATAGGAATTTAATACCTACCGGTAATTCCTTTTCACGTAGTCCTTATGGGATACTGGGCGCCCGCCCCGTGCGGGGGTCTGGCTGCAGCTTATTCTGCTGTTTAAGTTCAGAAGTTCACCTTATGGTCTTCTGGTTCAAGGGTCTAGTTCAGTGACCTTGTTAAAGAAAATCCAGAACAAGAAGAAAGGAGACGGGAAAGCTAGTTCTTTGGATGCACACCAAACAATAGTTAATATAAGCCACCAATTTATTGGGGGTGGTTTATGGGAGTAGATTCTCAAAAAGTGGAGTATCCCCTATAATCTTTATTAATATCCGGATATGGGATACACCACCAATAATGCGAAATACAAGAGGTTAAAAATGTAAACGGACTTACAACATACATTTATACATTAAAGTGAAAAGGATTAGAAAATGTGAAAATAAATTTAAAATTTGTAGGCAGGGGGGGCTGGGCTGAGTAGTATCTATGAGACACTGGAATTGTGTCCTCAGTCTTTAGGGTTGTACTGTAGATATATCAGTGGAATCACGCCTGTATTGGCTATTTTTGATATATATATTAGCAGGGTGTATCTCTTAGGGTTGGTGTACACTTATCTGACCCTCTATAATTGTGGGTTCATATGATTTTATTGTGTATTGGTACACTCTTATTCCCAGTTTGTCTGCCCGGGCAGTATATTGGTAAGTGATAGTATCCTTAATTCTCAAATAATGATGAGGGAATGGTTCACTTTGGTACATGTGCAGTTCTCCAATTTCATGAGAACTGGTATGTGCCACCTGTGTTAGATATAATTTATAGGTGTAGTGATAGAAAGGTGGTTAACCTTTTCTGTAGCTCTGCAGTTTTGTATGGGCTTATGTACACCCCTTACACCTTTTGTTATATTGGCTAAAGAAAATCCACCCAGTTGGTGGTATTATAGTTGTTTATTGTTTTGTATGAATGCGGGTGTGCTGGCATAAATCTCACCACACTATTCACACTTATGTTTACATAGGTGACATATATGTTATTCCTCTCATATGTACATTCTCCTTCGGGCACAGTTTTTCCATTAACTGGTTCCTGGGAGGGGAATCAGAGGGGAGGAGCCAGTACACCCAGCTTCAAAGTTATAGATGTGCCTGTCTCCTGCGGATACCCTCTAATACCCAATGTCTTAAGACCATTCCCAGTATCCCATAAGGACTACGTGAAAAGGAATTACCGGTAGGTATTAAATTCCTATTTTATTTAAGGTGGTGTGTATGTGTGTGTATTGTGGGGGGGGGGGGGCACCAATATTTATCTTGCCTCCGGGCAACTGGGACGAACTTACGCCACTGCCAACTCCCTTTGCTTTTCAGTTACTCTCCTTGACTCCAGTTGTTACTTGGGTTCCCACACTCTACATTTTCCACACAAACCTTCAAACACTTCTGTAAGCCCAGGAAATGCCCCCACATGCATTCAGATCCCGTCTTGCAATACAATTTCCCGCACATGCCATCAGCTCAAACTTGCTTTTATTTCCCTTGGAGTGTGCTGAAGAGGCGGCGGGCCCCCCACCCACGGCAGGCATCAGCCCATCTGCTTTCCCAGGGGTAAGGCCAGCATTTTTATGGGGGCACCCATAAAACTGTGGGCGTTCCACTTGCTCCAGAAATGCATGCGCAGACCCCTCCCATCGGGGCTTGGTCCCAATACTAAAGCTTCTGAAAATGAAAAGAGGTGATATTGCCCATAGCAACTGATAGGATTATGTCTATAATTTATTTATTGCATTCTAGAAAATGATTGACAGAATCTGATTGGTTGCTATGGGCAACATCACTTTTCATTTTTTCATTTTTAGAAGCTTAAGTAAATTTACCCGATAGAGAGGTTTTTGATTGGCATTCCCTAAGGGTGTGAGACTGAAAGAAGGCTATCCAATGGCGGTGCTGTAATTCCTCCAGTGGATATTAAAGATGTCTGAAAACATTCATGGTGCCATTGGGTAGAAGCGGTGAGGTTTCCTTTGGATTGGATACTAGCACGTGTATATATGGAGGGCATAAGGGTAATTCGTAATGGTGTGAAATGTGCGGTAATGTCTACTTACAGAAGGTCAACACCAGGATGTTGACATGTTCATTATGCTTGTCGACAGTCAGCTTGTCCACATAGCATTTTTTACTTTTTAACCTTAACCCCTTCAGTGGTGGGTTTTTTTTTGGGGGGGAGCGCTCCCCACTGGGCGAGTTTTTTATGGGGAGCGCTTCCTTAAAAAAAAAACACCACTACCTCCCTGGGTCCGGGCATCGCCGCTGCACTGTCAATCAGCGGCTGCCCGGACCTGCGCCCCAAGCGCCGCGTCCCTGTCCCCGGCAGCCGGCTTGTCATAAGCCGGCACCGGGGACTTCAATAAGAAACCCGGAAGGGATGGGAGGGGGAGGAGGCGGCGCCGCAGAGGGGAGGGAGCCGGGCAGCGTGAAGCTGCCTGAGATCAGTGAGTGAACTCTGCAGCGCTGCCAGTGGCAATCCCGAGAATTTTCCGGGCTTGCCAGACTGGGCACTGAGGCACAGCCCGGAAAATTCTTGGGATTGCCACTGAAGGGGTTAAACCTGTAATGTCAACATTGTGACTGTCAACATTCACAATATTGATATTATGGGGGTTATTCAGATGTGATCTCTGCTCAATTGCAGAGCCCTGCTATCCGGTATATGCCTCTGAGTCAAACTGAAAACCCTCGATGTGCATGGATGGGATTGGCTGGATTTGCTGATTGGTGATTAGCAGCAAATCCATTGGCAAGCCGCTCACTGTGATTTTTTCCAGTGTGTGCAGTCTGTGCATAGCCCAGGACGGGTGTGGTATGTGACGCCGACAGTCGGGATCCCGACAGTCATTATCCCGACGTCGGGATCCCGACTGCCCGGAGTCAGACAGCATGGCGAGCGCAAAGAAGCCCCTTGCGGGCTCGCTGCGCTCGCCACGCTGCGGGCACGGTGGCTCGCTACGCGAGCCACCTATTCTATTCTCCCTCTATGGGGGTCGTGGACCCCCACGAGGGAAAATAGCGGGTGTCCGTCGGGCACCCGGCTGTCGGCATTTTGACAGTTGGGATCCCGACGTCGGGTAAATGACTGTCGGGATCCCGACTGTCGGGAACCCGTCCGGCACCCCCCAGGACTTACTTGGTGGCTGCGATAGAAGCAGTTGGGTGGGGGCCGTCACACTTCCCCTAAACCGCCTGCATTTTCCCTGACTCTCCCACAAATTGTCTGGTCAACCCCTAAGGCCCGGCTTCCTCTCAATAAACTTGCGTATGACCAGCGATTCAGTAATTTGCTGGATTTTATCGCAGGATGCGAACTACGGGCTGTATGCTAGTCTAGTGATAATAAATGGCCTGCTATTTTGCAGCTGTGTGATCAGATCTGAATAACCCCCAATATTCATGCCGACGCTGTGAACTAGTGACATAATGACTACATATAGGAGTAACAGAGTATTGTTCTGCTCGTTACTCAGCCCAGTATGCTGAGAACATTTATCACTGGGGTCTGCTGTAAACACTCACCACCTAAACCAGTGATGGCTAATTGACACTCCAACTGTTGTCAATTTACACATCCCAGCATGCCCTGCTACAGTTTTACTATTTGACCATGTTAAAACTGATGCAGGGCATGCTGGGATGTGTAGTTCAGCAACAGTTGGAGTGTCAAGGTTAGCCGTCACTGACCTAAACTGTGGAATTGATCTAGTTTAATTACTAAAAATAGAATTGGTTTTGTGTGGTGACCAAAAGAGATACTCTCCGGTTGGTTTTTAATGCAGATCACAGGGCACATTCCTATTTCTACTGTCCTCTATGTAGGTTTGTCCTTGCATACTGTCCCCCTAAGCAATTGCATCTAGAGAACACTAAGCTGTTGAGAGGTTAGCAGGTGTCTCACTTGGAAGCTCTGTTCCTATAGCACCCGCGTCTCATTGTGCTTAGCTTGCTGTCCCCTCAAGGAATGAAACAACGCCGTCTGCCAAGTTTTGCTTATTGGCAGTATCGATCGCAGACAATCGTGCAAATAAGCAAAAGCCAGGATCAAACCGTTTCAATGTTTTCAAATAGTAAATGAAACATTGCAATACAGTACTACAAAATTAAATACAAATGCCAAAACTTTATTTTCAAACTTTGCAAGATAACAAAATCTTGTTAGGAAACAGACCTAGTGCACCTCTCCATAACCTGCTGCTACTTTGGTCTTCATCCTTGAGTCCCATAGAGCTGGGTACAAGGAAAGTATTGGGGGGCTGTCAACACTGTTGGATAATACCAACATTAGCTATTCAAGCAGCCAGGAAAAAGAAGACATGGCTAATAAATAGATTGCCCAGTTCCTCATGCCTGTGCTGTGCTCCTCTGTCCTGAAGTGAGCAGTGGAGAAAATGCAGGGATTTACCCGGGAATATGGTCCCTGGATCATGCAGGGGCATTCCCAGGTTGGCCCCTTCTGCACCAGCCTAGTCCCTGCATTTTCTGGTGTGAGGAGGCGGGAGGCGGGGTGAGTGGTATGATGCTGTTGGGGCCAGCCAGGGATTGGCTCAGAGTAGAACTATACCCCAGGGTTGAAATCCCAGCAAATTTACATGCGAATTTAGCCCGGGAACCTTTCACACCAGCACTAGTTGCGGGTTGTGCCCGGGCCCAACCCAGGAATTTAGGCTGGTGATAAAGGGGTATTAGAGAGATTATGGACATAATTCAGACCTGTTCGCTAGGCAACATATACTAATAGCCTAGCGCACAGGACAGCGCCGCCCGCTGCCCAGCCGATATCCCCCGAGAACACATGCCCTGGCATGCAGCCAAAGGGGAGATAAATCATTCGACGGTCACCTACCAATGAATGATTTTGCTCCCATTCAGAAATAAGTCTAAACTGACTTTTTTATTTTCACCACTGACATCATGTACCGAGCAGGCCACGCCCCCATATCAATGAGCTAGAAACATAGAATGTGACAGCAGATAAGAACCACTTGACCCATCTAGTCTGCCCCTTTTTTAAACATCTAGCAGTGCGCACGGGCCCCAAACCAGGTTGGCCCACGATGCCCACCCTGAACCCACCATTTTACAAAGCTGCGATCAGGCATGACAAGTATACATCTACATGGTTAAATTCTAGCATTTGCCCGTGGCTACACAGGCGTGGATATTTGCTAATTGCTCATCAGAACTTAAGGTGCATACACACTGTACAATCTTTTTGAGCAAATTTTGACCAATTTCGTTCATTTCGGCTATTCTGAATGCATTTGGTCAAAATATCTTTCAGTACATTTGTGATGAATGACGAATGATGATGCGCATACCCGCCAGTTGTTCATCAAGGTTGTTCGTCAACTGTGCATGCAGCTCAATTTGGATCTTTCGTCTGTCGTCACTATCTTTCGTCCACGTCTTTTGTCCAGGACACTTGGTTCAAGGGAAATGTCTTTCAACGAAATTGGTCAAAAAAATTGTACAGTGTGTATGCACCTTTGCACTCTCCAAGTGTAAAGAGTCTGTTTTTTCCTCTATTTCTCCTCTCCCTGATGTCACACCGAGAGCATACATACCTCAGAATCTTTCTAGGTCACTAACCTGTACAATAGGGAAAAGGATCCAAAATCACCCAGTCATTTTTCTGCTCCATAGTTTATAAACTGTATCGAGAAATATATTTGTCAATATTTCTATGTACTGACACAACCCTTAAGGGTTTTGGGCCCTTTTCACCCTATTTCGAGGATGGAATAAAGGCCCTTATTCTAATCTGTGCGGTACGGCCCGCGTGCGGCCGTACCGCCGATGTTTTCACTCTGCACATGCGCAGAGGTCACTCTGCGCATGTGCAGGCGAAATCGCCGCACACAAAAATTATACGCCGCAAAGGGGGCGTATAGGGGCGTGCGGGGCTTGATAGCCTCATTTACCTATGAATACGCCCAGCGTTTCATGGGCGTTCCCATGCAAACGCGGGGCGTATGCATGGTAATGAGGCTATGACGCCAGTGATGGGGGCGGAAAGCTGACATCGCCGGATGTCAGCTCTCAGCCCCCATACAAGCTTTCACACGGACGATTGTCCGTGTGCTCTAAGCTTGCGTGAGCGGGGGGAGCGTGCGGCCTGCCTTCGATGGTCGTCGACCATCGAATGCAGGGGGCAGCTCCCACCATGGTGGAGGCGTACGCCCCACCATTTTCATGCGGATCGCCAGCCGTCCGCGTACGGACGGCCGTGGCGATCCGTATTGTAGGCGGGGATTGGTTTGTGCGGCCGGAGCAACGTATGCGGCTCCGGCCGCACAGACCAGAATAAGGGCTATCATAGTCTGGGGAAATGTGTCAAATTTTATTTGTTTCACCTCCGATTCTGATCCAATGCGCGGATTGGATTGGAGACAGAGATTGATAGTGCTGACAAGTAAGGTGGCCATACACACACAGATTTATCTGCAGATCTGTCTGGTTGGAACAAAAACATGGTTATGGATGAGAGCAAATGACAGTTGACCATTTGCTTGGAAATGCTGGAAAACTGCCAAACTGTCACTCATCCATAACCATGTTTTTGTTCCAACCAGCCAGATTTGAAGATAAATCTTACAAGTGTATGGGCACCTTAACATTTGTCAGATCCTTTAGTGGTGAACGGGATCATGTGCTAAATATCATATTTTAAAAGACTGCATACGATGTGACGCATGCGATCTTGCCACCCGGGAAACTGCTGGGGAGATCAAGGGAAACCTTAATCCTCGAAGAAGTAGCATAAGTGTGTGGGAACCTTTACAGTTGTATTATATGTATAGATACCACATTGGCGCACCTCCCAATCTATATCCAGCTCTCTTCCAGGGGGAAACGGTCATCTGCCAGAAGAGACTTAGGTCGACTGTCATTAGGTCGACCCCGGAAGGGCTCGCCACGCTTCGGGTTGACATTGATCGTGTGGTGGTGTTAACAATTGGGGGGGCCATTTCACACTTCAGGGTGGCTATTTGGGGTCTGTGGGCCATTTAACATTGTTCCCTATGTAAAATTGGGTCAATTGGGCCATTTAACATTGTTTCCTATGTAAAATCGCGGTAATCGCGTCGGTCGCATCACATGCTATTTTTTGGTCGCATGCGATGCGACCGACGCGATTTACATTTCAACATGCATTTCTATGTAAAATCGCGGGCATCGCATCGGTCGCATCGCATGCCATTATAATGGCATGCGATGGGCGCCGTTCTAGGTAAAGAGTACCTAAATAAGTCTTCTAAATGGCGGGTTTGTGGGAAATTGCAGAAGGAAATAATATACAAGCCATCCCCAATCATTGTAAAGTAATTTGAAGGTGGAAAGCGCCTGACATAAAAAAAAAAAAGTCTAATCAAGCAGTCATTTTATTTTATATAGCGATTATTATTTCTTTAGACCCGTGCGATGTTTACTATTAAATCGTTTCTTGGACTGTAGTATTTTCTTTGTTTCATTTTCATTTGAAAGCTAATTAAGTGGCATGCCTCAATAGAGCGTCCGTGAGTTATTACCGGGTTAATGTACAGCGTGTACGACCAAGCGAGCTGGTCTCCCTTAAATAAAAATAAAATGAAATACATGTTGCGCATTAGATAAGTCGCCATGTGAGAAACGACCTTTCTTTTTTTCTCCGACTGTTTTCTAAAGGTCAGGCGAAACCTGATGAAATTTTTATGCGGTGAAATAGCTTCAGCAGATGAATGTTTAATGAGGAGGTGGCAGCACTTGAGAATCTCCGTTTGAAATGCTCAGATGTTGGAAAGAAGACGCCGCATTAGCTAGGAGAAGAAAGGGGTTCCGTTTGCCAGATTTAAAGCCTGATCCCTGAAAGCACTATTTTTTTTTCTCTTTTTATTCTTTTCTTTATCCAGTTTTAAATAAAGATGATGCTTTATTTGCGAGCGGATAAAACACCGCAGGAATTACTATCTTATTATCCATAAGACTAAATGTGGAATGTGTCCTGGCATTGTTTAGAGAAGAACGTATTGTCTTTATCTGAGACTGGATTATTATTTTCTTTTTAAACTTATTTATTTAGATATTCAGGTGGCGTGTACCTGATACTGTTTATAATGGGGAAACACAGGGTGTGTGGCGGGGGAGGGGGGGGGGGGGGATTATAGCTGCTGAAACTGTTTTCTAAAAAGAAAATAGTGTCTGTTACGCTTTCTTATTGCACTAAAACAATATAGTTATATTATGTATTATGTGGGGTACACACCAGGACGATATGGCCCAAAACGAGCCAATTTAGATAAATCCAGTGTTTTGGCCCATTTTGCTGCCCTTTTGACGCAATGATAGGTTTCCACCGTATAGACATTGACCAGGTTAGCATTAATGAAAGGTTAACACAAGCGAAAAGTCGATTTGGCAATAGTCGACACATGTAAAAGTCAACATGGATTTTTCAAAAAATGTTGCCATTTTTTTTTCATACTTTGCCATTAACGTGGACTACAATTGGGAACATTAAGGTGTACTGAATGCACCGGTAGCAGAGTGAGGCATGGGGCCCAATGCAAGGCAACACAGTGTGCTAATTGGGGGGTCCACTTAATTCTCTCTGCACATGTTACATCTGCCCCCTTGCAGTGCACATGGTTTTGTCCATTTGAGAAGGAATTTGCTTTTTGGAGTGAACCAGAATAAGGGCGTGTGTGTGTGTGGGGGGGGGTAGGTTTTGATGGCTTTATCAATCTGTCCCATTATTGTAACCAGTAACAAAGCATTTTACCATATTTTCAAATACATTTGGGGTGCGGTTAGTAAAAGTGCCTCCGAGGGCAATATGACGGTCGTTAAAAATCCGTAAGAGCTACCTTGTTCCTAGGTATTCCTCCCTGAGATGGGGTAAATGTACTAAAATGGGAGTTGTATTGAAGATGGGTTGTTTCTATGGGCAAGGATTTAGATTCTATTATCTTCTAGAAGATGCTACATAAAAAGTAGAATCTGATTGGTTGCTCTGGACAACATCTCATCTTCATCCTGATAAATGTACTGCTATGAGCGCATTGTCATTTGACCTCTAATGTCCTGTGACATCTTACAAAGCAATCGTAATGTACCTAATGGACCTTGTGCACTCACTGCGCCATCTGTTCCATGGGGACATTTCAGTTTTGTGTCTCTGTAAGTAAAAGCCAGCCTTTGTCACACTTCTGACCAGCTGCGCTACATAACCTAGGCAGCTTCATTGGATGGTGCCTTATTACCAGTTTCCCACTTTCCACTGGTGCATTATATGACCCAAATTCAAACTGGTGTGATAAGGAGAGATAAACGTCCAGCCAATCACCTGCTAACTGCCATGTTACAGGCTGTGTTTGAAAAAAGTCAGTAAGGAGCTGATTGGCTGGACGTTTATCTCTCTTTATCACCCTTGCATTTATCTCTTGTTAAGGCTAACATAGGGTGGCTCAAAAGCACCTGGTAAGCAGCGTTAGTTTGCTGCTTGCCGAGCAACTTAACATCTGGACGGCAACGAATTTGCCCAGTTACGAATGGTGCTGAATTGGCCCCATAGTATATCTAGCTTGTCTGATTCTCATTTTTAGATGTGGAAGTTCCCCTCCACCTCATAAAATTGTATTGTGTATAGGTTATAATGGGCTTCCACTGTCAGCTTAATGTTAACTGACAACTCTTTTTGTTGTATCCTCTGTAAAACAAAACAGTAATTTTCATTTACTTTGGAAGATGTACCGTAAAGAGATAAAGTACCAACAGTCAGCTCCTGTCATAGAGCCTACAGGCTGTGTTTGAAAAAATTACGGGAGCTCACTGATTGGTGGTTTAACCATAGCTGCCTACCCTCCTGCATTCTGCAGGAGACTCCCTGAAATAACAACAATCTCCCTCTCTCCCTCATTAGCGTATCAATCTCCCTCATTTCTCCTAACCCACATTACACTGTTACATTTTGGGGGAAAAAAGGTATGAGAGACAGATACATTTACATTGAATCATCAGCACCATTTCCTAGCACTTTAGCAAGTATAGTAGCTCTTACTAACTGCTTTGGTGCTAATCTACATTTGGATATAAGTCTTTTTTAAAGATTCCTCTTAGATGTAGCAGTACACACCCACGCTTCTAGGTGCCACGTTCACAATCTCTTTTCACAATATCTCCATATATGGAACTAGACACGCCCTTCAAGTGGAGCAGGACACGCCCCCTCAATGGGGCGCTGTGCAAAATTCTCCTACCAGCTATAATCTCCCTGAAACTAGTTTTCAAAAGTAGGCAAGTATGGGTTTAACTCTGCCTAATGTTTTATACACCTCCCCCATAGGGACAGAAATGAAATCATTGTAAATTCGGGAGCTGATTCTCATTTCATTACAAACAACAACAATGAACAAAAGGAACATCAGACAAAAACATGTAATGACAAAGCAAAGCATGTCGGTGTGAGAGACCAACAGAGCACTTATGTTACCTGGGAGATTTCAAGTCAATTACACACAGTGTTTAATGGATACTCATGTAGGTCTACCTCACTATAACAATTCAAAGATGTTACAATACAAAGATGGAATTGAAATGATGGACTTTATGAGATCTGGGATTATGGTTATTAGTGATGGTATTGTTATTAGAATTATTATGTTACCACTACTATAGTCCATTCCTGATTGCACTATGAGAATAGAACCAAGTTCCACAAATGTTTGCCGTCCCCTAACATTATGCAATATAGCAACGCACAATCCTTTAAAGCTTAATAATTAAAGAGTCCGTGCACTGTGTATATTTAGTTACATATAAATACATCAGTTATTTAAGTTATGTCATTGAGTTCCATAGAACACCGGTTGTGATATATACTAGGGCAGTACGGGCGGTGTAATGGTTAGCATTACTGCCTCACAGCGCTGAGGTCATGGGCTCGATCCCCACCATGGCCCTAACTGTGTGGAGTTTGTATATTCTCCCCGTACTTGCGTGGGTTTCCTCCCGGGTACTCCGGTTTCCTCCCACAGTCCAAAAATATACTGGTGGGTTATTTGGCTCCCAACAAATTAATCCTAGAATGTCTGTGTGTGCGTGTACATGTGGTAGGGAATATAGATTGTAAGCTTCACTGGGACAGGGACTGATGTGAATGTTCAAATATTCTCTGTACAGCGCTGCGGAATATGTGTGCGCTATATAAGAAACTGTTAATAAATAAACATAATTAAATGTATATCTTTAGAAATAAAGTCATGTAAACGAGAACCTGGGATAATGGATTTGGCAAAGCCCCCAGCCCCAGGGTCATGTATTGTATCAGCGTTTAATTACTGTTGAGAAATGCAGACAGTCGGTTGTTGTTGCACAATCTCAGCCCGCAACTAGGAGCGTACACTAATCACATCTGTATTCCGCGCACAAGCAAGCAGTGGTCTAATCGCAGGAGAAAACACTTTATGTGCCTTTGATGGCCATGCACTAGACACTTTCTCATATGGATTACCTCCTGGAGATAGCGGCATATCTTATTATGGGGGTGATTCAGGTTGGTTTTGCAAAAGCAAACTCCTTTAATGGAGAAAACCATGTGCACTGCAGGAGAGGGGGGCTGATGTAGCATGTGCAGAGAGAGTTAGATTTGGGGGAGTTATTTTGTTTCTGTGCAGGGTAAATACTGTCTGCTTTATTTTTACACTGCAATATAGATGTCAGTTTGAACACATCCCACCCAAATCTAATTCTCTCTGCACATGTTACATCTGCCCCACCTGCAGTGCGCATGGTTTTGTCCATTGGAGAAGACGTTTGATTTTGCGAGCCAACCTGAATTAAGCCTCTTGTGTGTAGCACGCATACACCCATATTGCATGCTGTGATTTTACATGTTCAGATCTAACTTCTCATCTTCTCAGCTCATTTTTCCCCTATTGATTTCCCTTCTTTTCCACTACTCAGGCCCAGTGCCCTTTTTACCTAACAAAATCTTTGAAGAACCAGTATTTTAACCTCTACGATCCTTCTTTTATCCTCTCCTTGCTGTGTATTATTGGAGGCGCTCACTACAAAACACTACTGTATATTCATTTATATTTACTGACATTGTGATATGGAGCACGTTAACAACAAAGCTGTGATATAATGTCAGCATTCAGAATATCTGGTAGCTTTGAACTGCTCATCCTGTAGGCCAGTAATGGCTAACCTTTACACTCCAGCTGTTGTTGAACTACACATCCCAGCATGCTCTGCTACAGTTTTGCTATTTGGCCATGCTAAAAATGATGCACGGCATGCTGGGATGTGTAGTTCAACAACAGCTGGAGTGTCAAGGTTAGCCATCACTGCTTTAAGCATTTACTGTAGTAAGAATAACTGCATTGTATATCCAGCAGGCTTATGCAGACACATCCAGTGTGTATCATAGGGGTCCTGAGACTGCCAACAGAGAAATATTGCAGTTTTACGAACCGTAAAGTGAAAACGTGTTACATGAAATTATCGTTTTATTTTATCTTTCCGTTGGGGATAGTTTTTTTAGGCAACTTGCTTTATTTCTATCTTTATTCTGGACTTCTTGATGGATCTTGGAGCGTCTCATCTTCTGCCATGCCACCCTCCCCTCCCCCCCTCCCATATAGACTTACATTGGCAGAACTTTCCTTTCCCAAAGCTCCTCT
This sequence comes from Crinia signifera, assembly GCF_055691185.1. NCBI lineage: Eukaryota > Metazoa > Chordata > Amphibia > Anura > Myobatrachidae > Crinia > Crinia signifera. The sequence continues at coordinate 27,777,105 of NC_139220.1, forward strand.
ATACTCACTGTACAAAATCAATGGAAAAGCTGTGGATGGGGGGGTTTGGAGCGCCATTCCCTGAGGACGTCCCACTGGTAATATCAATATCAGAAACCAAGTATCTTCCAAGTTACATATCAATATAAAACTAGCTGATCTCGTTCCAAATGGCATTGTTTGCTGCTGTGATGCTGAAAACTGAGCCTTTGTTTCCTTCCTCCCTTGTATTTGGGATCATTATAGGTGCCTGGCAGAAAGCCTTTTCCTAACCTTTTGGGAATTTTATATCTTCTTCATTTGCTCATTATTGACGAAAAAGTATCATTTAAATTATATGCATCAAAGGGCTTTTGTAATCTTGCCTATCTCTATCTGTGTACACAACCTAGGACTAATAACTTTGTGGAAGAGGGGGGCTGCCTCTGGCCATGCCGCAGGGTCCAGAGGAAGAGATCCCCGTCCACTGGCCTGGTCCCGGCAACTGCTCAGTAGAGCTGACAGGCTTCCGGTCCAGCGCATGTGCACAACTTCGGCTTCTATGGGCTGCCTCAGCTGCAGCCCATAGGAGCTGGCTAGGTCAGGCAAAGAGTTGCTTCCGACAGGAAGCCAGCTCTCTGCTAATAGCAGCCTAGTTTGCCAGTCCCAGAGGGAGGAAACTCCGCCCAATAGGGCTGCCTGACCTTTCAATAGGAATTCACTGCCAGCCAGTGCTGCCACAGACTGCAACTGGCTCACTGCAGTGGCGGATGGGTGGTTATGAAACTTTGCATGTACCGTATTTTACCTGATACTTGCTTAGTACAGATCAACCTCCTTACTTACATTCATTATTATACCTGGAGTGGTCTTGTGAAAAGCAAAAGCAGCCTCGCAAACTTTATATTAATAAATTATGTCAAGTCTGGGGTATTTTGAGTTTCAAGTACTGGAAAATTGGATGCAACTCTAATGCCCCGTATACATGAGTGTGCTGAGCGATCTGTGTTGAGCAGGGTTTTGCCTATGCTTATAGGTAAAACCCTGCAATATAAACTGGATAGAATGTCTATCTCTGCGGGTGGTGGCAATGCACAGCCCCATCGATCCTTACAGATCCGTACTTTATATCTAATGATGGGTGCACACCCAAACTATGCAGATCGTAAGACGATTGTGCCAGCACATGATCTGAATCTGATCATGACCTGTAGCTAGCTGAATGGTGGTTTACAGATCCTACCTGCAGCAGGTAGGATCTGTAAAATGACCAAATGACCAGCGGGGACACGCATTGGATCGGAATCGGATTGGATCTGGCCCAAAACATGCCCAATTTATATACAATTGCTCAAGATTGTATTGAAATTGGGTGTATTGGGGCCAAATCGTTTTGGTGTGTACCCTACATAAGAGATCTAGTCAGATCGCTTAGGAATAGGGCTTGAATCCCCCTCCGTATATGCCCCTTAATGCATTAGCAGAGTCTGGAGCTAGGGATGTAATATATTCTAGTCAATGCAGAAAATGGAATCTCTGACTAGAACCAGGGAATTTGAGGATACCCAAGACAGAAGCACGGAGTCTAAACCAAAGACCCGCCGCAAGGAGATACGATTTTTGGTGTGCTTTATGGGTAGGTTTAGGCCCTCTGCTTGGGTTTCCCTGTACAGATGTCAGAGATCCAGAACTGAGAATATTGGACCGGAACCGATTATGTGGCCTTCAGGCTGGAACTGGTGATGTGACTATTGGACTAGAACTGATGATGTGGCTGTCAGACTGGATCCAAGGAACAGGAGACAAGCGGGACCAATGGAGCGTAGTGTCGGACTGGATCCAAGGACCTGCATATCGGTTGTACTGATAGAGCTGAATAGCGGACTTGATTTGAGGAACAGGAAATTGGCTGGACCAATTGAAGAGAATATCGTTCTTGATCTGAGGAACTGGATTTTGGACTGGATCCGATGCAATAATGGACAGTATAAGTACTTCCAGACAAGGTAATAGTCCAGAATCCATAGCCTAGGCATGTTGCTTGTATAGTGATATTGCTCAAGGTAATTGCAGTCTGACTGAGCAGAGTTTATATATCCCCTGCAGCGCTGTAATTGGAGGACTGCACAAATTATCTCCTAAGAAAGAGGAAAATAACAATATATAAGGGATTAGTATGAAATCCCGGCGGTCGGAATACCGCCACAGGAATCCCAACCGCCGCAATGCCTATAAGGGGGGGCCGTGGATCTCCCCCCTTGCATGATTGTGCCCTTTGGACACCCATGGAGGGATAAAGTGCCGGCATTGCAGTGGTCGGGATTCCGGAGTCGGTATTTCAACCGTCGGGATTCCGACCGCCGGGATTTTGACCGCATCCCATATTATTAACCATTGTAGGAGATTCCACACATCCTTCTAATTATGCTACTGTGCATAGCACCAGAACGTAGCAGATTGAACGGGTTAATTAGCCACAGTCAGGGGCCATTTGCCTGAAAATAGATCAAACCTTTATAACAGGGCCTAAGGGAGCGAGCAGGCTGACTAAAGCTGACCTTCATTAACTTTGATGGGACACATTAGTGTTTGACCTTTTCCACACGGTACTCGGGATTTAGTTCACAAGCTGATTTTTTAAAGCCGGGGCCAGAGATTGATCTTTTGGGTTTTTCTTTTTAAACTGTTGCTTTTATTTTATATTTTCAATGCATTAGTCATAAAAAAAAATCACTTTGTGCAGGGACCCCCTAGTGTTTGAATGTCAGGATGATTTTAAAGAGCATCTTTGGAACCTTTTGTTGGACTGAGATTTTGATGGACAGTGGAGCGGGAATGCAAAACCAGGTGTAAGAACAGTCCGCAAGACACAATCCATTTCTTTCATAAACACATCTGTTCCCTGTTGTGTGCATATCAGTATAATAAAATCTCTTCCGTTATCTCTATTTTATAAATGCCTCTCAGTATCTTCTGTGTAGAGCGATAATAGTAATCCAATAACATGGGGAAATCTGGTTACATTTGCATGACATGTTTTGGCTCACTGAGTTGTGTCTCGTTTCCGGAGTGCTATTATAAGTTATAACGTACTACTTGTTGCCAGCTCGTCATAAAGACATAATAATTTCACAGAAATGTCAGAGCAGGTGATGTTGCACACCCGAACGGCGCAACAATTGAATTGCTTCGATGAGCACCATCTAGTGGCCGCCAATGTGCAAAATACTAGAATTCCTCCCATCCCATAGAGGCGAGGGGTATATGGGTCATTTGTTCAACCCTATTTAGGTTGACATGCATGGGGTCGACAGGGTTGGAAGGTTAATACAGGCATTAGCATAACAATGAGAAGGTTGACAGTCAAAATGTGGACATGAGTTTTTAGAGGGTTTTTTTGTCCTGAATGTCAACATGGTCGACATGGACACCTTCTAAGTTTATTGTGCCCTTTAGCTTGCCACGCTGCGCTCACCATGCTTCGGGCACTCTGTTATCCACATTGACCCTTTGACTGTCGACATTCCCATTTTCGATATAATGCATGTGTCGGCCTTCCAACCCTAAGGACCTTAGCCATGTCAACCTATTTCGGCTGTTGACTTTAAGCCCTGTTGACATTCAGTGATTGGCTGAATGCATGTCGACTTAGTGACGTACCCCGAGGCAAGGATCAGCGTTGGATTTTTATTATATAGGATTAACAGTAGTTTATGACCTCTTTACATGATCACTCCAGTTATGGGTACGTGTTTGGTTATACATATGACTGAGATCTAATAGCATAACAGTGGCTAGAGGTGATCGCAATTTGCAGGTCACAGGTCTCTCCACATAGGTGCAAAGTATTGCCGTTGTAGTTGTTGACTCATACTGCTTTTTCTCATTGTATATTGTCAAATATTAAGTACATGCTGCCCTGTATATGTAAATAAACATGAAAGTGAAAGTAGGTGTCAACTCCTGCTGATGGTTTGGTTGGTGGGAGGCGGGGGGCTAGTACTGGAAGACAATTTTCCAACAGTGACCCATACAAAAGTCGACTGCCAAATACAGAATAAAAATTCTCAATAAATATTGTGCTAAACCAGTGATTTTCAACCTTTTTTACCTTGCGGCAAGAATTTAAAATTGCCAAGGCACACCATGAGATCACCACAGGGCAAAACACATTGTTCCCCACTGGAAAAAAAAATAACCTATTGGCCACCATATTAAAAAAACAATCACACTGGACCCCACAGGTAACAAAAATAAAATACATTGGTTATTTACATGAAAAGAAGAGACCAGTAAATAATCATTGAACTGGTGGTGGCAGTAAACTGGTTTGGGCATCTCTAGATCTGGGGGCACACTTGAGAACAGCTTAAGGCACACTAGTTCCGTGCAGTTTAGCAAATTTCACTCATTGCAGCATCCAATATGTAAAGCTGGGTACACACTGGACAACATTTTAAACAATATTGCTGATCCGGATGGGTCAGAGCGTCAAAATCTGCACGTGTGTATGCACGGTGTCACTTACAATGCGTGCTCCCATGCGTCTAAGTCATGCAGCACGACCCTACCCTACTGCTCGTCATGGACGGCATCGGCAAGTGCGTATGCCCGGCCAGGTCCCTGTTGCACAAGATGCCGCCAGCTTAAGATCAAGCATGCTTGTAGTAATCATTAGGACCATCGATGTCATGTCTCAGTCACCGTATACTTGATGTCTTCAGAACACAGAGAACAGGAGCGCCATTACCTTGAGAACAAGGATGTGGTAGAAAGGGCCATATTGTTCTCTTTGACCAGTGTTACGGAGTTTGTAGGTGTTTAACACAAAGTAGGAATTTAAGGAATTCCCCGTCAAGCCCTAAATCACATCTGAATTCTGTGCATTTATTTTAGATATTTTTCATCATGCAGTGCAAATAAAACGTTATGTTTTGTTATGTTAGCTGTATATGTTTTCATAATCTTCGCTCCCATGGGTAATTATTATCTCTCTCTGTTTTCTCAGCGCCGGCTCGGAGATGCAGCTAAAAAAGCAATTGGCAAACTGACAACGAGGACGGTCAGGAAAGGAGATAAGGTAACAGCTGGTTCAGTCCACCCAAGTGAGCAGATTGTGAGAGTGCTTGCTATAAGACTAGGCCCTATCGGGGCACTGTGATGTATGCATGATCTTCCATGATGTGCTGGTACAAAACAATGTTTCCTGCTTGCCTGAAGAGTTGAGCAAAATTGTGGGCAGTGTAAATACTACACTCGCAAAGGTCCAATACCAAGGTGCCATTCGTGGTTACAGACAAATACTCCCATTGGGATGTTTATAATTGTCCCTTTCTATCTACCTATCAGCTTCTATCTCTCATTGTCTTTGAAAAACTTTATCGCTCTTCCAGCTTTGATACATGTCCCCCATTCTGACGTAGTTCCTGGATCAATAATACGTTATCACCACTAGATTTTTCTGTGTTGTCCTTGGTGGGTAGAAGTTGCCTAATTACTAACCAGAGTGGTAGGAGCCCCTATCACAATAAAGTTTAGCATGTCTACAATGACAATTCTCTGGGAGCACAGTGACCATAAATTTAGTATTTGGTTTGTATTGTGGTTTCTAATCTACTCCACAGGTCATTAAAAATCTCTTTATTGCATAATGGTCATAAACGTGATATTTTCCAATGTCACTAAGATGCTCTCTGATTTGTGTCCTGGTCACTAGGGTGCCTCTTTTTGTGTGGTTTTCCCCTAGGATGCCTTTTTTTTTGTTTCCTGGTCACTAGGATGCCTATTTTGTGTGTAGTGGTCACTAGATTTGCCTCTTTTTAAGTGTCCTGGTCAATAGAATGTCTTTATTTTTCCTGTGGTGGTCACTAGAATCCTGTTTAATATATACTGGTCATTAGAATGCCTTTCTGTATTTGTATATTGATTCACAAAAATACCATAGGTGAATAGTGGCAAGTTTTAGCTACCAGGTCCACTGCTGTCAGTAGACTTCTCCACAGATTAAAATAAACATACCCCCAAAGCCACAGAATTGTCACCACAATTTGACCACTGTCTTACCAAGTGCAGTATATTCACCAAATGTCCCTTCAGCCTAGCCATTGCCACTGTCTAAACCTATCCCCCCCACCCACACACACAGCCTAATCCTAAACCCACATAGTGCCTAAACCTAAGCTAGCCCACCTCCAATCCCCGGCGTAACTCTAACCCACCCCATTTACAGCATCCCAGCAATCGGAATTTCAGCGCTAGTATTCCTATTTTGCCCGCCACTAGGTAAAACCGCTTCCGTGGTTTGCTGTTAACCCTTTGAGGACCAGCGTTGCTTTGAGAGATGTGCAAAATATCCATTTAAATCCCCAGACTCGCTCACAGTGGTTTTTTTTTACGGGCGCAATAATTAAACTTTATCTAAATTTGTTCAGAGTTCAGATAATTTGCCAACCATAACCAAAGTGATTCATATTCCCCGACTACGGCCCTGGCATTTTTAGCAGATATTTTTGCACATCTACCACAGCAACCTTGGCACTCAAAGGGTTAAAGTGTGCTTGTCTGTACAAAGTGGAGGCAGCCATTTTGCGTTTTGAACCAATTGCATATGGTATTGAGGGAAAGTATGCCTTTTTGCAGATGTCACAAAGGTATGCAACAGGGTAGACACACCAGGAGGGGTAAAACAAATGGTTGAATATCTAGGTAGACTAAGGGAATGGTCAAGAGCCTGGCAATTGCAGTTTATTCCCCCAAAAAGCACAAAAATCATGCACTTGGGTTTTAAAAAATCCAGAATATAGATAAAGAACATTCTACGGACATGTTATGCTCTTCTGCAAGGGTGACTTTAGAAGCTCAGTAAGAGGGGAGCGAGGAAAGGTAACCCTGAGCTCAGACCATTTCATTTCCAACCAAGGGAGCCAAGTAGCAATGAAATCCCAATTCCTCTTCGAGGTCACTCAGAGATCCTCTCACATATACCCGTCAATACGAGTGAACCATTCCTTAATAGTGGCAGGGGATCTAGACCTCCAACGAACCAGGATCACGGCCTTCGCAACACTATTGAAGAATTTTAAGAATGAATTATTTGTAAATAGCCCAGGAAGCTTAGTAAATTCCTAGTATACACAAGTATATCTGGCTAATAAAGCTGATTCTGATTAAGAAGCCAGAAAGAAGAAGTAGGTGGGATAAAAACACCCACTAACGACCTAGAGGTTGATGTCACTTGGTCCAAAAAAATTATTGCGCCATTTACAGATGACGATGTTGCCTTAGCCGACAATCCGGCTTCAGCAAAGCCTTCCAGACATTGTCAAGTCTCCAAAGGGTGAAAGTGTAGCAGCTGTAGCAGCAGTAGGCTGCCAGCAACAGCATGGAGGAGGCTGCTGGGGAGGTGGGAATCGCTGCACCTCACCGGTGTAATGTTAAATACCAACACCATATTCATTATCATCACTGCTATGCTAAACACAATATGATTTTAGTAGTAAGTGTAAATGGGGCCCATTATATACTCTCACAGACTGTTTTACGTTTTTTGTAGTTACAGAGTTAAACTTGAGAGAGGAATGTGAGGGAATTTATCATGTGAATGTACTATCTTTTGCAATGGTCATAAAGAACAGGGAGTGTTTACAGGAAGCTCTAGGTTTTTCTACCATCATCTGTAGCTTTACTCTAGTTCAGCCAGTGCCTTGTATGCAATCTTTTTTGAAAAGTACCGTATGTGGGTTATAGCAACAATCGCAAGAAAAAAAACAGATATGTGTTTTTTAACATCAGTGTGGCCGGCCATTAGAAGAATCATGATACAGTATTTACCATTTTTCTCCATCCTTCTTTTTTTTTTACCAAGGAAACCAGTTAGAGCTCAGAAGGGATGTTCCCAAGCCTCTCTGCTCACTATAAATCTATCTTCTGTGACATATGCCCTGCCTCCTTGCACTAGTTATCACTGTGTATGTGTTTGTAATAGGATATCGAACACAAATATTACTAATGCATACATGTTTATAATGGTAGTCTGTGTTATTTGAAGGGAAGAGTTGCTATTTTCTGTTATCTTAACATGTAATTTAATCTCCAATTTAAAAAAAATGTGATTAATTTAAAGTGGACCCAATTGTAGTCCGTGTGGATGTTAAAATTAGAAAAAAATTAATACAATTTTGAAAAAACTTAATCATATTCTGGGTCAACCATTGTCACGTTGACCTTTTTTTTCACCTCGTCAACCTTATTACTGTCAACCTAAAGTCCGGATACTTGCTGAGTGTTTCAGAGATTTTCAGTCTGTATATAAAAGGCTAAGTACTCCTCACCTCAATGAGATGAAGTGCCGCTACAGGACCACTAGAGGCCACTCACTGGACCAAATTACTCCTTTGCAAAACTCAAAGTGAAAGTAAAAACGGTCACAGCTCAAAGTGAAAGTAAAAACGGTCACAGCTCAAAGTGAAAGTTAAAACGGTCACAGCTCAAAGTACATTGCAGAAGCTGTCATTTTGACGAGCTTTTAATTTATAGGATATATATATATATCCACATCTGAGTATTATACAATGTATAGCTGCCTCCTGGTGACCAGAGAGCCCCATTCTGGTATCACTTGCGATGTAGTATAGATGTGTCGAAGTTCCGGACAAGCAGCTACAAGCGACCTCTAGTGTGACTCTAAATGAGATGTTGACGGACAGGTCTGTGTGCGGCATGGTGTCACTGCGAGATACAGTATCACGTGTGTGGAGTTTGTTCATGCTCACGTGCTGGTGTGGGTTTGTGCCTATACTCTAACTTCCTACCACAGTCTAAAAATAAGTTCTCCCGGTGGGGCAGGGACTGACATGAAGGGTTGAGCTCGGTACGCAATGTGTAATTAGCAGGCACTGTACAAAGAAAGGGTCATACAGTAAGAAACAAGTAGTGCCCTGCCCTGCACACATCTTCACCATTGGGGGACAGAAGTGCAAATAGGTTTGTGTAGAGGCAGAAAAGTGTGTATGCATAGGATTACAATACTGTCCCTTTAAACCTGGATGCTTATGGATTACACAGGTTCCGTGGTTGATTGAAACTAGCTGAAATGCAGGAATGAAGTCGTGGATCCACAGAACCTGTGTAATTAATAAGTATCCCAGTTTAAAGGGAAAGTGGTAAGCTATGCATGCACTGTGTAAAAAGCGGGTGTTTTGTCTTATGCTGCTTTCACATTGCCTAAACGTTTGAGACCTGGTATTTTGAAACGGCAGGTTTGCAGTGTGAAAGCAGGACAGGCAGTAGCTATAAAACAGCATAGTGCATATGTAATCAACTGCTCATTACATATGTACATATGTAATGAGCACAGTGCATATGAATGAGCAGCTCATTACATATGCACTGCGCTAATTACATATGCGCATATGTAATGAGAGGCTCATTACATATGCACTGCGCTCGCATAGCTTCTGCCTGAGTCCTATATACCGGTTCAGAGCCGTTCAAACTGCAAAACAACCGTCTCTGAACCGTGTAGGACTCTGCTTTTTACCCGATTGCAAATACCGGTTATTTGTAACTGGTAAATGCAGACTGGCGCTTTCACACTGCAGCTCTAACCGTTTTAAAAGGCTAAAAAAATCGGCAATATACCAGTTAAGAGCTGCAGTGTGAAAGGGGTATGAAACGGGAGACGTGGGGCATCAGACAAGTTATTAAATGTGTAGAATAAACTTGATGCAAATACTGTGTTATGAAGTCCTTCTGCACAGTGATCATGGCTGTTGCAGTACTTGTAGGCCTTAATTACTTATATGATGCGTTTTCACCTGTGTATCATATGAGTAATCATGGCCTACAAATGCACTGCTCCTCAAAGCCAAAATACACCAATGCACCTACTTTGTAATTGGCAAAAGAATAATCTTGCTTTGCTACCCCATTGGCGGGTTGGTAATTCTGCTCTGATCCAAACATGAGCACTTGCGCCACACACCTGGGCACATGAAAACCTTATCTATTACATGTCGTAGTGATTATGCTTAAGGTATGGCACGCTATAGAACAGGGGTTCTCAAACTCGATCCTAAGGACCCCACACGGTTCACGGTTTCCAGGCCACCCGGCAGTCGCACAAGTGCATTCATTACTCATTGACACATTTTAAATGAACCACAGGTGGAGCTAATTATTTCACTGGTGATTCCTTGAGGAGACCTGCAAAACATGCACTGTGTGGGGTCCTGAGGGCCGAGTTTGAGACCCTCTGCTATAGATTGGATACAGCATGCCTAATCCATGTGGAATTAAAACGGTTTATTAGAATACATAAAAATAAATCAGTTATATAGACAATCAACCGTAAAATATTGGAGACAGCCATGTAAATATTCCTTGAAGTTCTAAACATATAAATACATAAACCACCTTTCTAACTGTGAGGCAGGATGTCTCGCCTGTGTCCTTAAAGAACAGTCCTCAGTGCCAAATGATGGGCAAACAGTAGGGAAAGACACAGCTTGCATATATTCAATGGTGGTTCCGTTTGATAGCTCTATAATAGCTGGGTCAACCGGGTCAAAAGAGCAACATGAAAAATGCTCAACACATTTAAAGGTTGACATGAGTTTTCTACATTTTTGTTGGGGGGGGTTCATACTTTCCCATTCACATCGACTACAATAGAGAACCAAAAAGTGTACCGGGCTTAGTGGAGGGAGGCACCAGCGAGTCAAGCCATACAGGATTTTGTACCTGGCTGAAACCCCCTTTTAAACTGGTGAACCTACCTGGTTTATTGCTGGGTAGGTGATGTCACTGGTAGCAGGTTCCCACCATGGCTGTGCGGAATTGGAATATTCTCCCCGCACTTGCGTGGGTTTCCTCCGGGTACTCCGGTTTCCTCCCACAATCCAAAAATATACTGTTAGACTAATTGGCTCCCAACAAATGATCCCTAGAATGTCTGTGTGCGTGTACATGTGGTAGGGAATATAGATTGTAAGCTCCACTGGGGCAGGGACTGATGCGAATGTTTATTCTCAGTAAAGCGCTGCGGAATATGTGTGCGCTATAAATCATAAATAATAAATCTCCAAGTGCGGCTGTGTTTGGTGAGGTGGACGCGCTGTGTGAGGAGAGAGGAGAGACGCTGAGGGACACGCTGTGTGACGCGCATCCGCTCAGCCGGAAGCCGGAAGTGCGGGGGGGACGCGAGTTAGCTGCACGCCGCTAGCTGCAGGCTGAATCTCGCTGTACAGGGGACCGTACAGCGGCACCAGGACTTCGGGGGGGGGGCCCGGGCAAAGAGCACCGGGAAAAAGAATCTGTACACCGGAACCGACTGTACAGAGGCAGCGGCACCAAGGGGGTGTACGAGGGGCTTTGCAGTGCTGTAAGGGGGGGACCAGGCAAGGAGGACCGGTCTAAGGGGCTGATCAGTGGCACCAGGGGGACAAGGTGAAGCCCGGACACCCTCAGGCAGGAACCAGGCCAGTCCTTCACTTCACCTTCACTCCACTGACAAACAGGCGCCATCTAACAGGTGCCTAACCAGGTTACCTAAGAAGAATCATCAGGGAGCCGGAGCAGGACTCACGTGTGCGGCGGTGAGGCGAAGAAAAGCAGGTCGGTCAGGGGAAGCAAGCACCAGGAAAAGGACGGGGTACGCTGCGAAGCAAGGAGCTGCACGATCAACTGAGGAAGCATAAAACCGCAAGTATACTGCATCAAACTGTATAAATTGTCTCTCTTGTCGTCTTTTGCACTTACTGTACTGTTTTTTTCCCTTCTTCTGTTTCTCAATTTGTTTGGTGCTTTTTTTAATTATTGGGTTGCTTAGAGTTGTTTAGAGTTTGGGAGTATTCTTTTCTTTTATTCTATAGGGTAGATTCTGTATAGGATCACTGTTATAAGCAGTACATTTTTGTCTCCTTGTCTTTTGTCTCTTTTCTTCCTTCACTCTACACTACATATTTTCTTTTTTTTTTTTGTTCTGACTAAGGTATAGGTGCCCATTAGTTTCCCCCAGTAACATAGTCCACAGATAACAAGTACTGAAATAAACTAAAATTAAATAAAATAAAATTAAAATAATATAGCATATAGCACCCCCGTACGAAACAGCAGAACCCAAACTAATTAAACATGAGTGGGGTCGGCAATCTCACTCAGTGCGTGTCTTGCCAGATGTATGCGCATTTGGATCAAAAGATCCAGAGAGAATACATCTGTGTGAGGTGCGTAGAGATGACTGCTTTGGAAGCCCAGATTTCTGATCTAAAGCAGACCATCGAAACTCTGAGGGACATTGCCAAATTAGAAGAAAGTTTCCGCCTCACGGTGGAAACTTTGGAGGATCAGGGGGTTTTAGCAGTAGATGAGGAGGTAGAGCCAGCTAGCTGGGTAACAGTCAGAAGGGGTAGTAGGGGGAGGAAGAGGCAGGCCAGTGCTGACTTAACCAATCCCAGTAGATTCCCCAGACTGGATGAAGCTACTGCGGATGTTACTTCAATACTGGTGGGGTCGGATGTGACATGTACCTCTAGCAACCAGAGGACAGGCACATCAGACATAGCGGGGGCTAGAGAACCAGGGACCACAAGACAGATGGTGGTGGTAGGGGATTCTATCATCCGTAAGACAGATAGGGCAATCTGCTACCGGGACCGTGATTGTCGTACAGTCTGTTGTCTTCCGGGTGCTCGGGTACGGCATATCGCGGACCGGGTAGACAGATTACTGGGAGGGGCTGGAACAGACCCAGCGGTCATGGTGCATGTTGGCACAAATGATCAAGTCAGCGGCAGGTGGGGTGTCCTTAAAAACGATTTCAGGGACTTAGGACGTAGATTAAAAGCAAGGACATCCAAGGTAATTTTCTCTGAAATTTTACCTGTGCCACGCGCTAGTACAGGAAGACAGAGGGAGCTTATGGAGCTAAACGCGTGGCTAAAGGGATGGTGTAGGAAAGAGGGGTTTGGGTTCCTAGAGCATTGGTCGGACTTTTCAGACGGGCGCCATCTATACAGCAGAGACGGATTGCACCTGAATGGAAAGGGGGCGGCAGTGCTGGGAGGCAGGATGGTTAGAAGGTTGGAGGAGTCTTTAAACTAGATATAGGGGGGAGGGATGCAGATATAAACTATGGGCATATTAGACAGTACAGTGATGAAGGGGCATTTAAGAGATTGGAGGGTGGAGAAGGGGGGTTGGGGAAAAAAACTAGAATCAGTAAGAAATCATTAGAGAAACGAGATCCCAACGTAGCCCCAACGGTAGCATCTAATAATAAACACAAACTCAAATGCATACTGGCTAATGCAAGAAGCTTAGCAGGAAAAATTGGGGAACTAGAGGCCGTGGCCATTAGGGAAGATTATGACATTATTGGTATAACAGAAACCTGGTGTAATGAGTCACACGATTGGGCGTTAAGCATGGAGGGATATACACTCTACAGGAAAGACAGGGAAAATAGAAGGGGCGGGGGGGTGTGCCTTTATGTAAAAAAGGACTTAATATCTTGTGGGCAAATTATGATCTCAGATACAGAAGAAGATAACTCGGAGGCCGTGTGGGCAGAGATAACTGATAAAAATAAAAAACCCAATAATAAAATTTTATTAGGGGTATGCTACAGACCACCAAACGTGAACGATAGGGATGAGTCTCTACTCCTAAACCAAATTAAAAAATCATCAGATCAGGGGCAGGTAATAATAATGGGGGATTTCAATTTACCAGATATTGACTGGAAAAATGAGACATGTAAATCATCTAAAAGCAGTGGGTTCCTAAGCTTGCTCAAGGATCAGTTTATCACTCAAACGGTAGATGCTCCAACCCGTAATGGGGCACTATTGGACTTAGTATTAACAAATAACATTGATTTAGTTTCAAACACCAGAGTAATTGAACACCTAGGGAACAGTGACCACAACATGGTCTCACTGGAAATCAACTTCCGAAAACCTAAATATAATACAGGACCGGGTAAAGTACTAAACTTCAGAAAAGCTAATTTCATTTTATTCCAGGAAGCTCTAAAAGAAATTAATTGGGGAGAGTTATTCGAAGGAAAGAATACAGAGGAAATGTGGGATACATTTAAAAATGTACTAGAATCACTAACTACTAAATACATTCCAAAAGTCAACAAGGGTAAATTTAACAAAAAAAAGCCAACATGGTTGGACAAAAAAGTAAGGACAGCGATCAACAATAAAACAAAAGCGTTTAAGTTCTATAAAAATAACGTAAATGAGGAGACGTTCATCAAGTATAAAGAAACAAACAAAACTTGTAAGGAAGTAATCAAAGTAGCTAAAAGGGAAAACGAAGAGCGTATAGCCACAGAAAGCAAAACTAACCCCAAGAAGTTTTTCAAGTACATAAACAGCAAGCGAATAATTAAAGAGAACATAGGCCCACTAACAGATATCAACGGTAAAAAATTTGCAGAAGATAATGAAAAAGCGGAAGTGTTAAATAAGTTCTTCTCATCAGTATTTACTAGGGGAGAGCAGTTAGTGGAAAGCACAGATACCTCAACTGGGACAAACAAACCGGACCTCAATATGGATCTCTCGACCGAGGATATAATTTTGAGGCTCAGCAAAATAAAAACTAACAAATCACCAGGGCCAGATGGTATACATCCTAGGGTACTAATGGAGTTAAGGGAGGAACTTGCGACCCCTCTATATTGCATTTTTGAAAATTCACTATCAACAGGTATGGTACCAAAAGACTGGAGAATAGCAGAGGTAGTGCCAATATATAAAAAAGGTAAAAGGGATGACCCTGCAAATTACAGGCCTGTGAGTTTAACATCAATAGTGGGTAAAATATTTGAAGGCATTTTAAGGGATGGTATCCTGGAATACTTAGACCTTCATAGTTTACTTAGTATTAACCAACATGGGTTTGTGAAAAATCGTTCCTGCCAGACAAATTTACTGGGCTTCTATGAGGATGTCAGCAAAAACCTTGATAATGGAAGCGCAGTAGATGTGGTCTTCCTTGATTTTGCAAAAGCTTTTGATACAGTACCACACAAGAGGTTGATAAATAAAATGGTGGACCTGGGACTAGGTGCAAATATCTGTAGATGGGTAGGGAACTGGCTGTGTAATAGAGAACAAAGAGTGGTTGTGAACAGTGCAGTATCAACTATGATACCAGTACTAAGTGGAGTGCCACAGGGTTCGGTACTGGGGCCCATCTTGTTTAACATTTATATTAACGATATAGGGATGGGGATTCTCAGCGATGTATCCATCTTTGCTGATGACACTAAACTGAGTAGAATTATTGAATCAACAGAGGATGTGAACATACTTCAAAATGATCTTAACAAACTAGATGAGTGGGCTAAAAAGTGGAAGATGAGGTTCAATGTGGATAAATGCAAGGTTATGCATCTCGGGAGACGTAACCAGTGTGTAAGTTACAACCTAAGCGGGGAGGCATTAGGTACTTCAGCACTTGAAAAGGATCTAGGAGTCCATATAGATAATAAGCTGGGGTGCAGTGTTCAATGTCACATTGCAACAAAAAAGGCCAACAGAATTCTAGCATGTATTAAAAGGGGCATGGAAACTAGGGACTCAAAAGTAATTATGCCACTGTACAAGGCATTGGTTAGACCGCATCTTGAATATGGAGTACAGTTCTGGGCCCCACACTATAAAAAGGACATCATGGAATTGGAAAAAACCCAAAGAAGAGCAACAAAGCTTATCAGGGGAATGGAGAATTTAAGCTATGAGGAGAGATTAAGCAAGCTAGGACTATTTACACTAGAGAAGAGACGTTTAAGGGGGGACATGCTCAACATGTACAAATATATCAGGGGCCAATATAAGGAACTCTCAAGCACTCTTTTTACTGCAAGAAAGGAAACTAGGACACGAGGGCACGAATTTAGATTAGAGGAAAGAAAATTTCGTTCCCTCAAAAGAAAAAATTTCTTTACGGTCAGAGCAGTCAAACTTTGGAACTCTCTTCCTGGAGAGGTGGTGTTGGCAGATACAATAAATACGTTCAAAATAAGGTTGGACAAGCATTTATTGGATAAAAATATCCAGGGGTACTAATAAGAACCATATTCTGTCTTTTACAAGGGATATGCTATTAAAACGTGGGTTGAACTAGATGGACGCAAGTCTTTATTCAGCCTTATCTACTATATAAATAGGGTATGGCTGTCACAGATGAGGAGTAGGAACTTTGGTATCACCCCTCGGAGGATTATTATTATATTTTCTTTATAAGGGGCCACAAGTGGTTGGCGGTGTCATGCATATGGCATACAATAGAACAGGGTACACAGAACTATACATAACAGTAACTGAAGGACTAAAACAGAGCGCAGGTAACAATTGGCAGCACAATTCTTAGTACACAATACAGCTGAGATGTAGGGAAGCAGAGGAGATGTCCGCAGCGTACTACCAGGGGCAGGAGATGAATGAACACAAGTGAGACAAGATGCTGGTGTAGATGGTACCTGAGTAAGAGAGAGCTACTGCATAATGGTAATACGAGAAACCAGGTCTGTGAGAACCGGAGGGAAGAGGGCCCAGGACTACACACGGATGCAGCCTGCACCCCCATAGTGACACCAGTGATTGAAGCGTCCCCCATTTCTACCCCTTTAATAGCTTATTTTGTTTGTCACCTTCTATGTCCCAGACTGGCAGGCTGCCCGGGCACCAGTTTCCCTGCCCCACTTATCCCCCCTCCTTCCCTCCCGTGTTCCTTTACACAATTCAAATCGAAGTTTTAAATGCATTTAACTCGCAACCTTTCTATTTAAATCCAACATCAGTAACTGACAGACAGACAGCTGTCAGTGCTGTAAGTGCTGACATTTATTTATTTAAATATAGAGTCGGTAGTTACCCAGTAACCACTACCACATGCTGGGCCCAGGCAGGATGTCCAGATGCCATTGAACCACCTTAGCTTCTTTAAACAAGCGCCGTCAGAATAGACAATCATAAGATTTTGTATGCATGTCTCGTTCAGGCTATGGCGAGATGTGACTTGAATATAATATGTTTTACAGGAGACGTGAAGCATCCTAAATATAATACTAATATACCAGCAGTTGTTACAGATGTAATACAGCAGACAATGCTTATGCTACAGGATAAAGCTGTGTGCAATAGTTGTCTCCTACCTGCGCACTACTGCAGATTGAAGGGATATCCCAGACCGATAGTATACATATATCCCACACCGATAGTATACATATATATACACTCAGCCACTCAGTTATCTTCTTCTTCTTTTTTTTGCCTATTACCATTTAATTAGTCTTCAAGCCGCTTTAAAAAGCCTGACAGGCTCATAAATTCTTATTGATTTCCCCTTTTTGTTTAGGCCATCTGGGGGGTAGGTAAAAGCCGGAAACATAGTAAATGCATTGAAAAAGCGGGAAACCATGTAAAGTGTATTAGAAAAGCCGGAAATCATAGCAAATGGAAATGGGGAGATGTTTAAGCGACTCATTAGCGGATTGGACGAACTTGAAAGGAGTGCAGGAGAGGTGGATAAAATTAAAAAGTGCAATACTAAAGGCAACGGACCTTTGTATCAAAAGGGTTAAGAAAAGTACCAGGAAAAGGAAGCCAGTGTGGTTTACAAAAGAGAGGTATCAACTAGTGTAAAAGCAAAAAAGATGGCCTTTAGGACATACAAGCAGACTCAAAATAATAATGATAAAGAAGTGTATCTTGCCAGACGCAAAGAGGCTAAGAAAGTGATCAGGCGTGCCAAGGCACAAGCTGAGGAGAAAATGGCTCAGTCGGTAGATAAAGGAAACAAAACTTTTTTTAAGTATATAAATGAAAGGAGAAAATCAAATGGAGGAATAATAAGACTGCGGACAGACACTGAGAATTTGGTGGAGGGAGACAAGGCAATTGCAGATCATCTAAATAATTACTTTTGCTCTGTATTCACTATAGAAGGAGAAGGGAAGGGACCACAGTTAAGTTGCAAGGACATTCATAAAAATAAGGTAGATGGAGGTACCTTTACTAGGGAGAAAGTCCTAACAGAACTTTCAAGACTGAAAGTGGATAAATCAATGGGGCCAGACGGAGTGCATCCAAGGATACTAAAAGAACTAAAAGATGTGTTGGTAGCGCCATTAACAGATTTATTCAACCAGTCACTAGATACAGGTGCAGTTCCAGAGGACTGGAGAAAAGCAAATGTAGTTCCACTGCACAAAAGCGGAAGCAAAGAAGAAGCAAGTAACTACAGACCAGTGAGCCTTACATCAGTAGTAGGGAAAATAATGGAAACACTATTAAAAGAAAGAATAGTGGAATATCTTAAATTAAACAACTTACAGGATCCAAAACAGCATGGTTTTACTGCAGGGAGATCATGCCAAACAAGTCTCATTGACTTTTTTGACACCGTGACCAAAATACTAGATGAAGGGGGGGCTGTAGATGTGGCATATCTAGACTTTAGTAAGGCATTTGACACTGTCCCACATCGCAGGCTGCTAAATAAACTTGAAAGTGTGGGATTGGATTATAAAACAATTAAATGGATAAGAACCTGGTTGCAGGATAGGAAACAGACAGTTGTCGTAAATGGAGTGCATTCTATGGAGGGACATGTTACCAGTGGAGTACCCCAGGGATCTGTACTTGGACCAGTGCTCTTTAATATCTTTGTTAGTGACATTGCAAATGGTATTGAAGGGAAAGTATGCCTTTTTGCAGATGATACAAAGATATGCAACAGAGTAGACACACCAGGAGGGGTAAATCAAATGACTGATGATCTAAGTAAACTTGAGAATTGGTCAAGAGAATGGCAACTACAGTTTAATGCTAAAAAATGCAAAATTATGCACTTGGGACTCAAAAACCCAAAGGCTCAATATAGTATCAAGGGTACTATAATGGAAACTACTGAGGAGGAAAGAGATCTAGGAGTCACTATTTCAAGTGACTTAAAGGCAGGGAGGCAATGTAACAAAGCAATGAGGAAGGCTAGTCAGATGCTTGGTTGCATAGGGAGAGGAATCAGTAGCAGAAAAAAAGACGTAATAATGCCACTTTATAGGTCATTGGTACGACCTCATCTGGAATACTGTGTCCAGTTCTGGAGACCATATCTTCAGAAGGATATAAATACATTGGAGAGTGTACAAAGAAGGGCAACTAAAATGGTTCATGGCCTACATCACAAAACTTACCTGGATAGACTAAAAGATCTTAACATGTATAGTTTGGAGCAGAGAAGGGAAAGAGGGGACATGATAGAAATCTTCAAATATATCAAGGGTTTTAACATAGTACAGGTGGGAAATTTTCTTCAAAGGAAAACAAGTAATAAAACACGAGGACATGCACTGAAACTGGAGGGAGGTAGGTTCAGGGGAAATGTTAGAAAGAATTACTTCACAGAAAGGGTAGTGGATAAGTGGAATAGCCTCCCATCAGAGGTGGTAGAGGCTAAGACAGTAGAACAATTTAAACATGCTTGGGATAGGCATATGAATATCCTTACAAAGAAATAAGGATTAAAAAGGGTTGAGTTTACCTGAAGGGTAAAAAAGGGGCAGACTAGATGGGCCAAATGGTTCTTATCTGCCGTCAAATTCTATGTTTCTATGTTTTCTATGTAAATGCATTGAAAAAGCCGGAAATCATAGTAAATACATGCCAAGTATATTAGAAAAGCCGGAAATCATAGTAAATGCATTCAAAAAGCTGGAAATCATAGTAAATGCATTGAAAAGGCCGGAAATCATAGTAAATGCATGTAAAGTATATTAGAAAAGTCAGAAATCATAGTAAATGCATTGAAAATGCCGGAAACCATGTAAATTGTATTGGGTATGGATCATTGGATAGACAGCAAGTAGGTCGACACCACTAGGTCGACATAACTGAATGTCGACATGCAGGAATGTTGACATGACTGAAGGTCAATGTGGGTCAGGTCGACATGTCATTATGTCGATACAAGCATTTGGTCAACATGGGGAAGGTTGACAGTCAAAAGGTCGACATGGGGTTTTTCACCTTTTTTTTGTCCCGAATTTCGACACAGTCGACATGGGCACTCAAACTTAGCACCACGTCCCCTCGTAGGGCTCGCTACGCTCGCCATGCTTTGGGTGCGGTGCCTCGCTATGCTCAGCACACTATTTTATTCTACCACGCCTAGTGAATGGTAGGGCATGAAATACCGCCTGTCGGCACATGTCGGCTCAAAAGAAAAGGTGTAAAAACCCAATGTAGACCTTTTGACTGTTGACCTTCCCCATGTCTACCTAATGACCTGTTGACCTAACCCATATCAACCTTCCTGCAAGTCGACCTAATGCTTGTAGAGCTAGTTACCGTATCCAAGTATATTAGAAAAGTTGGAAATCATAGTAAATACATATAAAGTTTATTAGAAAAGCCGGAAATCATAGTAAATGCATGGAAAAAGCCGGAAATCCTAGCAAATGCATTGAAAAAGACAGAAACCATGTAAAGTGTATTAGAAAAAGCTGGAAATCATAGTTAATATATTGAAATAGCCAAACACCATTTAATGTGTATTAGAATAGCTGTAAATCATAGCAAATGATTTGAAAAAGAATGAAACACAGTGGGGGAAATTTACTAAAGGAAATTTGTAAAAAAAATAGGTGTATTTGTATCCAAAATTACACTTATTTTTGACATTTACTTTCCCGAAAATACGTCAATTCGTATTTGTATTGATGTGCTATCAATACGAATACGAATCGCCGTATTTTCGGGATAGTAAATGTCAAAAATAAGTGTATTTCTGGATACAAATACACCTATTTTTTTACAAATTTCCTTTAGTAAATTTCCCCCAGTAAATGTATTGAAAAAGCACATACATATATATGCAATGTATGGTAAATGGGCCCTGTTGTATTGATCAGCAGCAGCTTCTTGTATATAGCATTGGCTAGAGAAAAACAAGTATGTTTATTGTATAGGGTCACGTACCTATGTCAGCTAAGTTGCAAAAATATTATCAAAATCCTACTGTAAGAGCCCCCATACATTAGGCCGACTTGTCCTAGGGACAAGTCGGACCCAATTTACCTGCGAGCCGCCCGGCAGCTCCCCGGGAGGCTCACATACAATTTGGCACTTGATGTGCCATTTTTTACATGGGATAAATCGCATGCGATTTATCCCATGTTAAAAAAAACCCGGGGAGCTGCAGGGCGGTGAGGAGTAGTGGGGGCGGGCAGCGGCAGTAGTGGGGGCGGGCAGCGGGGGCGGGCAGCGGCGGCTGCGGTGTTGGGGGCGGCCAGCGGTGGTGTTGGGGGCGGCCAGCGGTGGTGGGGGCGGGCGGCCAGCGGTGGTGGGCGGCCAGCGGTGGTGGGGGCGGGCGGCGGGTGCGGTGAGCGCTGCTGACCTGGCCGGGCAGTGTACTTACTTACACATAGCAGCAGCGGGGACGGGCAGCGCAGTGGCGGCTATTAGATTTTTAAAATACTTGTCAAATGACCGGCCGCTCTCTGATTGGCCGGAGAGCTCTCAGCCAATCAGAGAGCGGCTGGTCATTTGACAAGTATTTAAAAAATATAATAGCCGCCACTGCGCTGCCCGTCCCCGCTGCTGCTATGTGTAAGTAAGTACACTGCCCGGCCAGGTCAGCAGCGCTCACCGCACCCGCCGCCCGCCCCCACCACCGCTGGCCGCCGCCGCTGCCCGCCCGGTGTCTGCATGCATATGCCTGTCAGGTGGCAGGCATATGCATACAGGGAGGTCGGACGTGATCGTATGTACAGACCGTCCGACGCGCACGGGACCGCGCATCGGATCGGATCAGATATCACACGCATACGATTTTGGGCCGATTTCATCCGATTATCGGCACAAAGTGCCGAAATCGGATGAAATCGGACCAAAATCGCATAGTGTATGGGGGCCTTAAGGTCGCTGCCTTTTCCGGCTTTTTCAATGCATGTACTATGATTTCCGGCTTTTTCAATGCATGTACTACGATTTCCGGCTTTTCTAATACACTTAACATGGTTTCTGTCTTTTGCAATGCATGTACTATGATTTCCAGCTTTTTCAATGCATTTGCTATGATTTCCGGCTTTTTCAATGCATTTACTATGATTTCAGGCTTTTCTAATACACTTTACATGGTTTCTGTCTTTTGCAATGCATTTACTATGATTTCCGGCTTTTTCAATGCATTTACTATGATTTCCGGCTTTTCTAATACACTTTGCATTGTTTCTGTCTTTTTCAATGCATTTACTATGATTTCCGGCTTTTTCAATGCATGTACTATGATTTCCGGCTTTTCTAATACACTTTACATGGTTTCTGTCTTTTGCAATGCATTTACTATGATTTCCGGCTTTTTCAATGCATTTACTATTATTTCCGGCTTTTCTAATACACTTTGCATGGTTTCTGTCTTTTTCAATGCATTTACTATGATTTCCGGCTTTTTTAATGCATTTACTATGATTTCCGGCTTTTTTAATGCATTTACTATGATTTCCGGCTTTTTTAATGCATGTACTATAATTTCCGGCTTTTCTAATAGACTTTGCAAGGTTTCTGTCTTTTTCAGTGCATTACAATGATTTCCAACTTTTCTAATATACTGGGATACGGTTACTAGCTCTACAAGCATTAGGTTGACACCGCTAGGTCGACATGCATTAAGGTCGACATGCATTAAGGTCGACATGCAGTTATGGGTTAGGTCAACAGGTCATTAGGTAGACATGGGTCAACATTGGGATTTTACACCTTTTCTTTTGAGCCGACATGTGCCGACAGGCGGTATTTCATGCCTACCATTCACTAGGCATGGTAGAATAAAATAGTGTGCTGAGCGTAGCGAGGCACTGCACCCAAAGCATGGCGAACGTAGTGAGCCCTACGAGGGGACGCGGTGCTAAGTTTCAGTGGTCGACATGGGGTTTTTCACCTTTTTTGTCCCGAATTTCGACACCGTCGACATGACTGTGTCGAAATTCGGGACAAAAAAGGTGAAAACCCCCATGTCGACCTTTTGACTGTCGACCTTCCCCATGTTGACCTAATGTTGTATCGACCTAATGACATGTCGACCTGACCCACGTTGACCTTCAGTCATGTCAACATTCCTGCATGTCGACCTTCAGTCATGTCGACCTAGTGGTGTCGACCTACTTGCTGTCTATCCAATGATCCATACCCAATACAATTTACATGGTTTCCGGCATTTTCAATGCATTTACTGTGATTTCCGGCTTTTCTAATATACTTTACATGCATTTACTATGATTTCCAGCCTTTTCAATACATTTACTATGAGTGCCAGCTTTTTTAATGCATTTGCTATGATTTCCGGCTTTTCTAATACACTTTACATGGTTTCCGTTTTTTTCAATGCATTTACTATGTTTCCGGCTTTTACCCTCTTCCGGCCATCTGTGTCCCATTTTCATTTAAGACAGCTGCCGGCGTTACTGTACACATGCGTCATGGTACATGGCAATAAACGCATGAAGCTTTATCGATGTACAGAACATTTAACTAGGATCTTAGCACCTGATTGTATTCAGTCTTCGTCTTTTGCTGGTAAGTACCCAGCTTATTAGCCAATTCGATTATTGGATACTCAGCGCATAGCCAATCAGATCCGTCGGATTATTTCAGCAATTAGGCTCATCTCAAGGAGAAGAGACCAGTCCAGTTGTGTTATAGTGAGGACAAGGTTACAAGTGGATGATAATGACATGGCGGGAGATTTACGAAGTCTTGGAGAGCAATAAAGAACCAGCCAATCGGCTCCCAACTACCATTTCTAGGCGGTGTTTGGAAAATGTCAGTTAGAAGCTGATAGGTAGTTTATCTCTCGTCACTATCACTCTCCTAGGCTAGAGGATAAATCAAATGATAACGATATTGTTAACAATGTTTTCGTGCACATTCTATAGCGTATATGCACTAGTTTGTTAACGATGCGCACTTCCCTAGGTCGTTAGCGATTAACTCATTCGTCTGTACATTCGGGACGACGGAGAATATCGTTAGTGAGCATCATGTGGAATGTAGCATGTCCCCCGCTGCTTCTTTCTGAACCACCCCCCCTCACCTGTTGCTTGCGCCTGGCATCGGAAAGTGTGTAGTGGCTACCCTGCCAGGTACCGTAGCTCCTGGTATCACGCTGGGTACAGGGGCGGATCCAGGATAAAATGACAGGGGGGGCACCATGATAAAAGAGGGTTTGGGTGGGGGAGGGGCGATGTTAGTGGTGCCAGTGTACATGCTAAGAGAGCGGCAGAGAGAGGATGGGAATGGGATTAAAAATAGGCCCTGGCATTTAAAGTACGCAGGGCCACCATGGCGACAAAAGTGCAGGATGTAGTTGTATGCACGCCGAAGGCGCGCTCCGGAAAAGGGGTTGTGGCCACTTAACAGGGGGCGTGTCCTTGAGTGTAGTGTACAACACCATATACAACTTCTACACATTATGCAACAAAATACTAGACCCCATTATACTTGCCCCTTACACATGATGCCAAATGGAATGAGCCAAAAATCACATAATGCCACACTGATTGAGCCAAAATTCACATAATAATACAAGGATTGAGCCAAAATGCACATAATGCCAAATGGATTGAGCCTAAATTCACATAATGCCACACGGATTGAGACAAAATTCACATAATGCCACACGGATTGAGCCAAAATTCACATAATACCACATGGATTGTGTCAAAATTCACATAATGTCACACGGATTGAGCCAAATTCATAAAATGCCATATGGATTGAGACAAAATTCACATAATGCCACATGGATTGAGTCAAAATTTACATAATGCCACACGGATTGAGACAAAATTCACATAATGCCACACGGATTGAGACAAAATTCACATAATGCCACATGGAGTGAGCCAAAATTCACATAATGCCACACGGATTGAGCCAAAATTCACATAATGCCACACAGATTGAGCCAGAATTCACATAATGCCACACAGATTAAGCCAAAATTAAACAATACACTTCATAAACCACATTCATTCATTGTCCACAAAAGGTGTGCATTAAACATTTACAACATAATGTCTATTACACGTTAAGTTACATGCCATTATGTCCATTATGTATTATGCCAAACACGATAATGCCTATTAAAAATTATGCTACATAAATGCTGCTTATCTACATGCTCATTGCCAAGGGTTCCATGCTCATTGCCAGAGGTTCCATGCTCGTTGCCATGTGGGATTACATGCTCATTGCCAAGGGGGAATACATGCTCACGGTAAATGGGGGACAGCCGCCGCCAGGCAGAAGTGATAACAACTGACAGTGGCAGAGCCTGGCTGTATTCAGAGCACTGCAGGTCCCGGTTATATGAAATAATACCCCTTTCACACCAGAAAATGCATTCCCGGGTTGGCTCCTTTTACACCAGCCTAGTCCGTGCATTTTCTGGTGTGAGGGTGAGAGAAAACCACCCCTCCCCCCTTTAACCAGTTGTCTCATTTAACCGGCTATATCTTCCGAACCAACTGACCCATTTACATGAGGCAAGTATCATATTGAAGATCTTTTAAGTGGGCTTTGAATGATTTTGATCCAGTGAAACTGGAACGTTTAGTTCCAGAGTAATCTGCCCTCAAAGAACATGAACAGCCATGAAATTACATTTCAAAAATAAAAAAATAGGTTTACCCGCAATATCTCTGTAACCGGTTGACCGATATGGACCAGCCTGGTATCATATTGAAGGCCCAGCGATTTGGAATTGAATGAGATCAACCACAAGCTTCTGTGATGCCAGGGGGGGGGAACTGGCAGCCGTCGGACCCGGGTGGGGGTCGGAATTGACGGGTCCCATATTATCCTATGGGGAAAAAACGTTACAGCTTTGCCAGGTGATATCTCCGGTTCCCGGGGGGCTAGAGACACAAGGCTGGGTTCGTTGGAAAGCCCTGGTCCTCAGCTACAATGAAATGACAGGGGGGGCACGTGCCCGGGTGCCCCCCCCTGAATCCGCCACTGGCTGGGTATACATCGTATAATGTTTTGGGATTCCAACTGTCAGAATGTCCCAAAAGTCGGAATCCTGGACGTTTTCACCAGCTTCCAACAACAAACTCAGCAGTTGGTATTCAATGTTCCGAGTGTTGGAAAGACAGTGGATAAGAGAACATGGTGCCGTTTTGTAAAATAAAACGGCAGCAGATTCGTCATTCCATGGCCGTTTTCGGCAATACAGACTGTCCTCCATGGGGAGATGAGTCTGTAGCAGGAGAGTTCAGGACAGGGTGGCTAGCACCGGGTGGGATTGAATACTGAACTGTCGATATTTCCACTGTTGGAAACATCGACAGAGATTGAATACCCTATCAGACTCCTATCATACTGATGAAGGATGCTTATGGTGTGTAATATGAAGTTTATAGGTCCCATTGACTATTCTGAGACTGTAAGTTTTGCAGAAGAGCGTTCTGTCGCACATGTGTTCCCAGGTCCGTGCCAGGTCATTTGGGTTATGAGTCAGAGTTAGCTGTAAGCGTTTACGTTATTACAGTCCACTTTCGTCACAGTGCAGAAATATCTCCCGTGGGGGCCTTATTTTATCAAACTGTTTCGGGAACTTGGCAGAATTTTTTAGAATATGGAACAGAACGAAACGGATTATGGAAATGTCTGTACTGAACTTCCTGACCTAGCGTTCCTCTGACAATCTGCCCAGTCTCCCACACTACTTGCTACGTGTTAGGATCTTGTTAGTTTGAATCTAATCAAAAAGTTAGAGAGCTCTTAACTGAATCTAAACATTCATTTACGGTATCAGCATGGTGTTAACATGTGCAACTAATACACCTTTCACACCGCACATATAAAGGGTTTATTAAAAAATACCGGGTCCTGCAACCGGGCATTCTACCCGGGTTGCTGGGCATTGTGAACGGGTATTCCGCAGTCGAGTGACCCAGGTCCTATTCACTTCTTTGGAGGAGGAAGCAGTGTAACCTTGGTGCTGCCTCCTCCCACGCTGCTCCCCCCCGCCCTCCGGACTACGTCAACGACCCCGCAATAATTCAGCGCAAATGTTGGGTCGCTCCATGTCCTGATCCCCAGTTCCACCCGCCATTTGTGATCTGAAAGCAGTATAATACAACTTCCCCATCGTACATATAACCCGGGTTATTGCCAGGTCAACCCGAGTCGAGGTGCACTGTAAAAGCACCAAAGTAAATAACCCATGTTGAACAACCTGGGTATTCAACCTGGGTCAAAGAAGGTTTAGCCAGTGTCGCAGGGTGTAAAATGGGTGACCTGGGTCCAATGTGAAAAGGTCGGACCCAGGGATGAAATTCCTGGGTCACCATGAAAGCATTATAGAGGGAAAGCACTGGAGGGGAGAGGATCCTGTTTGTGACAATTTGAGGGGCAAACAGACAGGAGTTACACAGATGGGGTAGAAGTGAGGGTGTAACAGAGGGTTAGGATGACAGATGGGATAGATGTGAGCATATTAGGAATTAGTCCAGTGTTACTATGGGATGTAACAGTATTTATTAGTGCAATGCTTTCATGCCATGCAATGTAATTTGTCAGCAGAGTATTAGTTATAAAGGGATGTGTTGTCTCCTAGTTATTGGATGCTGGTGGCCACACACATGCCAATGTGCTCATCATGCTTGATTGCTGCTGGCTCTGTGACTACACAATCAAAAGCCTCCTACACTGCAATAGTTCAGCAGGTATTCTTAGTTCCGTACACATCCACTGGGGGGCGCTCATAGGTCAATCTGATTTCTTAATTCCTCCAATCAAGTCTGTTTCAATTAAAATGGCCATAAATGGTTCATTGTCCCTTACTAAACAGCATGGAACATCAAGGTTCAGTACTACATATATCTTTACTAGAGGAGTAAATAATATATACAGTATGTAATGGCTAAGTGCACTCAGTGTCCAGCTGCCTGTGAGCATATGTGCAGTGTAATGTATATTTCCCCGCTTATCTATCATTGTCACCTACTTTCATGGAAGCTTATAGCTGTATATCTATAGTGCTTATATAAATATAGCTCAGGATTGACAAAATACATTAAGATAATGGTAGAAAAACAAAATTGTTGCACCTCTTTTTTTAAACTGTATGAAATATATATAGGTAATTTAAATGATGTGCAGCATTAAACCCGTATTATCCACGTGCTACCTGACAGCTGGATAGATGTATGAAGCAGTGATAAGGTGGATATTTTGCAAATCACTCACAGAGATGTTGGCACCCAAAGGGTTTAATTGAATCATTTATAAAGAAAATTAATGTAGGGTCCATTTATCATAATGCAGAGATAATGGTTCATCAACCCCTATGTCATTACATGGATTCATCACGGAAACCTAGAATGTGACGGCAGATGAGAACCACTTGGCCCATCTAGTCGGCCCCTTTTTGAAACATGTTACCTCAAACCATATTTGATCCTTATTTCTTTGTAAGGATATCAATATGCCTATCCCAGGCATGTTTAAATTGTACTGCTGTATTTGCGTCTACCGCCTCTGATGGGAGGCTATTCCACTTATCTACTACTCTTTCTGTGAAGTAATTCTTCCTCGCATTTGCCCTGAATCTTCCTCCCTCTAGTGTCAGTGCATGTCCTCGTGTTCTGTTGCTCCTCTTCCTGTGAAGAATGTCTCCCACCTGTACCTTGTTAAAACCCTTGATCTATTTGAAAGTTTCTATCATGTCCCCCCTTTCCCTTCTCTGCTCTAAACTATACATGTTAAGATCTTTTAGTCTTTCCTGGTACGTTTTGTGATGTAGGCCATGCACCATTTTAGTTGCCCTTCTTTGTACAGTCTCTAATGTATTTATATCCTTCTGGAGATATGGCCTCCAGAACTTAACACAATACTCTAGGTGAGGTCGTACCAATGACCTATACAGTGGCATTATTACTTCTTTCTTTCTACTGCTGATACCTCTCCCTATGCAACCAAGCATCTGACTTGCCTTCTTCATTGCTTTGTTACATTGCCTACCTGCTTTTAAGTCCCCTGAAATAGTGACACCTAGATCCCTCTCTTCCTCAGTAGTATCCATTATAGTGCCATTTATACTATATTTAGTCTTTGGATTTTTGAGAAACAGGTTCACGATTTTGCATTTTTTTGGCATTAAACTAGTTGCCATGCTCTTGACCATTCCTCTAATCTGCCTAGATAATCCATCATATACATATTGCCCCACATTGGTGGTCAGTGGAGTGGAAACATGCGCGGGCCTGTGATGGTGGTGGAGCCTACAGTAAAGATGACAGAGCTTTGTGGCATCCCCATTCCCGTCATGGTGGTGGTTGCCCCCAGGCTCTACCCTAATCTGTGAATAGATACAGTGCATATTTGCATGGCATCTAGCACCCAACACGTACTCTCCACTATGCAAAACAGCTGTGTGTGTGTGCTCCCCCCAACTGCCCTTGTCTCCCCCCATCTCAGGACACTCCCATGGGAGTGACAGCGGAACAGTCCTAGCAAAACACCTCTGTCTAAAGCTGGCCATACATCAGAAAGATATTGTACCCAATCATACAATCTCAATCGATTGTAAGATGGATTGTATGCAGATTGTGTGCACATCTTGTGCACACAATCATACAATCAATCATAAGATGGATTGTATGACTGATTGTATGATGGATTGTATGCAGATTGTGTGCACATCTTGTGTGCACAATCATGCAGCAGATGGATTGTATGACTGATTGTATGATGGATTGTGAGTAGATTGTGTGTCCAAAAACCACCAAGGACTGCCGGGGATTTCAAGGGAAATTGTACACAATCGTGAGCGCAATCGATCTTAAGATCGATCTTTCTGATGTATGGCCAGCTTTACTGAGTGCGGGACAGTTAGGAGGTATGCATTTAGTCTATGTATATAATCCTGGTATACACAATACATAAGTAATTAAGGGGTAGATTTATTAAGCTTGGTGAAGTGATAAAGTGTCTGGTTTTTATCACCGGCCAATCAGCTCTTACCTGTCATTCTCAAACCAATCCTGTAACTTCACAGTTAGGAGCTGATTGGCCGGTGATAAAGTACCAGCCACATTATCACTTCACCGAGCTTAATAAATCTGCCCCTGAGGGGTAAATGTATGAAGCTTGGAGAAGGGTTATCTATCCCCGTGCAAACTGATAATTCTCCAGCCAATCAGCTTCTAACTTTCAATTTGCATATTGGTGCCTATTGGCTGGTGCATTATCACCTTGCACATAACTTTGTGGGGATAGATAACACTTCTCAAAGTTTCATACATTCACCCCTTAAAGAAGTACAGGATGCCTCATTCATTTTGCATCTACAGTAGTACAGATCCAACAATGTTCTTGTTTTCTGGTTTTTTTTTATATATATAAAACCTGTTCTATCTCTTGCAGGAAACAGACCCAGATTTTGACCACTGCGCTGTTTGCATTGAAAGCTACAAGCAGAATGACATTGTCCGTGTCCTGCCATGCAAGTAAGTAAGAGCTAGCTTGTGTTTTTGTGTGCTCAGATTTGTGATGCTGTTGCGCATTGGGGGGTGCTCTGACATCCGCTCCGCCGCACATCGCCGCCCATCGCCTGCATAATTATCGCATATGCAGTAACATATGCGATAATTATGGCAAAGGACAGCTCTTGCGTTAAGAGCTATCCTTTGCGATAGAGTCAGCGGGTCCCATGGGGACCCGGCGGCTCTCCCCTCCCTCCCTTACCCGGCGCTGCTGCTGCTGCGCTGGGCTCTCCTCCTCCCTGCACCCGGAAGATGATCAGTGCAGGGAGGAAGAAGTCACAGGTCCGGGCAGCACAGCTCTGTGCTGCCCGGACACAGGTGAGGGGGGGGGGCGATGCGGGGCGGCGGTGGGTCGGTGTGGGGTAGCGGAGGGTTACGGTAGAAGCCCATTGGCTTCTATGGGGCATCGCCAGATTTTTCTGGCGATGCCCCCCGCCGCGGTAACCAGGCGGGGGATGCTTACAGCATCCCAAAATGCGGTAAAAACCCTGATAACGGGGTTTTTACCGCATTTTTAGCTTAGAGAATCTCCCCCTGGATCAGTAACAAACAAGGGCCCTATTCAGATCTGATCGAAATAGAAATTTGTTCTCAAAATGGGCAAAACCATGTGCACTGCAGGTGGGGCAGATGTGACATGTGCAGACAGAGTTAAATTTGGGTGGGGTGTGTTGAAACTGAAATTGAAATTACAGTGTAAAATAATGCAGCCAGTATTTACCCTGCACAGAAACAAAATAACTCACGCAAATCTAACTCTCTCTATACATGTTACATCTGCCCCACCTGCAGTGCACATGGTTTTTCCCATTTTGAGAACAAATTTGTACTGCGATCAGATCTGAATAAGGGCCAACATATGTCAGATCACAGCAACGACCTTTCTGCTGCGGTACCAGTATAGCTGGAAAGTCAGCATGGAAATGTAGTGTACTGACAAACAAAACATTCAACTTTAAAGTCTGCCACTTTTAAGATCATTACGTTAATTTTCCTGTGACGCACGCCATTATACTTACTGGTACATGCTGCGGACGGGAAAGGAAAAAAGGAATTCTTAAAAAAAAAATGTCACAGTTCACATTTGCTAAACGTTTGCTTAGGGAAACATTGAGTGCAACATTTTATTTCCATATAAAAAAAACCCAGAAAGCAGAAAGTGTTGCTTGGCTATCCTGCAGCAGTAATTGCTTTCTTCAGTGGCATCCATGAGTCAGTGCCAGTTAAGGTCACTTTTGTAATGTTGAAATGTAATTTACTGAAAGGCAGTAATTGGCGGAGGGGGGGGGGTGTTAATTACCATTTCATGTAATCATTTGAGCAGACTTTTTGCCTATTATGAGATGCAGCTGCAAAACAATATAGAAAATTTTCAGAACTCTTCATATCCCTGATTTTTCACCTGGGCGTCACTGGTTCTGCTTTTATTGGATGAATCATGGTTGTGCGCAGGGATGACCAGCTGGTACAGAAGTGACTGTGTCTTATGTGGGGTACACACCAGAACGATCATGATCGTGAGACTATCATACGACGGTCACACGATCTGTTGGAGCACATGATCTGCTTACGATATCTACCCAGTTGAAGGGATCGTTTTCAAATCCTGACTGCAGCAGGTAGGAGCTGCAAAACGACCAAACGACCTCCGGGGACGCGCATCGGATCGCAATCCGATCTAAAACATGCCAAAACGTGCCAAATTTACATACAATCGGTCGAGATTGCATAGAAATTGGGGGAACTGAGGCCAAATCCTTCTGGTCTGTACACAGCCTTATTTTGGCTCACTGAAGGGTAACCTAACACCACCCGATAGTGGGTGGGTAGTTCCCTTCTTCCACACTTGCATGTCTACAATAGTTTTTATATTGGTAGGACAGTCTCATTTCGCCATCAAGCCATTGCTGACTCATGTGAAATGCTTTGGATCATTCCAAGCCTTCTCCATACTTTTTCCTTCCCATCATTCTGGTTCAGGTTGAACTTGGTTTCATCTGTCCAAAGAATGCTCTGGCCCTTCTATATTTAAGACTTATGAATGGTTTGCACCTTGTGGTGGAACCCTCTGCATTTGCTCTTGTAAAGTCTTCTCTTGATGGTAGACTTGGATAATAATATTCCAACCTTCTGTAGAGTGTTCTTCACTAGCAGCGAGAGCTCATTTTACTACATGTTATGGGCTCACACCAACAACTTCCAAATGCCCCACTTAGAAACCACTCCAGACCTTTTGCCTGCTTCACTGATGAAGAAATAACAAAGGACTAGCCCAGACCTGTCCATAAAACAGCATTGGAGACAATCATCCAATCACGTTTGGTCCCTAGAAAAAGAGGGGGCTGCATATTAAAGAGCTGTAATTCCTAAACCCTACATCCAATTCAGTGACGTGCGGTGAGGTCATTGCCTGGGGAGGCACTGACCTCACCACCCCCCCACCCCTCGGACATGGCGGTGCTACATATGCAGCGGCCGCCGGTACATGCGCCACCACCCGGCGGACTCACCTGTCCTCGGCGGCGGCCAGTCCTCTCTACGGCGGTGAGTGACATCTGCTTTCTCCCTGCAGGCGCCGAACTCCCCGATGGCCGCGCTGCTGCATCCTCTCCAGGGCCCTGCATGTATGTGATTGGACAGCGGATCCAACACTGGATCTGCTGGCCCAATCACATCTGGGGGAGTGCGTTTATACTGGTGCCCCTGTCATTGCGGCATCAGTATAAGTGCCGCTTCCCCATTCATTTTCAATAGGCTTTTACAGCCCATTGCTGCACCCTGCCCCCTGCCCACCCCTTCCCGCCCCCTGCTGCCCGGAGTTTTATTGTTAACAGCGGAAGGCACCTCTCCCGCTGCCTCCCACCCTCACATGCAGCAGTGTAAGAAGGTGGGAGGCAGCCGGAGAGGTGGAAATGATGAAAATAATAAAAGAAGATATATAAATATCTTCTTTTTATTATTTTCATCATTATGACAGGGGAGGCTCTGCCTCCCCTGACTGCACGTCCCTGATCCAATTTGGATGTGAAACCCTTCAAATTAAAGCTGATAGTCTGCACTGTAAAAACATATTTATATAAGTTTTATATTTTAAAGTATATATCGAAAATGGCAAAAAGTGTGACCGTGTACAAAAATATGTGCCCCTACTTGTAGAGTGTGGACAACGTTTGCTTAAGCTTTTCATCTGGATGTACATACTGTAAACTCATGGAACACAGATAATACAATGTAGATCTTCATTCCAGGTTATTTCTTCAATGGTTCCAGAAACATGACAGTGATTATGTCTTAATGCAGGGGTGGGGAACCTTTTTTCTGCCATTTGGATATTTGGATATTTATAAAATCCTTCGGGGGCTATACAAAAATTACCCATGGGTGGGTGACAGCAGCATGAGGGTGATGGGCAGTGAGTAAGGGCGATGGGTAGTGGATGACAGCAGCATGAGGGTGATGGGCAGTGGATGATGGCAGTGGGTGACACCACCTCTTGGGAGACCTCGCTCCCCCATGGCAGTGCATTGTGAGCGCGGCACCACCTCGCAAGAACAACTGATCTTCTCCAGTAGATCAGGATGCCAGTGGATCGGGCTGGGGGGGGCCGGGCAAACTGGCTATGGGGGCCGTAGATTCCCTATCCCTGTCTTAATGCAATGGTTTTACATTCACCAGATCTCAGTCCATTTGCTTCTGTGCATTACATAAATTGTACTACTCTGAATAGAGCTGCCCTATAGTTAACATCATACATAAACCATTTCTTGAATGATTCACTCGGCTCTCAGCTAGCAGTGCCTAGGGTCGTTTAAACCACATTGAAGGGCCTGGGCAAAGCAATCCACTGGGGCCCCTACCCACCCATGCATGGGAGCCAATTTAGAAAAAAATCCATAGCATGACCATCCTGTGGTCCTGCTCCATCTCTCCACATGTTTCCATAAAATAAATGGCTGTCAGCACTCTTATTGGTGGAAAGCTCCAACCAATCACATATCTGCATGCTGTCACCCTTTTACTGGTTTGAGGCAGGTAGAGAATTCTGCACTCTGATTGGTATATAACTCCAGCCATGCACCAATCAGCATGCTGATAGCTATTCACTGTCTGGCTGCAGCCTCGGAGGCAGGTACAGAATGCTGCCTCGCTGCTCTGATGTCTCTGTTTTGTTAGTTTCCAGCAGCCTTATTGGGTTTTGAATAGTATATTTGTGGCACTGGCAGTGAGTTATCATGAGGGTTTCAGAATTCTTGCAAACAAAAAACTTTTTATTTTTACTTTATTATATATTTTTAGACTATTTTTTATATATATCATAAAAAAAACCGTTCACAGGCCAGCAATTCGATCTCCGGTCCTGCAAACCCTGTAACATCAGGCCCCGTGCAGAGAGCGCTCTCTCGTATCATGCAGTAATAGAGCGCAGGGAAGGAATACTTAGGCAGTAATGATTTTGTGTCTGGTTATATTAAATTATCTGTGGATGCGAAAGCACCAAGACAATAGCTCTGCTGATATGGATGTCAATGATAAATGCCGTGTCTGTGCCCTTCTGTTATTTTCTCAGCATTAGAAACATGGTACCAGGTAATTACCAGCGTGCTCTATCCATCCTTAATTCTTTTTTTCTTTCCGTTTTATTTTAAGGCTAATCACAGTAATCATTTTATACTTGGCTGTGTCGCCGTGCAGGGACCTAGTCCAGTATTATTGGGCGAGGTGGAGAGAGGAGGTATCATTGCAGCGATATGAGAGAGCCAGGCTTGCAGTCAGAGTTGGAGGGAATGTTATGTATGCTGAAATATCATGATCTGTTATGCGGGTTACTGTATATCCTTGCTTTCTGATCCGATTGAATAATAGAAAAGGATATGAGTAATAAGGATCTGCCTGCATCACCTTTGGTTCAGAATCAGAATCAGAATCAACTTTATTGGCCATGTGTGCTTGCGCACACTAGGAATTTTTTGTGGATTTTACAGTGCAGGATCAACCAGGGAGGGGAGGGGGGGGGGGGGACATTTACATACATTAAATTGAGACATTATATGCAGTAAACACATGCCCGCCGAGCTGCACAGCGCCTAGGCAGCCATCAGCGGCGCCACTGGTCGTTGCAGCAGCCGGTAGGTAGCAATATAAGCAGGGACAGTACAATACCACACAGGGAACATATACCCGCCGAGCTGCACAGCGCCTAGGCAGCCATCAGCGGCGCCACTGGTCGTTGCGGCAGCCGGTAGGTAACAATATAAGCAGGGACAGTACAACATCACACAGGGAACATATACCCGCCGAGCTGCACAACGCCTAGGCAGCCATCAGCGGCGCCACTGGTCGTTGCAGCAGCCAGGTAGGTAGCAATATAAGCAGGGACAGTACAATACCACACAGGGAACATATACCCGCCGAGCTGCACAGCGCCTAGGCAGCCATCAGCGGCGCCACTGGTCGTTGCGGCAGCCGGTAGGTAACAATATAAGCAGGGACAGTACAACATCACACAGGGACCATATGCCCGCCGAGCTGCACAACGCCTAGGCAGCCATCAGCGGCGCCACTGGTCGTTGCAGCAGCCAGGTAGGTAGCAGTATGAGCAGGGACAGTACAGTTATCACATAAGGAACAAATACCCGCCAAGCTGCACAGCGCCTAGGCAGCCATCAGCGGCGCCACTGGTCGTTGCAGCAGCCAGGTAGGTAGCAGTATGAGCAGGGACAGTACAGTTATCACATAGGGTAACATAGGCAGTACAGTTATCACATTGCAGTTAAGGCAGAGATAGCTTAGGCAGTACAGTTATCACACAGGGGACACAGGTTATATATGGTTGAGTGCACAGATCCTAGGCAGCCATTTGCGGCGCCATTTGCAGTGGTGGAGATGGTGGTGGGGGGAGGGGAGAGTCACTGAGGCCAGGGGAGAGTCAGCGAGGCCTGTGGCTGGAGCCTGACCATTTCCAATGAGTCCGGGGGCCTTTGTTGGGGGCTGCGGCTGAGCAGCAGGCCAGGGGGTGCCGCAAAAGGGGCCGGGGATGGGAGGTGGGGGGGGGCGGCAGAAAATTCCTGACACACCTGTTCAAGGCGGCCATTTTCTATGACTTTCCAGCCAATGCAATTGTTGACTTTGTAAAAAAGTTGAATCTGCTTTGGAAGAAAAAAGTGGAAAACGGATGCATTTTTAAACACGTGGATCGGTGAGTAATTTGCCCGACCCTGCCAGGTTTTTTTTTTTTTTTTTTTTCAGCCAAAAAATCATCACTTTTAATAGAATAGGTCGAACGGAAATTAAAGGTAAAATATTGAAAAGTGCAGATATACCAAATGTTGGATTGGATACTTCCTGTGTCTGCTTTCAGTCTATTTGCATAGGCCACTTTTTGATTGCTCTTGCCTTAGATTCTTTATATCTACTTGTCTAGTTTGTGTGACCTTCCCAATGGGTGATTTTGGGGGGGAAATATCCCTGGGACAACTGTTGGGGGAAGGGGCACCATAAATCACGTTATAGCCGCACTGCTGTAAAATGCCGTAATTTGCATTATTTTGCAGCAGGTGGCTGGGCCACACGCTCTTCACAGCCCACCGCTTTACTGCTGATGTGGACAGGATGTGAGGGTTGCCCAGCAAGAGCAGGGCCAGAATGATGCAACGGTGTCGTCATCAAGTCCCGAAACTGACCACATCACAGAGGAAGTGTGCGTGATCCGAGAGTGTGGTAATTTCGGCAGAGTAGGCAGCTATGTCTTCATGCTGAGCATACTGATGTAGTTATTATGTAAGCGAGGCTATTTGCTGCTTTTTAGATTAGAACGTGTTCTACAATGGCAAACTGTCACCATGATATAAGAGTATTCAACTGCAATTGCAGTGATGACTGCTGCAAATTTTACTGACCTTCAGCTGCCCTTTTGTGACAGCCAACTCCATGCTGCAGGCGTCTGTTCAACGCTCTCCCGTATTGGTTTACAATCAGGCTGGCTGTGTTATCCTAATCTTAGGAAGCAAACAAGGGTAGGCCTTCAGAAACCTGGTTTAGTTGTAGTCAGAGGAGTTGATAGCATTGTGGACATCCCCTTCTATACAGGGCTTGTTATCTTCACTTCGTCTAAAATAGCCAATAGCAACTAAATAGAAACATTTATCTTGCACCAAATGACCTGCCTTTGCCTCACGTACACCTAGGGGTTTAACAAACCAGGAGCTGCAATTCTGCACTTGCACTTTGGCAAATACATTTCCCTATAAGGCCCGGCAGATTTCAAAATGTGCAGGCACGTTTAGATTTGTGAGGGGGCACATAGGCAAACACAGGAGGGGTTTCTGGTTGCCCAGAAACCATTCTCATCTTGCCAAGTGGTTGAAATGATGACAAGAATAGCACTGGTATATAATACCTATGCTAGAGCTGTCGCCACATCATGCAGTTTAAGGGCAGAGCAGAGCTGATGCTCAAGCACAAGTTTGCTGTGTGTGTGTGTGTGTGTGTGTGTGTGTATTTAAGGCCTCATCCAGTGCACTGGTCCAGAAAGGTTGCTACCAAGAAGAAGAGACAGGAGCCTTACCCTGAGGTGGGACAATGTGTGCTTAGAAAGTGCAGTACCGGTTCTATTATAGTTGTGTGTTTATTTATTATGGTATGTGTAACCTTTTCCTTGTTTATATTATTTAAATGTTCGCTACAGCCTATAATATACTAGGTTCTTCTACCGCTATCCAGACTCCACCTCTCGCTTCAAAGTTCCGCAGAGTAGGAGATTGTGGACAGCATTTTTAACCCCCCCCCCCCCCTCTAGAAATCCTGCATTTGCCACTAGGACTCAACCTAGCTCAACTTGCGGTGTCCCCACAAATTCCTGAAACATTAAGGTGCCCTCTCGCATCTCACCCATTTCCTAGTGAGGGCGCAATGTCATGATATATTGGCTAATTAATAATTTGGATAATTAAGTATGAAATAAACCTGCCCCGTTAATTGTGTGCTAAAGATTTAGCACCTCTCAGCCAGCCCAGGGAATCACCAGATTCCTCGAGCTGACGATCGCTGGTGGAGAGGCGCTGCATCGGTGCGCGGGCGCCTCTGCGGATGGCAGAAACCATGTCCGTCTCCACTTCCGGGAGATGGGCAGGGTTAGGGGGGTGCGTCAGCGGGCTCCGTCAGAATGGGGCACGCGAGCCCCCTTCTGTGTCCTAGCATACATAAGTAGTCTGTAGTGTTCTTGCATAGAATAAAATGCGTTTACATCACGCCATGGTTTGCCAATGGCCAAATGAACACCATTTAGCTGGATTGGCCCTTTACAGCTTCATGTGCTACAGATAAAAACACAAATTCCGGAAACCATGTCTAGACCGTTTGTTCACTATTACAAATAAATCAATTAAAAAAAACCATGACATGCCGGACGTGTTTGCCAGGCACGGAAACAAACTGGGTTTTTTTTATGTTGTTATTTTTTGTTACTTTCTAAGTCTTTAAAAGCTTGTCTGTGAATACTAGTAATGCACAAAGAACGTTCCCATGATGTAAGTCCATTATCATTGGCAGGCATATTATATAGCAAGAGCAGCCAAATCCCTAACATAGTGGACAACAAGCTGTGTTAATATTGTCTTTTACAAAGAAACTGGTTCTCTAAGACAGAATGCACTGATATGGGCGGCTGTCTATCTCAGACTATCTGGAGAGCGAGAGAGAGCGCT
Organism: Crinia signifera; assembly: GCF_055691185.1. Lineage (NCBI taxonomy): Eukaryota > Metazoa > Chordata > Amphibia > Anura > Myobatrachidae > Crinia > Crinia signifera. The sequence continues at coordinate 27,816,336 of NC_139220.1, forward strand.
CAGCAGTGAATGTGAAGCCGGGGCTGGTCGCAATCTAAGCCGATAGAATCTAAAAGTCATTATGTCTGAAAGCGGCTTATAGATCTCCCGATTAGAACCTTGGTGGAATGAAAGGGAGGTAGAGTTCTGTGGCCAGTAAATGGGAACATGTCATCTTCGCTGTAGCTTTGTTCCGAACAGTGTTGTGCATCGCGTCTCCGAGCTCTCAGCTTGTCACTGTAAGGCCGGGCACAGAGAATGTTACTGCGGTTAATGACTGTATAATCATGACTGCGTGTAGAGCACAGCAATTACACTAACAGCAGCACTCTACAATGACTGCTTAACGTATAATTACAGCAAATGCAAAATCCGGTTACAATTGGTAAAACCATGAGCTCACAGTGGGGAAAGGTCTGAAGGCAGGTTAGGATTATAAAAATGGTTGTCGGTTGAGTTGAAAACATGGCTGTCATGCCATGTCTATTTAGTTGTACTGACGAGCAATAAGTGCCCGAAGTTTATCTCTGGGTATATGCTGGCCGTCTACATAAGTGGTTTGTGTGGCTCCCTGGCAAGGGACTCCAGGAACCAAGTATTTTGTTTGGGTCATGTTGGGAGGTATGTCTTCTTCATTTGAACATTATTCCCTAACTGTAAACATCCTCGTCACACTCTCCTGCTAAGGTATCTTTTCCTCTCTTTTCCCACGTTCCTACATCTCAATCTCATCATATGATTCAGGGTAACACTGACGTGCTTCTCCAACCCTTGTTATACACTCCCTGCAGCTCCTTATTGCTCCACAAATGCTCGCCACCTCCCCTGACAACTGGTTACTTCCTCCCATTCCTGCCTCCAAGGTTTGCCCATTTTGTTACTTATCTCTGAAATTCTCTACCTCTCCGTCAGACACTCCACCTCCCTACAAGACTTTAAACGGACTCTCAAGAACCACTACTTCATTAAACTCTGCCATCTCACATCCTAACCTTCTGTTTATGCTCACCTCACCACTTCTGTGTCACTCCTGTCTGTCTGCCCCTCCCCTTTTAGAATGTAAGCTCTCATGAGCAGGGCCCTCTCTCCTCATGTGCTTTTCTTGAAATATATATCTGCCATCTTTATAATTGCTGCAGCGTCCTGTCCCCTGATGGAACTGTCTTTATTTACCATGTACTTGTCTTAAATTGACTTGTACTGTAATTGTTGCACATTTATGTACTAAACGTGAAATTTGAGCACTGAATGTGAGTTTGTAAAGAATAAGAAAGGCAAAGGTTGAGGCGAGACAAATAGAAGTAATGACACCTGTAAAGGAAAGCAATTGGGCTAGTAGCAAATGTTTTCAGCTTTTTTAATAAAGGATGATGGAGTCTGATGAAATTAGGGCACACTGTACTATCCCTACCTCTAGAAGGTGAACAGTTGGAGACCATTCACTGCAGGTGTGGCTGCTGGTTGTTCGGTGCCTTGGTCCCACATAGATGTGCGCCGCTTAATGGCGTCCGCTCATGGTGTTTGTTGACCTGGTGGGTTGCGGTCGGCACGGTAGCTTGTGAGTGCACGGTGGCTTCGGGCTCCTGCTGGTGTTGGTTATGGCTTGCAGCAGGTCTTTGTGAGGTGGCATATAATAATTATATGATGCTGCAAGATTGACTCATCGGTCTATATCTTAAAGAACCTTTACTGTCCCATCCTGGAATCCACCACCATTTATGGTTGTAGTCCACACCCTCACATCTCCATGTCTTCCTCGCTTACAGTATGCTGGTCTTTCAGACACTTCTCAATCAGAATGAATTCATTCTATTGACTTATTATTATTAATATTATTGTTTATTAATATGGCGCCACAAGGGTTCCGCAGCACCTGACAATACATACTGTGTAGATGATCAAAAGAACGATACAAGAAAATAGTGATATACAGCACAAATGCAAATTAGAACTATGATGATTGATTGGGCATACTGCACATACCTGGTTTGCAATGGAATTTGTCTACACAGAGCCTGCCCTCTGGATGATGTCAGAGGTTTGCAACTGGCCATCTACCAAGGATTTTCCATCCTGCAAAATTAAATCTTGGTTTTAACTTACGGGTTGAAAGCAGGTTTGCAATGTGAAAGCAGCATAATTGGTGCTTTAACTCCAATAACTATTGAAGCAGCTTGGTTTTATACATGGCCTCTCTTCTACCTGTGACCATGACCATTTTGAACTCTATTGAGAAGTGTCAATATGAAAAATATTTGTATGTAAAAGATCACATGGTTGGTGACCATCGAAGGATTTCTCCTGGGCTCGCAAATATAAGTCAGTCGAGACGGACTTATATTTGCCGGCATTGGGACGAAGACATGTGACGTGCGAATGAGCCAGAACCGGCATTACTGTGTGCCCTACTGTAATTCTGCTGCTCCTGTAAGAGCTGGGAATAGGTAGCACTAAGCAAGTACAGTAATATATTCTAATTGTCATCTCTTCATTCCAAGGCATGTATTCCACAAGGTGTGCGTGGACCCCTGGCTCAGCGAGCACTGCACCTGTCCAATGTGTAAGCTAAATATCCTGAAGGCCTTGGGGATAGTGGTAAGTAACCAGCAGACCTGTTACGCACTTTGTGTTCCTTATATGGAGCAGTGTCCGGTACTTATCATGCGCACTGTTCCCTGGCACAGTTCTATCACATGTTCTGACACTTCAGGTGGTGATTCGGAAGAGCGAGCCTCCTTATTTTGCCACCGTTATTGTTTCTTTCTATATGTGCCCCAGAATAGATATTGCATGCTTTTTCATGTGGATAAAGTGGCCCAATCACAATGCATTTTCTACCAGTGCAAGCGGCCCCCGATATATCCAGGACTTCAGCAAATCCAGTTAAAAAATTATCTAATTATCCTTGCATATTGCAGGGTCTGTATATAACTCCCAATAGTCCTGATTTTGGTTGCCCTGTCCCGTGCCTGACCGCATTAAAGATCAAGGACTGGGATAGGGGGCGTGGCCTCGTTATAGTCTAGATGGATTAAAAGATAGGTCAGGTTTATAGGAGATGTTACCTAGATCAACCAATCCGCTTCAAGGTAACTTTTATCAAGTACATTTTTGACGATGAGAGGCAGAAACTGATTGGCTTAAATGGCCAACTTCTCCCACTGCTACATCAACCGCCACCATGTATACATGAACTGAACCGTTTTACTAGCACAGCTTTGGGCCAGATGCCCTAAGCTTCAAAAGTGATAAAATGGAGATTGATATACCCCCAGCCAATCAGCTCCTACCTGATATTTTTCAAACACAACCTGTGGCATGGCAGGTAGGAGCTGATTGGCTGGCTGTTTATCACTCTTCATTTTATTACTTTTGAAGCATAGTGCATCTGGCCATTCATCTGATTAACTTGTTTTTGAAACGTGGATGTGTTTTTGGTACTTGTGTATTTTGGCGGCGCCCATCGCATCGCATACCATAACGTATACGATGGTATGCGATGCGACGCGATATCGTACGATAGTGCACGATGGCATACAATTTTGAAATTGTATGCCATTGTACATGGCATACAATGCCATACGATGCGATGCGATGCGATTAAACATTGTATAAGCACCCTAATGGGTGCTTATACAATGTTAAGCACCCAATTGGGTGCTTACAATGTTAAATGCACCCCCACGCCACCCCCCCACTATAAACGTGAACCCGAAGCGTGGCGAGCGCCGCGAGCCCGCGAGGGGCGGCGGTACGCGTCCTACGACCTTTTCATACCCCCACTATCCACGTCGGCGTGGAGTTGAGAATAGAATAGTGTGGCGAGCGCAGCGAGCCACCGAGCCCGAAGCGTGGCGAGCCCCGCGAGGGGACGCGGATACCTGTGAAGCCCGCGAAGGGACGCGTTTACCTGTGAAGGTATCCGCGTCCCCTCGCGGGGCTCGCTGCGCTCGCCACGCTTCGGGCTCGGTGGCTCGCTGCGCTCGCCACACTATTCTATTCTCAACTCCACGCCGACGTGGATAGTGGGGGTATTAAAAGGTCGTAGGACGCGTACCGCCGCCCCTCGCGGGCTCACTGCGCTCGCCACGCTTCGGGTTCACGTTTATAGTGGGGGGGTGGCGTGGGGGTGCATTTAACATTGTAAGCACCCATTTGGGTGCTCAAAAGCACCCTTTACGATTTTTGGTCGTATAGGGGGTCAAAATCGCGTCGCATCGCATCGTATGCCATCGGGTGCATGGCATGCGATGCGATGCGATCTGTCCGTCGTACGACGGACATCGGGGGCGCCGCCAAAATACACAAGTACCGTGTTGGTATTTGTTCCCGTTCTTATAGTGCAGCTGCCAGTGTTATGAAATGTCAGCCATAGATCATAAACCAATTTCCTGAAAATGCTCTGACATGACAATTATGATAACACATATGCTGGTGTTTTGTTTCCTGTCTCATGGCTGAAATAGGTGGTTGTTGTTGTTTTTTTTTTTTTTTATGGATTTTAATTCTTTCTTGAGTCAGCAAATTAAGTTGTAAAGCCCCGTAGCCATGCTGATCGATGTAGTTTAGCACAGATCTCTCAGCACACATAGCTGACACACATGCTATGCACCAGCTATGTGTGTATGGATGATCTGTGCTAACCAGTGTTCTATGGTGCAGTCAGAACACTGGCGATCTGACCACTAGATCTTGACTACACTTAGTCATACAGGGGCATCCAATCCCGGGTTGCGACTGACTGTAAGTCGTGACAGTCGTCACCCTGGCCTGTTTTTGGCCCGCTCATCTGTTTATCGGTAGGCGGGATTCAATGTCCCGCCTGCCAATCGGTGAAAAGGGGTGTCCGCGTAAACGGCCATGGATCGTCGATATACGGCCGTGATCTCGAAAATCCACAGCCGTTCTCGGCAAAACGGCCCATCAGCTGTTAAAGTCGTGTCTGTATTTTGAGAGATCAAAGTATTTTTTTGCTGTAAATGTGTACAGGTCGAGTATCCCGTATCCGAATATCCGTTATCCAAATTATTCCGAAAACCAGACATTCCAGAAAGTAAAATTTTTTTTTTTTTTTTTTTGCTAAAAACTCACTGGGGACATTTGTAACAGCATCACTGGGGACATGATATGTAACTGGCACTATATATGTGCAAGACAATGATTGCTTGGCATTCAAATTCACTGCTGAGATAGTACACACATTTTGTTTCACGTTTTGAAACCTTGTTTTTTGAACAAATAAAATATATTTGTGTGTATTTTATGTGGTAATAAAATATATTTGTGTGTATATTATGTGTTTATACAGCATAAATGCAAGATACTTCAAAATACATCATTGAAATATTAAAATATTCCGAAATACGGAATAATCCGTTATCCAAAATTCTCCTGGTCCCGAGCATTTTGGATAAGGGATACTCAACCTGTACTTGTTATTGATTTACAACATTGACGAATACAGCTCACACAAAACACAACTATTTGGGGGAAATTTATTAAGGCAAATCCGCCTAAAAAATTTGTATTTTCAAAGTAAAATAGGCCTATTTGTATTTTTGGCATTTACTATGCCAAAAATACGCATATTCGTATTAATGGCACATTTGGATTGTATTTACAAATACGAATGTATACGCCATCGGGAAATACGAATAGACAGTTTGCTGATAATTTTGAATGGTGATTCCTAAGCGTCCGTATTAAAATACGTTATTTTAGTTTGCCGATAATTGCCGGCCAAATACGCCAGGAAAATAGACCTCAATTTCCTGGAGTATTTGGCTTTAGCCTGCACGGATCAGTCAGATCCGTGCAGGCTTCAGTGTAAAAAAAGTGTTTAAAAATTCAGCGAAGCCCTATCTGGTTGGTTCCCTGATTTTTTAGAACCAGCCCCGGCTCTTTGAGACTGGTGCTGGTTACGGCCGTGGGGGGGACCCTACGCCGGTTTTATTTACTTATTTTTCTATTTTTTTACACACTGCAGCCTGCACGGATCTGACTGATCCATGCAGACTGCCTGTACTAATTCGTATTAGCAGAGATATATACGGCCGCTAATACGAATTAATACGAATGGATGCGACATTGGCGTTTACAAAGCAGTCGTATTTGACTGCTTTGTAAATTACCATCCGGAACACGAATTTGCATACGGCTAAAACTGCCGTATGCATTTGTATTCATTCGTATTAAGAATACGAATACGAAAAATCGTATTCCTATTCTTAGTAAATTTCCCCCTTTATGTCTGACTTTGTAGAGCGGTTTTGTGTGAGACTTTCTAGCTCAGACTTTAGTACATTGTGCTAGTCTGGATACGACTTTTTACCGGGCATCTTGTTTAGAGTAGAAAACATCTGACTTTGAATAAACTCAGACACTATAACATTGCAAAACAAGAGACTTTTGTGGGAAAATCGGACGTATCACAGAATTGGACCATCTTGCCCGTTGTCTTATTTGTGTTTTTCCGTCCACACTGCCATTAAATGTTTCAGTTTTTCTGAAAGCGACAATGAAAATCCCATTGTAGAAAAGTGTAAAGTTGTTCTTAGATGTTAATGGAGCGCAATTTCACCGGCGCAATAATTGCAGACTTATTGGAAGCCCAAAATACTTAGATCGTCATGGTAAGGATCCGCATCTAATATATGCCCAAGCCAGTGCTGATCTCAGTCTCTACTCATCATTATGATTTCCGCTGTCATCTCTCCCAGTGATCTTGGGGTATGTTGCTTTACAGTGTATGCCGCAGGCAATTCTCTCCTTCAGAGACAATTCCTGTGTAATGCAATGAAGTCTTGCTGAGCCTATGGAAGAAATACACTCGCTATAGTAATTTCGTAGTCTGCCTCTTTAGCATTAGCTGTATCTTCTTTTTACCCTTTGCCTCAGTGCCGTCTTTCCCATTGGGCTTAATGGACAGTTGCCCAGGGGCCCAAGGATTCTAGGGGCCCACCCCAATGGGGAACAAGGCACTGCTCCAGGGAGCTGCGGCTGTGGCAGGCAGCGTGGATCCGGGCAGGGGCGGCTGCAGCATTATTTGCCGGGCGGGAAGCGCTGCTGATTTTGAAAAGACTGGCCGGATGCTGATTGGCTGAGCGTCCGGCCAGCCTTTTCAAAATCAGCAGCTCTTCCCGCCCAGCAAATAGCGATGCACGGAGGACGCTGCTACACATCGGGGAGGAGCCCAAATTATTTTGCCCAGGGGCACGCTTTACTGTTAAGACGGGCATGCTTTGCCAGGGGGCAATTTGGCTTTTTAGTCTATATGTGTGACAACAAAACTGTGCAAGTATCCAACGGAATTTCACTGATGGCCTGTGTCTGGTGTTGCCGGATTGCCTAAACTTGCCACTTTGGCTAGCCACACTGAATGTTTGTCCAAAACAAACATAGTTAAAGCAACCTGATCGGCTATGGTATGGCTTGTCCTACTTGCCCTGGACTAGCTGCTATTGTTTGGCATACATTTGTGTCCTTTTTACACCTTTTAAAGACTGACGGACACTTTAGTTCTCTTTGAGTTTGAGTTCTGCCCCATTCACCAGGCCATGGACAGAGCTACAGTATGTGGCCGAGCTAGACAAGGGGGTTATTGATAACTACTGTAGTTACAGTGGCATTCTCATATGAAGAAATCGGGTGTTTGAAAAGAAAAATCATGAAGTCTGGTTTCCGTACAGTCCATCCGAATTACCGTAGAGATTTATGATGGCTCTACACATTTCAGTAGGGGTGTTGGGCATGATGATTGGATGACTAGAACGTTATCGAGCTGATGATTGGATGACTATACCGTAATCGAGCTGATGATTGGATGACTATACCGTTATCGAGCTGATGATTGGAAGACTATACCGTTATCGAGCTGATGATTGGATGACTAGACCGTTATCGAGCTGATGATTGGATGACTAGACCGTTATCAAGCTTTGCTAAACACACAGATGGCTGATTCGCATAGGTGGTTGTCGGGGGTATGGGTTATAGGCTCAACATACATTAGGTCGACCACTGAAGGTCAAAAGGGCTTAGGTTGACATGGCTAAGGACGACAGGTTCAGAAGGTCAACACAAGCATTAGGTCAACAATGACAAGGTTGACAGTCAAAAGTTTGACAGATAAGTATTAGGGATAGCAAGAGAATAAATGAAGGGATAGCAAGAGAACGCAATGAATCACTGCTCCTCAGGCTTCTTCACCAGAACTGCTCCTCACATGACTAGCAGATGATGCTGAAGACGCCGCTGCCGCGGGTAGAACAGAGGTCACCAATAGACAGTTGACTGACATGTCATCCTTGTAGACACAATGAACATTTGCATGGACAGTGGACCCTAACATACAGTAGCAGACCAATGAAGTATATGGACAGCTTCACCCTTGCTCCTCAACCGTTCTTTTTTCTCTGCTAGTTCTCCAAGGAGCAAGACTTCCTCCGTGGTCACCTAATGCTCCACTCATGGCTAATGTGCAAGTCAACATTTTTTGGGGGATGTAGACTGTTCTCCCACAGCCCAGAGCTCTGCAGCATCTCTGTAGCACCTTACAGATAAATGCTTCATTTGAAATCATTGACGTTTAACCTGTGCTAGGGGCAATAATTGTATTTTACAGAAAGGAATATATTGTACTGTATCTATACCAGGCAGATGAATGCACAAGCAAGGCCACGATTCTGCAAATGACACTATAGGAGTTGTTCATAGATACAGGATGCGGAGCTGGCATGTTTGCAATGTAGAGAAAGGAAAAGGTTATCCCTTAATGTATCTCATACGCTGCGATCTCTTGCGATGTGCAAATATATATTTTTATACTATGTTTTTGCTTTATCAGACATATTTTATGTTTTTCAGACTAATCTGCCATGCAGCGACAACGTAGCATTTGACGTCGAGCGGCTCACCAGGGTTCAACCCAGTACGCGGGGGTCAGCGCCAAGTGACTCGGTGGAAGAGGGATCGCTGATTCTAGAATCCCTACGCTCCTCTGCAATATCTCAGCTCCCACACGAGGGAGAGATCACTCCAAGGACGGGAGAAATCAACATAGCCGTAACAAGTAAGTTGTTATGGGAGAAGCTTTATCAGCTGCAGTGTGTATATGTACACAATATCCTTCTGTTTGTGGGGTATTGCAAATCAATTGCAAAGACTCTGATGAGCAAGAATGTAGTTGCCTTGTTATGAAATCAGAACTGTCTTTTTATATATATATAAATATATATATATATCTATTATCGCTTGGTGTTTATTTTGTTAAAGATGCCATTTAAAATCTGTGTATAGAATATTTCAGTTTAAAGATCACCTAGGAAATTCCTATTTATGTTCCAGCAGTACAATATGCCGACTGAGTGTGTATACATCACTGTACAGTACGTATAGCTGTGCGCACTGTACATGTACTGTGATTTATTAGGCTCCGGATTGTGTTGCCAGTATTTTCAGCGCTTTTATTCTAAAATGCTTTTCTAAGCACAAAGGATTATGGGCACAGACACGTTAGACAAGGGTTCGTGGGCCTACTGTAATTATTTCACATCTGTAACAACTATCGGAGTGTGCAGGCCTGAGAAGAGGTGCAGGGAAGAGGTGCAGTATTGCCATGTATGCACCCGTCACTCACCAACACGGGTCATGCATGTAATCTAATGTGTTTCTTGGTGCCATTGGTTGACTTCAGTGAAAGGTTGTGTTCCTGTATCTTGTTAGTATAAAGGCATATCCAAATGGAGAAAAACAAGGAAAATAGGTTTGTAAATTTTTGGATCTGTATACCAAAGCAGGTTCTAGATTTGGAAGATGTGTTAGCATATATTGAAAACCCTATTTCTGTGGCAGCACTCTAATTATCCTTATACTGGGGTATACTAAATGTATGAAGCTTGGAGAAGTGATATCTATCCCCATTAAGAACATTGGGGTAAATTTATTAAGCTCGGTGAAATGATAAAGTGTCCGGTTTTTATCACCGGCCAATCAGCTCCTACCTATCACTTTTCAAACCAAGCCTGTAACTTCACAGTTAAGAGCTGATTGGCCGGGGATAAAACCCAGACACTTTATCACTTCACCGAGCTTAATAAACCTGCCCCATTATGTGCAAGGTGATAATGCCCCAGCCAATCAGCTCCTAAAGACAATTTACATATTGGAGCTGATTGGCTGGTGCATTATCACCTTGCACATAACGTTCTTAATGGGGATAGATACCAATTCTCCAAGCTTCATACATTTACACCACAGTGCTTAGAGAGATGAGAGGTCTACAATAGCTGTCCCCATTATCCTCTACACCAGGATTCGGGAATCGGGTCATATTGTTAATGGAACATGTTAAACCTATAAGAGTCAAATCCACAAGGCCTTCAGAAACTTCTTGTAATATCACACATCATTGAAACGAAGCTTGTAGATCCTCTAGTTGAATATGGCCTTCAATAAAATCAGACCCACACTGAATGGAATCTCTGTCTTGTAGCATCCAGTCGCTCCTAAATGCTTGGAATAATGCATGATGCCCACAGCTACCAGTTGCACCGTGCACCATAAACCCGCACCAGGCCATTGTAGCAGAATATTCATTCCCATTACGGAACAAGCAGAGTCTCTGAGTACACCACTAATTCTGTGATATAATAGACTCCAATATTCCATTCTAGGATGACCATACTGTCATTAGTAACCACGCAGAGGGTACTTCATATTAGCTGGGTAGCTTTGGGACGGTTACATGTAGAATTTCATTCTTCCTGTTACACATCCCAGATTGCACATTACATAGTGGATACAATTCTAAGCACATTTTATAGCAGTGTCGTATGCGTAGTAAATCTTCCCAAAAATACCTGAGTCTATGATAATAAAAGCCAGATGTGAAACATGTAAAAGCACAAATCTAGACAATCTAGTGCAGCGTATTATTAAAATTATCAGTAAAACAGAAATGGTTAAAAAAACATCTCATTACAACCTATAGATTGTAAGCTTGCGAGCAGGGCCCTCCTACCTCTACGGCGGTTTGTTACTACCCAGTTTGTTTTCTCACTGTTTCCAACTGGCGTTGAGTCATCCAGCACCCAATCCAAGTCCCGGCTTTGGATGACCAGGAGGCCGCAACCCGCAAGGATGGTCTAAACCCACCCCCACCCTGGCTCCGCAGCAGGTACATCTCGAGTCAGGGTGACTGACTCAGCAGCTTATCGAGCCAACCTGTATTGGGGCCATAGATTCTAGGGCTACATTTACTAAAGATTCTGAAAATGAAAAAAAGATGATGTTGCCCTTAAAAAATATCAGAATCTGTCTATTGTTTTTCAAGGATTCAATAAAGAAAAGTTAGACAGAATGGGAGGGCAGTGGTTTAAATTGACAAATATACTGTATGGGTTGGTGGTGGGCTACGTTCTGAATATTCTGTGGTGGGGACTGCTTTAGAGGTTTGTACATTTAATATTTATTTATTTGCAGTTTCTTATATAGCGCAGCAGATTCCGTTGCGCTTTACAATAGTAGACAGTGATAAAACAAACTGGGTAACAGACAGACTTGGAGGTTAGAGGGCCCTGCTTCAAGCTTACAATCTATTAGGTATATAGGAGGGAAACACAAGGACAGGCATCAGTAATAGCATAGCAGTCCCACCAAGTTACAAGTCCAGAAGGGAAGCTATATAATACATAAGTGCCTCAGAGGGTTATGCGTGTAGAACTTAAATATGATAGGCTTGCCTGAAGAGGTGAGTTTTCAGGGAACGCTTGAAAGTTTGGAGGCTAGAGGAGAGTCTAATTGTGCATGGAAGGGTATTCCATAGGATGGGAGTAGCCCGATGAAAGTCCTGTAATAGTGAATGGGAGCTAGTGATCCACTTAGATGAGAGACGCAAATCTTGTGCAGAGCGGAGTGGTCGAGATGGGAGATATTTTGTGATAAGTGCAGAGATATATGCTGGTGCAGTATGGTTAATAGCTTTATATGCAAGTAGAAGTGTTTTATATTGAATACGGTAATATACAGGCAACCAATGGAGGGACTGGCAGAGCGGATCAGCAGACGATGAGCGTCTTGTACATGATTGATTTGCATTGCCATTGTTTAACCATTCAGTGAATAACTGAATAGATAAATAAGCAGATCACTCTCAGACTCAATAAAACGCCACAATCTACTGTATGTTTGTATCAGGACCACTTGGAAGTCCCTATCTAAACTATACTGTACAAATTTCAAAATTAGAGTTGTTTGAATCTGCACAAGATTTTGTATAACAAAATTTCATTATTGAACCAACATAATACCAATATTTGTTGAGAGTCAATAATGATAGTGTCAGGGTTGGTGGTGCTACCATACTTTAGTTTAGAGCATAGGAATAGTACAAAAAGCCAAGACCTTAGGGTGAAATGTAATAGAATGAGAGATTCAGAAAGTGAGAGATTTGGTAAGAAATCTCCAGTTTGCGTTTGAATTGTAAACGATTGCCGCTTTAAAAAGCTGGATATTTCTTACCAAATCTCTCATGTTATAAAATTACCCCCAGAAAAGCCTTTAGGTCAGTCTTTGCCTTTTGTGCTATTCTTGTGCAAATTTGTAATCACATTTTTTATGCCTTTCCAGATTTGAAGATTGTTTTTATTTTTTTTGTCCTTTTATTTATATTGCATGGTTAACTGTGCTACAGCTGAAATAGCATAGTGCCGGTGTTAAGGCCCATACACACTGGGCGACTTTGAGCTGAGAGCCGCCAAGTATGTAGGAAGCAGTGATGAGTGGTCAGCGAAGATGCGCGCTCCTGCATCATCACTGGCCCAGCCGCTCACCTGCCGGTATTACCAGCAGTTGAGCGACGAAATGGACGGCTTTCCATAGCGTCCCACTATGGAAAGTTGTCCACCCCTGGGTAAGTTGCTAAATCGGGTAAAAAACACTCAGTGTGTATGCACTGAGCTTTTTTCAGCCCAGGGATTTCCCCCATCATCGGTCAGCATACGCCCTGGGCAAAAAAACAACCCAGTGTGTATGGACCTTTTGGCTTGTTCCAATTAATAATCCATTTAAATGTGTCAAAAGTCTTTGGCCTCGGTATTCGTGACACATTGGTGTTGGATCTTCGGTGTGGTTATCACATTAGCATATTCCATGATTTTATAAAGATATCACAGTATTACTTATTTTATGGTTAGTTTATGTTTGTCTCCCTCCCACCCTCATTATTTTAGATTTGTATAATTAATAAGGATTTTTCTGCACATGTTCTACTGACGTCACTTCTTTGATTTTGTGCAGGCCATAACCCTTTCCTATGCCTGTCTCGTGCTCATGGTGCCAGTGGTATGTTTCTGTGTCAGGCGCCAGATTTGCTTGTGGTAGCAAGATGAATACATAGCTTTAGAATGTAAGCTCTCACAAGCAGGGCCCTCTTTCCTCATGTGCTTCTCTTACTTAAACCATCTTGGCTGGAACCAAATCCTGCAGTGTTCTTCCACGCTGATACTCATTTCAGTGTCGTCTGCTGATGCAGCTATGTTTATGTACCCTACTAGTTAACAGACCACCCAAATGACGGCTCCTGCAATGTACTTTCACTTTAAGCTTCGACAGTTTTTACTTTTACTTTGAGCTGTGACTGTTTTTAGCCCACAAACTCCCACCCCCAGTCCCTATCTGCTCCTACCTCCAATCTCGGTCTTCACAGCTCCCTATCGCCATGTCCAGCAAGTTTGTAATAGACCAGTGTCCCTGCAAAATTTGCATTAACTTTCTTTCATGACATCTTTTAGCACACAAAGAAATCATTTGTTCCATCGAGTGGCCTCTAGTGGTCAGCGGGGTACTTCACCTCATAGTGGAGAGAAGTAGTTATCTTTTTATATAGAGCAGTGGTTCTCTACCTCGGTCCTCAAGGACCCCCAACAGTGCATGTTTTCCAGGTCTCCACTGACAATCAAAGGTGAACTAATTAGCTCCACCTGTGATCTTTTAAAATGTGTCGGTGAATAATGAGTGCACCTGTGCAACTGCCAGGAGACCTAGAAATCATGCACTGTTGGGGGTCCTTGAAGACCGAGGTTGAGAACCACCGACAGATCAATACTTGTCCTCTAGACAAGATAAATAGAGAGATCAATACTTGTCCTCTATTGTATTCAACTGTTCTGCTTATTTATGTATTCTGTAACTGGGCGCTGAGGATCCCTTGTGGCGCCATACAAATAAAGGATAACCGTAATTGTGAGATCTCTAGAACCATAATACTATGCTAGCATTTGTCCTGAACAATATATAGCTCAATTGAGGTGGTTCCGTGTTTTATTACGCTTTTCTACATGAAAATGTTCTATACCTTTTGGTGTTGCAAATGTTCTTTACCGTTGATGTTACACAGCAATAAGGCTCTATAGAACAAATTATGACAATGACGTTCCGTTAAATTTAACGGAATAGCCATTGCCACCAGCAGTAATTCTGGGCCCTGCGGCAGATGTTACTTGCTCTAGAATAAACATGACCAAGGGAGGCCCAGGTACTTAGAGGCTGTTGATATTATTCCAACATGTTTGCGCCAGACCAGTCTGAGTCATTGCCTGCTTAGAAACATTCCCGTTTTTCATGTAACGTTAGAAGAGGTGCCCAACACTAGAGTTCCAGTCCTCCGGGGCAAAGCCCTACCCAGCTTGCAGATGGAATGCTGCGAGCTATGTTCCGACTCTGACCGCCTGGGGAAACTCCTAGGCTAAGTACAGTTATTGCCGGTCTTCAGGTGAACACTCAGAGAGAATGATTCATTATTACCTGACAGAACACGGTTATAGCTTGCAGGTTTTGGGTCGGTCAGATATTTAGTTATTGTTACATTTACTCAGAGCTGAGGGTTTATTGGACTAAGGGCCTTATTCAGGTCCGTTCACGACCTATAGAAGGTGTGTCTGTATAGTATGACCTGTATAAGGAGTGTCTGTACAGTATGACCTGTATAATGAGTGTCTGTACAGTATGACCTGTATAATGAGTGTTTGTACAGTATGACCTGTAGAGGGAGTGTCTGTACAGTATGACCTGTAGAAGGAGTGTCTGTACAGTATGACCTGTAGAAGGAGTGTCTGTAAAGTATGACCTGCAGAAGGAGTGTCTGTACAGTGTGACCTGTAGAAGGAGTGTCTGTACAGTATGACCTGTAGAAGGAGTGTCTGTATAGTATGACCTGTAGAAGGAGTGTCTGTATAGTATGACCTGTAGAAGGAGTGTCTGTATAGTATGACCTGTAGAGGGAGTGTCTGTATAGTATGACCTGTAGAAGGAGTGTCTGTACAGTATGACCTGTAGAAGGAGTGTCTGTATAGTATGACCGGTACTTATGTAATATCTGGGCTCCCGTTTTTCTTATGAGACCGCGTGCGCTCGCCACGCTTCGGGCACGGTGGCTCGCTGCGCTCGCCACACTATATAAAATCAACTCCATGCGTAGTTGGATAGTAGGGGTATGAAAAAATGGGGTGCATTTAACATGGGAGCCCAGATAATACATAAGTACCGTATGACCTATAGAGGGAGTGTCTGTACAGTATGACCTGTAGAGGGAGTGTCTGTACAGTATGACCTGTAGAGGGAGTGTCTGTACAGTATGACCTGTAGAAGGAGTGTCTGTATAGTATGACCTGTAGAAGGAGTGTCTGTACAGTATGTCCTGTAGAGGGAGTGTCTGTACAGTATGACCTGTAAAAGGAGTGTCTGTACAGTATGACCTGTAGAGGGAGCGTCTGTACTGTATGACCTGTAGAAGGAGCGTCTGTATAGTATGACCTGTAGAGGGAGTGTCTGTACAGTATGACCTGTAGAAGGAGTGTCTGTATAGTATGACCTGTAGAGGGAGCGTCTGTACAGTATGACCTGTAGAGGGAGTGTCTGTACAGTATGACCTGTAGAAGGAGTGTCTGTACAGTATGACCTGTAGAGGGAGTGTCTGTACAGTATGACCTGTAGGAGTATCTGTACAGTATGACCTGTAGAAGGAGTGTCTGTACAGTATGACCTGTAGAAGGAGTGTCTGTACAGTATGACCTGTAGAGGGAGTGTCTGTACAGTATGACCTGTAGAGGGAGTGTCTGTACAGTATGACCTGCAGAGGGAGTGTCTGTACAGTATGACCTGCAGAGGGAGTGTCTGTACAGTATGACCTGCAGAGGGAGTGTCTGTACAGTATGACCCTCAAATGCAATATAGCAAGATATTAAAAGGTCTAGCATATATATTTAGTGTGCACCTGCAAACTCCTCCTCATGCTTGCTGCACTACAAGTCTCAGCAGGTAGCACCTCATATGTCCAGGGTGTGCAGTTTAGGGCCCCTCCCCCTATGTACAGTATGACCTGTAGAAGGAGTGTCTGTACAGTATGACCTGTAGAAGGAGTGTCTGTACAGTATGACCTGTAGAAGGAGTGTCTGTACAGTTTGACCAGCAGAAGGAGTGTCTGTACAGTGTGACCTGTAGGGGGAGTGTCTGTACAGTATGACCTGTAGAAGGAGTGTCTGTACAGTATTTTTTTAAAGCAGGAATCATTTACACTGCAAAATCAAACTGACCCCCCTCCACTGGTTTTCAAACACAAATAAATTAGGATGAGAGAATCAGAAAGTGAGATATTTGGTCAGAAAGCTCCAGGTTTTTTTTTTTGTTTGTTTCGTTTTTTAAAAGCGCCAATCATTTAAACTGCAAAACCAGTTTGATTTTGCAGTGTAAATGATTGCCGCTTTAAAAAAATCTGGAGATTTCTGACCAAATCTCTCACTTTCTGATTCTCTCACCCTATTTAATTTCACCCCAGATGTTATTAACAATTCGCAACAGTGTAGTCAGGTTATTGGAATGGTTTGGATTAGTCAACCTTTTATAACAATTCTAACCGTGTTTGCGCCAGGTGTTAACGTCCCTATTTTTCCATGTACGTCTTTTTAACTTGTCGTCTAACTGCTGCTATAGTGAAACCATATTTGAACTAATGGAATAATATAGAGTTTACAGAAAAGGTCGGCCACCGCTGTGCGCTGCGCTCTTTAAGTTACACGCTCGTCATCTGTGAATACTAATCCCTTCACTGCCTACTATTCAGTCTGTCCTGACTCCCGCTGCCGTTCTCTGTGCATATGTAATCATTTTCTGCTAATTCTCTTATTCTCTTTCTCCTACAAGTAACTATACTAACCTCCGCTTTCCATCTTGGCCGATCGGTTCAGCCCTGTGGCGCGGCCCCCGCCCAAATGCCGCCCTCCTCCTTGTTCTCTTCATCCTTTGGGCCTGGGAGCGATGTGTTGACCTTGCTGCTGAACTTGCTGTCAAGAGTGACTCCCTCCCATTTCCTTTGTCAACAGAAGAATGGTTCATTATTGCCAGCTTTGGCCTCCTCAGCGCCCTTACACTGTGTTACATGATCATCAAAGCCACGGCTAGCTTGTACGCCACAGAGTAAGTAACAATGTCTGTTCCGTTTTTTTTTACCAATATGCCGGTTACTGGGAAGACCCCTTGCATCCCATTCTAAAAAAGCAGCCAAGATTTTACAATGTCGCACATAAAGCAGGTTTTGCACAAAGCGCCATTCAGAACCTCTTTATGTTATGCATAGTTAAAGAGAGGAAGGTTTCATTGCTGTGCAGAATGTTTAGCAGATGACAGTTGAGCAGCGTAGGATAGTCATGTTTGACAGAATCTACCACTCACCTTCACACCCCTTTTAAATTCAAATATTCAGGTCTGTGCTCATCCCTATAGTAAACCATTGGAAGCCATTGCCTGGCTCTTGTACATATTCACGCAAGTTCTCTATTTCAGATTGTCGCTGTCATGTTCCGATACGTAGCAACTTGTCAGTGACCTCTGCGAGTGAGACTCCATTCCTGACGATGCAGGTGTCTGTCTCTGCCATATCCCCTAATAATGTGAAAGTACACATCAACCCACCATCTATTACGATGACGTGGATCGCTGATTGGTGGTACTCTGGTCACACATGTAGGAAGTCATTTTTTGTGGGCCACATCTTTTGTGCCAGGCCTACGTAAGCTTTATTGGATAGCATGTTATATTATTATTACTACCAGTTATTTATTGAGCGCACCCATATTTTGCAGCGCTTTACAAAGAATATTTGTCAGTTTATAGTCGTACTTACAACTTCTATTCCCTATCACATGAACACACATTCAAATACTAGGGTTGATTTTTGTTTGGAGCTAGTTAACTTATCAGTATATTTTTGGAGCCTGGGAGAAAACTGGAGTACCCAGAGAAAACTCACACAAGCACAGGAGAATATACAAACTACACACAGATAGGGCAGTTGTGGGAAACAACCCGAAGAACTCAGGGCTGTGAGGCAGTAATGCTAACCGCACTATATGGACAAAAGTATTCGGGCCACACCTGTTAATTATTGGATTCTGGTGTTCCAATCAGACCCGTTGCCACAGGTGTATATGATGGAGCACCAAGCCATGCAGTCCCCATTTACAAACATTTGTGATACCAACTGGGTCATTCTGAAGAGCTCAGTGACTTCAAGCATGGTACTGTGATAGCATGCCACCTTTGCGTGGTACTATGATAGGATGCCACCTTTCCAATAAGACGGTTCATGAATATTCATCCTGCTGGACATTTCATGATAAGCTATAAGTGATATTATTAGAAAGTGGAAGCATTTAGGGACTACATCAATTCAGCCACAAAGCAGAAGACAACATAAAAATCACAAAATCAATGACTGCTAAGGTGCGTAAAAGTCACCTACGTTCTGCCAATTCTGTAGCTAGAGACCACGAAATTCCACTTGCATTAATGTAAGCACCAACACTGTATGGCGGGAGCCTAATGGCCAAGCAAGCCTCTCATCACCAAGTCCAATGCCGAGCGTCGGATGGAGTGGTGTAAAGCATACCAACACTGGACTGTGGAGCAGCGGAAATGTGTTCTGTGGAGTAACGAATCACACTACTCTGTCTGGCAGTCCAATTGGCGAGTCTGTGTTCGGTGGATACCGTGAGAACTTTGCCTGCATGAGCATGACTGCATTATGCCAAATGTGAAGTTTGGTGGAGGAGGAATAATGGTATGGGGCTGTTTTCCAGGATTTGGGCTAGCCCCCCCTTATCTATAGTGCAGGGCAGTCTTAATGCTTCAGAATACCAAGAGATTTTGAACTTTGCCATGCTTCCAACTTTGTGGTAACAGTTTGGGGAAGGCCATTTTCTCTTCCAATGTGATTGTGTCACAGTGCACAAAGCAAGGACTATGAAGACATAATTTGCTGAGTTCGGTGTGGAAGAATATGACTGGCCCACACAGAGCCCTGACCTCGACCCATTGAGTATCTTTGGGATGAACTGGAATGGAGATTGTGAGACGGGCCTCCTTCAACATCAATGCCTGACGTCATAAATACTCTACAGAATGAATGGGCACAAATTCCCACAAAAACACCCCAAAGTCTTGTGGAAAGCTTTCTAAGACGAATGGAAGCTGTTATTGCTGCAAAAGAGGGACCTACTTGAAAGTCAAGTACAGATAGAGCCATCCTCGTCTAGCCCTTTAATAGGATTAAGTGAGCCAGAGCTTTCAGACTTAATCCTATGCTAATCCCCTACTGTATTGTTCTATGTATTGTATTGCAGCTGAGAACAATAGGCCTTGGTGAGCCATGGCTATCCAGAGATGGCTAGTTGAAGAAGGCTCCATCTGTATATGTATTTGAATACAATTTCATTACATCCCTATTGGTCTATTGGTCAGGCATCCAAATACTTCTGTCCATATAGTTAGTGTGTATGTGTATATATATCTCACTAGGTCATCTAGTGAGAAGTGTTGGCACAAAACCCAAGTTTCCTCATGCACTCACCTAAGGATCACTTTACATGTATTTCTGTACAGCTGTATTCCCTGTATGCCCTAAGAGGGTTCTCATTGAGTATTCAAATGAATGCACATACATTTTCTATATTAATGCAATCTCCCCCGTGACAGCACACAGGCTACTTTTCCCTTAGTGTCTGTCACTTATGAGTAACGACTCTTGCCCGAGGCGCTCCTGATAAACTAGAGCAAGTCCATCAGACCTATTATATTTTAGGATCAATACATTGCACTGAATGTTCTCTTTCTGAGTGCATGCACTGTAATGAAATGATCTGTCCATACAGATAAGAGTTTTGCTGTCAGTAAAGGCATTTTAAAATGGATCGTAAATGTTAGGTACACTTGATAGAGACTTATCATTTTTTTTATTACCTGCAGTTAGTATGATCATTTTTAAAGTGTACCTGGCATATCGTGGAGGCAGCCATTTTGTAGTGCCCATGCTCATGGAATTGTTGCCTCATTGTTGATAAGATGGTATTCTCATGAATGTTGGTCAGCGAACAAAATGGCTTCTTCCACAATGTGTAGACGACCACTTCTTTACAGCAGTTTTTTTTTTATTTTATTTTTACCGTTGCAAAGTAAAACAATAAACTACGGTGACCTACATTAAATAATTGGCCTGTAAACTGCTGTCAGAAGAACTTCACAGTATGCATTTTAAACACTGTAAATCCCCCTGGGGTCAGTAAGTGTATGAAATGGTTGCTCCCATAGGTACCTTAAATTGGTAATGTTGTTAGCACAAGTAAAGCGCCAACAGACTATGGGCTTATAGTGATAAACAGGCACTGAATGCTTGCAAGAAATAACAAAGTAAAAGTTTGCCTGCGTGTATATATACAGTATACAGAGCCAAAACTCTGAAAACTGTGCTTGCTTCCAAATATATATATATTTACACACGGAAGGCATGTTCGGGAATTCCTGCGAGGCTACCCATATTTTTAAAGCCAACATTTACATGTTACACCAGATAAGTCCTGACTTGCCGCTTTTAAAATACCGGCTCACAGAAATTCTCGAACAGCCTGCAGACAAAAACACCTGAAAGCTGGTTTAGCTTTTTAGGGCCACCTATTGGGCAAACGTGGTATTGCAGTTTTTATTATGGTATTGCAAGATATATATATATTAATTTTTTTATTATTATTAAATATTTATCCAATCAGTATTCCTTACCTAGAGGGGGTTCTCCAAACCCATATATCCATCCTAGAATCATATAAGAGAAAAGATATAGCAATGTGTAGCATTTTCAGCATACTCATAATTGTACTCACCTTATGAAAGCCCGTTTATATGTTGCTCTTCTGCTGCTTTAATATTTTTCTGTTCTCACCTTCCAGAGTGGAATGGGCGTGAACTTCTGCTGTGTGACCCCGAAGAGGACAAGGAGGGATACCGCGTGCACACCATGTAACAAAGTGCGGATGAATTTCCTGGGGGTTATTTTTATAACAAAACGTTGTCTCTTTTTTTTTCATGCTGTTACTTAAGTGCCAAATGTTCTTTAAACACGGAAACTGCTAATTAACTAAATATATTGAAACCGACATTTTTTGTATGATTTTCTTCACATTCTTCAGGACTGTTCTTGGTGCTTAAAAAATGTGTTATATACCGTCCATAAAAAACTGTAATATGTAAATAAAAGCTATGTCCCACACCAATGAAAATGGCCCCGAGATTTTATTCCGTCTTCCTCTGTTACTGACCTTTTTGTTATGGTAGATTTGCGCCTTCAGATAACTTGTAGCCAATACCAAAAAAATGATAAGGAGGTAATCCCCAATACTATGACAAATCACTTCTGGAATTTGCGTTGCCTTCATACAGCATAATTTTAAATGGAACCTAATTTGCCGTTTCAGCCTCTTTCACCAGTGGAAGTGGGCAGGAGCTTGTAAGCGCCAGTTCCTTATTTATTTAATTTATTAACAGTTTCTTATATAGCGCAGCATATTCCGTTGTGCTTTACAAAAGGAGACCGTGATACAAAAAACAGGGTATTTACAGACAGTCAAAAAAAAGGTAGGAGGGCCCTGCTCGCAAGCTTGCAATTTATAGGGAAATAGGCATTGATACATAATGATAGATACTGAGGGGTAGATTTAATAAGCTCGGTGAAGTGATAAACTGTCTGTTTTTTATCACCAGCCAATCAGCTCCTACCTGTCATTTTTTAAACCAAGCCTGTAAATACACAGATGGGAGCTGATTGGCCGGTGATAAAAAACAGACAGTTTATCACTTAACCGAGCTTAATAAATCTACCCCTGTATTCTTAATTACATCGATTCCACCAGAATGCAAGGTTCTGTGACTGGTTCTGGAATTTGATAAGGTTGCCTGAAGAGATGAGTTTTCAGGGAACGCTTATAGGTTTGGAGACTGGAGGAGAGTCTAATACTACTTTCAGACCGCAAATGCCATGTCGCACACGGGATTAGGACACGGGTCCCATCCCCAGAGCAACACGGCATATGCGGTCTGAAAGTTCCAACACGGCATATTGCCGAGTCGGTGACGTCAAATCGGGCGGGGCTGGGTGGCGGTGCGTCATCGGGTGCTTGGGAGGAGGCAGTACTTGGAGCTGACAGTGCTGCCTCCTCCATACTGTGAACGGGACACGGGTCGCTCGACCCAGGCACCCATTCACACTGCACTTGACACGGGTCATAGCCGTGTTCAACCCTGGTCGATACCAGGGTTGAACACCCGTGTTGCTCGACCCGTGGTGGCCTTTTCAGACCGCACCTTGACCCGTGTTGGGGCCGCAAGAACACGGCAATAACCCGGGTCTAGAGTGCGGTCTGAAAGCGGTATTATTGTGCTTGGGAGGGCATTCCACAAAACTGGATGCAGCCCGAAGAAAGTCCTGCTGTAATGCAGGAATGGGGAACCTTCGGCCCTTCAGCTGTTGCTAAACTACACATCCTAGCATGCCCTGCAACAGTTGTAGCATGGCCACATAGCAAAACCGTAACAAGGCATGCTGGGATGTGTAGTTCCACAACAGCTGGAGGGCCTAAGGTTCCCTATCCCTGCTGTAAGGGCATGCATGGACAGCACCAGCGTAACACACTGACGGCAGATGCTGCCTAATTAAAACTGGCCTCTACACATTGGGTATGGGTCATAGGGTTGACCACTGTTGGGTCGACAGGCCATAGGTTGGCCCATAGAAATGGTCAACGTAGCTTAGGTCGAGATGGTGAAAAGGTAGACACAAGCAATCAACATAGAAACAGGTCAATGTGAAAAAAAAGTCGACATGGGGTTTTAAGTGTCGACCTATAGCTTGTGTCAACCTTTTGACCATATTGACCTAAACTATTTAGACCTTTTTCATGTATCTATCTATGTCCTGTTGACCAATAGTGGTCAACCTATTGACTATCAACCTTAATTGTGTCGACCTGCCGACATTATCCCTACACATTCACCTCTGAAGAGACATGAGTCTTCTGACACTCCATGGCGGATTTTATTTCTGCTTTCCATTAAAAACACATAAATGTCCCACGCTCCCTTTAAATCAAAAGGCAACAGTGCTGATTGGCTGAGCTTATTTTCAAGCTAAATTATGTTTACCCAGAACAGCAATTAGGGCTAAGCTGGGCAGATCACCCCATAGCCGTGAGACTTAAGTGCCCCCTGTACACATGTGCCACAGTCTAGTCAGTAAAGGGTAGAACAGTTACCCCCTCTGTTCCCATTGGTGGGGATCTAGCCCCATGGCACTGGGGCCGGAGGTGGAACTAACATGGGTGCAGCATGGGCAGTGAATCTTTGCCCCTGAGGACTAAAAGGCCCACTGCTGCCCCTGTCACAGTCTTCATGTCGCCCACTGTTTTTTGCCTGTCACAGTCTGCCTCTCCTTGTCACCCACTGTCTCTCCATGTTGCCCTCTGCCTCTCCTTGTCACCCACTGCCATGTTGCATATTTGAACTTGTGAATGATATTTTTGCACCTGGGCTTAAGACCTACAGTACAAGTTGTGCAACTGATTGGAGCGCTTTAAAAAAAAAAAATTGGCAGGGTGTATGGCCCCTGTATTTTTTGGAACTAGGACCAGTCCAAGAGTCCGGGGCTGGTTTTAGAAATACGGGACTGTAAACACATTTGTTTATTTAGACCCGTCACCAGGAGTGACTGCTGTGTGTAATGTTGACACCATACAGTCAACATGGTCAGATTGTCGACCATTAATATTTTAATATTCACAATATGGACAGTGACAACATAATTAATAATAAGTTAAATATGTCAAAGTTATGAATGTTGACACTCCTGTTTTAGACTGATCCTAATCGACCCCATCTCTTCAACAATTCTTTTATGTGTAGACGTTTTGAATGTCGACCTGTTTTGGTTAAGAACATATCACATGTTCTCCTCTATTCTGGGCATAAACATTTGTCATACTGTACTTGTTGGCTGGATTTTATGATCATAAAAAAAAAACATTATATATATCATTGTCAAGATCCCTCACATTGGCCCTTATTCTGATCGGTGCGGATTTTTCCGCATGCGGTCGTACCGCCGATGGTTTTCGACTGCGCATGTGCAGAGGTCACTCTGCGCATGTGCAAGCGGTTTCGCCGTACGTATTCTTTAGACGCCGCACAGGGGGCGGAGAGGGGCGTGAGGGGCTACTTGGCCTCATTACCCTATGCATACGCCCCGCGTTTCATGGGCGTTCCCATGCAAACGCAGGGCGTATGCATGGTAATGAAGCCGTGACGCATGTGTAGGGGGCGGGCATCTGACATACATGATTTCATACGGACAAGTGTCCGTGTGGTCTAGGGTGGCGGGCGCTGGTGGAGCGTGCGGCCCTGCATTCGATGTTCGGCGACCATCGAATGCAGGGGCTGCTCCCAAGATGGAGGAGGCGTATCCCCGTCCACTTTCATGCGGACCGCCACATATCCACGTACGGACGGAGGTGGCGATCCGTATGGAAGGCGGGGATTCGCCTGCACGGTCCTGGCCGCATATTTATGATCTGGCCGCACCGATCAGAATAAGGGCCATTATCTGATCCCAAATTGTGCATTTTTATTGCGTTAAAAATTGTCTATGTAAGTGGACGCCATGGCTACCTAGTGTCATCACTGAGTTCCTCTTACTGGTGGCAGTTACCAAAAGTCACAAGTGGCAATTTTTTAGATTTAAGTACAGTATCTGGAGAATCGTCCGTCCCGTTTTGGCAAGCACCATAGACTCTTTTCACTTCATGTTTCATACCTCCCAACATCTGGGGCTTGGCATGCGGGACACTCGTGCGGCGGAGCCGTGCTCCCGAAAGGGGTGTGGCCTATTAAAGGGGCGTGGACTTGTGGTATGATACTCCCATGGCCACGCCCCCATTTTCCACCCCTCTGCATCGCTGAATAGACGCTGTGTCCACGTCTATTCCCTGCAGGCTGGGGGGCCTCCCAACTGCCTTCGCCGCGCGACATGGGAATGTCCCCAAAACTGTGACGTTCCCGCAGAAAGAGGAACAGTTTGGAGGGATGATGTTCTATTTTCTTAGCTGCACATTCAATGGATGAGAAGTTGGCCAGCAACATTTATAATGACCACATGCAACGGTAAAATGTTTGTTTCCCCATAGTACCAAATTCTTTCCCTGGCCGCTTCAATGCAATAATAATTAATTTTTCATTCCTGAACTATATTCTGTGTATCAGTGGCGTAAGTTCATCCCAGTTGCCTGGAGGCAAGATAAGTATTGGTGCCCCCCCAAATAGCTCATTCAGTAAGGTGCCTGTCTCCAGTAAGGTCATGGGATCTAATACAGGTTGTGACACTTGCAAAAATGATGTTAGACGGGGGAGTCAGCCACATTAACAATATCAACTGCTTTCAATTAACTGATTCAAATTCAAAGGGGAGGAGAGGTGCCCCCTTGGGATCAGGAGCCCGGCAGCAGATGACTCCATTGCCTCCCAGAGTTCTGCCTCTGCTGTGTATATATATTTATTTACATCAAAAGGCCAACTCTTCTCTTATCATAGGTAGAGCTAGCTCGCTGTGCTCGCCATGCCTTGGGCGCACTATCCTATTCTCCCACCACGCCGTAGTAGATGGTAGTGCATGAAATACCGCCTGTCGGCTAAAAAAAAATGTTGACCTTTTGACTGTCGATCATCCTATTGTCGACCTAATGCTTGTGTTGGCCTTCTGACCCTGTCGACCTATTTCAGGTGTCGACCTAAACCCTGACGAACTTCAGCGGTCGACAAAATGTATGTCAACCTTCATAGGGTCAACCTAGTGACCTATCCAGGGCCGGCGCCACCACTAGGCAGCTCTAGGCATTTGCCTAGGGCGCCAGCCACTGGAGGGCGGCACTTTGCAGCCTGGAAGCAGCAGCCGCTGTAGCCTGCAGCCCCCGTGGAGTCAGGTAAGCTTTGCACGCACCCGCGTCCCTCTCCCTCCGGGGTTTGTGGATGAATTAAGATGTTTCTGCTGCGAGGAGGAGGGGGGATGTCCGGACTCGGGTGAAGCTGCCAATGCCGCCGGGGGGGAGGAGGGCTGTCCACCACCGCTGCAGCACTGCGGGGAGGAGGGGGTGTTAAGAGTAGCTCCCCAGTGCCGCCCCCCTCCCGTGGATCGCGGTAAACGGTGCCCGCACCCTCCCCCACCCCCGCCCCATGCCATGGAGCAGATCAGCGGCAGCCGCATCCACCCCCCCTTTCCTGAAACTGCTCAGAGCGGGGGGGGAGCGGAGGGCAGTGGGTGCAGGGGATTTCGCCTGGGGCGCGGACAGGGCTTGCACCGGCCCTGGACCTATCATATCCCGGGGGATAAAGGTCTATATAATATAGATCTGGAAATGTGCCGTAAACTAGTGTTCCAAAGCTTGATGAATAAGGGCTGACCTAAGAGGTATCCGGACCCTAAGTCGACCATGTCTAGGTCAACATTCATTATGTGGACACCCTATGGTCGACAGTCAGAAGGTCGACGCCACTGAATGGTTGACATACTCGTTGTCGACAGGGTCTAAAGTTCAACACAAGCTTTAGGTGAACAATGGGATTATCCACAGTCAAAAGGTCAACACAAGTTTTTCACATTTTTGGGGTCCGACATGTGCCGACAGGCGGTACTTCATGCCATACCATCTACCATGGCGTGGTAGGAGAATAGAATAGTGTGGCAAGCATAGCGAGGCACCGTGCCGGAAGCATGGCGAGCAGACACGGTGCACTTTTTAATTGTCCATGTCAACATCCGGGATAAAAACGTGAAACACTCGACCTTTTGACTGTCGACCTAAAGCTTGTGTCGACCAAGGGTATGTCGACTATTCAGTGGTCTCTATCTACTGAGTGTCGACCATAGGATATCGTCCTAATGAATGTCGACCTAGCATACCATAACCGACCTAAGACGACTCGGAAACAAAGGCGTGCAGTCAAAGCAGATGGTTGACAACCAATGATGGTCCTGATTTTATGATCATTTTTGTTTTGTTGAATGATGTTTGCGCATCACAAGGCTTCTGGCCATTGTGGCAACGTGCTGCTATTGGCTGCCCGTATTGTGACGATTATACCTACTATGCTGTGACCACGCCCCTTTTTCAGTGGGTGCTAAACCTCTCCGGATTCCCACCAGTCTCTGCTGGTGGGGATCAGCCTACAAATGCCCTACGGTTCTTCTTATATTCATGTAAGAATGTGTTTTATAATACATTATCTAATAAGTAGCTTCCTCTGTGAGCAGTTTCCTTTTCATTTGCAGCTCGTTCTTGATCTATATCGCATTGATTTTTTCTTTATTAAGTTAAGATTTGTTTCCTCTCTGTCTAGCCCACCCATCTCTTGGGATCAATGTGTTTTTTCCTGACTTTAATTGGACTTTTGTCTTTGTCTTATTCACTTTCCATGTTTCTTTGTACTACTTTATGAAAATTATACCTATGGCTGTAAACTGCTTCATGTTGACAGGGTTTAAATTCCAACAAAGCATTTTGTAAACCAATGATGGACTTGACGTATCAAGCACATTTAATAACGCACATAACACACTCATTTTATTACCACAAATGCATTATAACAAGAGACCAGTTGTGTAGTGTAAGTCACCAGCCCAATGGTGGCTTACACTAGCCAATGGCATTGTGTCTGTTGATTATGAGGATTCTGCGCAATCCATTGTGCTTCTGACGTTGACGAGTGCTGACGTTGCTTGCAGAGATCACGTGATCCTTGGTAGTGATGCCACAACTGCTGTGAAATTTTCCAACACTCGCCAATACCACTCAGTGAGCCTGTTCTGCCAACTGCTTCATAGTCGCGCTCAGTCTTAGCAGTTACATGTGGCCATGGGGCAGATCTTGCAGGGCAGAAATCTGATCATATGGAATGTTGGGAACGGCGTGTGTTGTTGTGCCCTTCCAGTAATAAAGCTGGATATTACCTTGTACAATCTAAAAGAAATGGCGGCGCCCGTAGAACTTTAAAAACAACTCTCACACAGGGTTTAAATTGACGTTCCGTTCGTGTTGACCTTTATCGAGAGCATACTTCTTAAATAAGGTCAGTGGCGGACCGTACCTTTTCGGGGGAGGGGGGCTGCCTCTTGCCGCCGCGGGGGTACCACAATGCAGGCACCCCCCTGTCATCGCCGCCACTTCCGGTCCCTGCAGAGTTCCCGGCACCGGTGCTGCTATGATGACAGGCGCCGGGACTGGCGCATGCACAGTACACACATCTGTACTATGCATGTGGCCAGCTTCTATTCGCTGCTTCGGCAATAGAAGCCCATAGAAGGGAATCATGGTCCCGGCGCCTGTATAATACAAATGACAGGCACCGGGACCAGCGCGTTCCCTAATACCGATATAGGTTCTTGCACATGCGCAATCAGGGATTTTGCATGACAGCCCACAGAAAGGCATCCTGGAGGGAGGGAACAACTCCCAATGGGACTGCCTTGGTGACTGGCAGGTCAGACTTCCAATAGGAAGCCACTGCCAGACACAGTGAAGCAGTGCAGTCTCACAGACAGGGCCGGTGCAAGCCCCCACCCCCCCTGCCCGCTCACTCGCCACCCGCTGCGGGGGGAGATTTCAGTGGGCAGCGGACAATACTGCACCACAGGGTGGGGGTGCGGGCGACACTTCGGCGTGCTCCCGCAACCCCCGTGTCCAGGGGGGAGAGGGAAGCTACGCTCCCAGTCCCTGCGGCGCATCCTGCTTTCTATGGTACGGGTACCTCTATGGTACCTCTCCTCCTCGGTGGCTCAGTACCGCCCCTCCATGGCCCTGCTCACAGACTGCATCTTTCTTCACTACAGTGGTGGATTTTACCTGGGGGGGTGGGGCTGTGCAGCCCCTAGGTAAAAACCGCCACTGAATAAGGTCAACACGACCGAAACGTCGATTTGAACCCAGTGTGAGTCATTTTTATGTATAGTCTAAAATGTTTGTGTGTGTGTCAAATGTACAGTTGAATCTGTAGAACAGAACATTCCAAGTCCCACTCCGGCAAGAACACTGTCTGCTACACTGCCTGACGCAGCCCTTTTTCCTTGTGGGTGCCGGACGGGGTCCCGACTGTCAAAATACCGAGAGCCGGGTTCCCGACGGCCGTCAGCTATTTTCCCTCGTGGCAGTCCACGACCCCCATAGAGGGAGAATAGAATAGGTAGGTGGCGAGCGTAGCGAGCCATCGTGCCCGCAGCGAGCCCGTAGTAGGGCTTTGTTGCGCTCGCCATGCTGTCTGGGTCTGGCCAGTCAGGATCCCGATGTCGGGCTAACGACTGTCGGGATCCTGACTGTCGGACCCCTGTACCACACCCTGTCCTTAGGGATGAGATACTAGTTGATATCATTATTAGAGTTATAATAAACTCTGTAATTAGAAGGCTTTCTTGCTGCATCTAATGTATGAAAACCTTTATGGTCAGTAACATTTCTTAAGCTCCTCAGATAATGTGAAGCAACACTGCAATATTTCTATGATGATATTATAATAATCCATCTTTATGACGGATGTGGGTGTAACATTTCCTGCAGATCTTATTGATTAACAAGAACTCTTTATTTGCTGATGTAAGCTGGTTATAATATAACTGATATATATATGTGCAGATCACGTAATATAGCCACCGGGTGCCGTACCTAGGGCCAGAAGCCAGACCATAGTGTACAGGTACATTAAAGGTAATATGTTGCATTATTGTACAGCTGCCCACAGGTTTCAGTTATACTATATGGTCATCACATGCAAATGTGTCTGGGTTTTTATAGAATGTGTCTCTTCGTCATCTGTTCAAAAGTTAAAACTGTGGGGGTTATACAGACCTGATCGCAAGGCTGCAAATTTGCAGCGAGAGCGATTACCTATAGTGTATGTGTATGGACCGTAGCACGCATGGTTCGAGGCCGTCGTGCGATGAAATCCTGCTAGTCCACTAGTCGTACGCAAGGTGATTGACAGGAAGCCGGAGTTTATGGGTGTCCGTATAATTCCATATAAGTCCCTGTTATTAATCAGTTGTGCAATGGAAAGTAATACCCCTTTCACACCAGCCTAAATTCCCGGGTTGAGTCCGGGAACAACCCGGTACTACCGCTGGTGTGAAGGGTACCCGGGACAAATTACCGGGCTAGTTTGTCGGGAATCCAACCCTGCTAGGTAGCAGGGTTGTTCCCGGGTTCAACCCGGGGACCTGGCTGGTGTGAACGGGTTAGGGTATACTTACCCAGGTTGCCGGTCCTCGGTGTGCTGTCTGGCCGGGAATCCACGCAGGCGGCGGGCGCAAATGACGGGACAGGCGGTGGATGATGATGACGCAGCTCTCCGGCGGCAGTGAGGGCGCCGGAGAGCTGCGTCATCTTCATCCACCGCCTGTCCCGTCATTTGCGCCACCGCCTGTGTGGATCCCTGGCCAGCGCGGAGGACCAGCAACCGGGGTAAGTATTCTTACCACCTCCTGCCCACCTCCGCCGCCATCCCGCCGAGTGCCCGATGCCATCCCGCCTCCTTCCCACCTCCTGACGGCCTCCTTCCCGCCCCCTTCACACACCAGAAAATGCAGGGACTTTTCTGGTGTGAAAGGGTCCCAACCCGGGAATGTCCCTGCTTGTCCCGGGAATGTAATTCCCGGGTTTGTCCCTGCATTTCTGGTGTGAAAGGGATATTAATAGAACAGTGCAGGAACCTCCAGCTTGAATGTTCTGACCGGCCGAGCAGAGTAGGATTCTGATTAAACAAGTTCTGATGGGACAGTGACCAAAGTGATGGAGTAAGTAGAGATCTCCGGGGTGGAATGAAAAGTCTACTCATTAGCGCGTGATATGCCCCATTCCGTCTCCATGACTGTCAGAAATGTGACTTGTCATTGTGTCATTATTTCCCATACATTGTTTGTGCCCATAATGTATATAACCCCGTTAAACCTGTTTGCTCAATCGATTGACCACTTGAATGCATGTTAAACACTCTTTTAAAAGCTGTATACCAGATGTAGTGTCACGTGTCATTATTAGATGGGCCAAATGGTTCTTATCTGCCGTCAAATTCTATGTTTCTATTATAGAATACAAACAACAATGGCTAAAGCCTTTGTTACACTCACACATAGGCCGTTCCTAAGTCCAACTGCATTCCTCAAATTGGGGCAGATGTATTAAGCCTGGAGAAGAGATAAACTGGAGATAAAGTGAAAGGAGATAAAGCACCAGCCAATCAACTCCCAACTGTCATTTTCAAACACAGCTGATTGGCCGGTGCTTTATCTCCTTTCACTTTATCTCCAGTTTATCTCTTCTCCAGGCTTAATACATCTGCCCCATTACCCCAACAGGTGGCAAAATGACTGACCCAGCAAATACATTACATCACCATAATTTGAGAATCCCTTAAAACATGATCTATTGGGGGGTCACGTGTGGACTGGAGTTGAGAACCCCTGTCATTAATGCCCACTGATTATTTAATCACGGAGAACTGTAATAATGTTCTCCACTGCGTAGCAACTTCTGAAAGTGTATAGGGGGAGCCTGATCATTGGCCGTCAGTGCGGTATCACTTCATCTCTGCGACTATCGAGGGCAGTGATTCCCAAACTGGGTCCTCAGGACCCCAGACAGGGGCACTCATTACTGACATTTTAAAAGATCCACAGGTGGAGCTAATTATTTCACTGGATTCTGTGAGGAGACCCGCAAAACATGTACAGTGTGGGGTCCTGACTTTGAGAATCTGTGGTTCCATCATTTATGAAAGAGGACCCTTGGACCACCTTGTCATTTTGACTTACAGTAGGTTAAGACTAGTGTTTCTCTAACTAAGGTGGTCACCCTGAATGAATCGCTCCCCCGCACGTTCGCATTACATTTATTGGTAATAAATGTGCTGATCATATTAATGCTTTGGTCCTGTTTCTTCGTGTCTCAGCACCATGGACAGATCCTGTGTGGTTCAGCCTGAGCAGCGAGAGGCAAGATTGGAGAATGATCTGAAGTCTGAGCAGCAATGTGGCAAAGGCTTTTGCAGCCGTGTCCAGGGTTGGGAGAGGGAGCTTGGCAGGGCAGTGTTTACCTGCTTGCTGAGCACGTCCAAACCGGGCCCAAAGTCACAAATGAGACATTTTGCGCAGCAGAGACGTCCGGAAACTGGTGAAACGAGCGAGACTATTTGGTCCGAAGTCCCAGTATAAAAGGGCATATCCAAAGGGGATGTATGCTTCTAACTCTCCTGTTACCCATAGCACTGCCGCGGACTTTCTGTCAGAATTTCTGCAGAATAGGGAGCGTGTTATAAATAAATGTTCTGCTTGAATATTTTTTTTTCAGAGAGCATCGCAATGGAACAAACATGATGCTAATATTCTTATATATCCTGTTTTGCGGTGAGCATTCTGTTCCCTGAGCCAGGTCAATGAGGATAAAGCGAGCTCATTATAGAACAGTGAAGAGCTTAGCCTTATGCCTTTTGTATCTAGTACAGTTTCATGTTGTTTTTATTGTTCCATAATCCACATAATAGCATTTAGATATCAAGTAGACCGCAGAGAGAGAGGAGGGATACAGCTGAGAATGGAATGAAATCATTCTGTCAATTTGGCAACAGATGGTGAAGCTTGAAGCGTTTCCCTGATAATCTGAGTGACCCCTGAGTGTGATATGTGCAGTTCGGTGGTGACTTAATGGTTATATTTCGCTATATTAGGAGACAGAGCTTGTTATTTATAGCCGGTGTTCTGAATGCTAAATTGCCTGCAGGCAGTGTCAGCAGCCATTTTATGGTGTGGTCAACAGTGGTCCAGTTTACAACATGGCTGCCTCCCTATGGTGTGAGGGACCAGTACACTGTACAACAATGGCTCCCTTTTAAGCAGATTTTTTTTAATGTTCACTCCAACACTGGCATTATAACAAAGGGCAATAAAGGGATATCATACAGAGGAATGGAAATGCTGCTTAATTTGCCTTTGGTATTGCAGGCTTCTCTTTTTTTTACTCTTTTGTACTCGGTTCTATTATTTTCTTTTGACATTTCATCCGCTTGTCTCCGTCACACTTCACTACTCTCCCGGAATGTTCTGGAAATCCACTTGTTCTAGGCTCCTCAGAGAGTAGGCCAGCCTCCCAGATGTGGGCAATCAATACCCCGTGCCACTCCGCCCATCGTCTGACCTCTGGGATCTCCAGATTTTTTAAAAATGCAAACTAATGGTCCCATTTATCAACGGGTGATAAAACTTATTGTGCATGATAGAACTCATTGCGTATATGGTAAATGGTGTTCCAGCCAATCGGCTCCTAACTGCCACATGTTGGCTGGAGCACCATTTATCAAATTCAACGGGAGACATTTACTAAGATGGGAGTTCTATTTCAGATGGGATGTTGCCATGGGCATCAGACTCTACTTAATTATTTAGCACCTTCTAGAAGATATTAGATAGTATCTGATCGCATACCTCCCAACTGTCCCGATTTTCACGAGACCGTCCTGGATTTTTGGGACGGTCCTGGCCAGGGTCAGAAGTGTCCTGCGGTGGCGGGGGCAGTTGTGAGTCCCGGCCCTGCTCTGTGGAGAATTATTCCCGGAGACACGGGCTAGGGCCATTCCCCCACAGCGGTGAAAACGGGGAGTGTCCTTGCAGGAGCATTGCGAGTGTAGTCCACGCCCCCAACATTTTGGGCACCCACAAAGTCTCTCTTCCATTACTTTAAATGTTGGGAGGTATGTGACTGGTTGCCCATAGCAATATCCCATCTGAAATAGAAGTCCCATTTCAGTAAATTTCCCCCAACGGGTATTATTCTCACAAGTTTTAGCACTGGTTAATATAGTGGTCACTATGGGGGAAATGTACTAAGCTGAAATGGTTACGAATATGCCTATACATAGCCATCTGTATCTGTATACGGCTGTAAATTAATATTTTCAGAATTTACAAAGGACAGTATACGGGTATTTGTATTTCCAAATACGAATGAATACACCTTTGAAAGAATATGAGTAGGAATCACTATTCATCCGAATGGCTTAACAGAGGAAAGGTTATATTTTCCTCTATGCATAATGAGAAAATGACATGGTTACATAGTAAATAAAGGCTTTGGGTCAAATTTATTATCCGATATTTGCTCCTGGTTTTGGGAGCGACCAGGGCCGGTGCAAGGCACCGGAGCGCCCCAGGCGAGTCGGGGTGGGGGCGCGCCGGGGGGTGGGGGTGGTGGTGGTACCTGTGTAAAAACCTTCGGCGCCGGCGTCCCTGCAGTGCTGGAGCGGACAGGCGTGTCCGTGCCGCGGGGGTACCTGCGGCGCTGTCATTGTATATAAAGCTGGCGGCGGCTGGCGGGGTCCCTGCAGTGAATAGAAAATAACTAGCGCTATGCGCGCGGCGGTGCGGGAAGCGCTAGTTATTTTCTATTCACTGCAGGGACCCCGCCAGCCGCCGCCAGCTTTATACACAATGACAGCGCCGCAGGTACCCCCGCGGCACGGACACCCTTGCCCGCTCCAGCACTGCAGGGACGCCGGCGCCGAAGGTTTTTTACACAGTTCGCTAACCCTCCATCATCATGCTGGGGGTGAGGGGCGAACTGCTGCCCTCCAGGTGCCGGCGCCCTAGGCAAATGCCTAGAGCTGCCTAGTGGTGGCGCCGGCCCTGGGAGCGACCAGTAAATATCTGCCGCAGTGCCTCCATTTTTGACAGAATATGCAGCCCCTGACCCCATTAGGCGTCTATGGTGGCTACTATGTATTGGGATTTACCTTACTCCCTGATAGAGAACACTATGGATAATAGCCCTGTTTTATGTAATGGATGTATCTTGTGGCAAATCAGAATGATATTATAAGTGAGGTTTTTGTAAGGGCAATCTTTGCTGTAACGATGACACTGCTGTCCATTAATAAAGCAGCTTCTGGTGCTATTACATGTAATTGCACGCCACCTAGTGTCAGAAGAGGGTCATTCTTTGTCTGTTGTACAATCGCATTGTAGCTTAAGCACCTGTTGGAATGCAGTTCTGTTTGCGCGGGAGGGGTGGGGCAGTTACCCTATTAATATTTGGCAGAGGCTATTTTAAAAATTGTGTCATTAAATGTTTCATTGTAAATACTCTCTCATTGTTGAATTCAAGATGCGACCACTGACCTGTTGCAAATTGGCATCTTCATATATCTACAGTACATCAAACCTACTTCTGTGCCCCGAATACTAAAAATGTTCACTATGAAGCCACCCTAAAACCTTCCCCTTAAGCATCTTCCCTTGGAAGCACTAGTTCTGGGTGTTTCCTGGTGGTGGAATGTAAGCTCTTCAGTTCATTGCATCATCATTCCACACAGTGAAACGTAAAGGGTATTCCCATGCAGACGTGTTAAAGGGGCTTTTAGAAAAGTACTTTTAGTGCACAGGCTAAAATGACTCAATGCTGGTAGAGTCTGAAGCCGGGATACCGTCATATTGTCTACAGCATTTAGGTCTACACCACTAGGTCGACCAGCATTAAGGTAGACATGCATTTAGGTCGACATGACTTTGGTAGACATGACTTTGGTCAACAGGGTCATTAGGTCGACATGGGGAAGGTCGACAGGCAAAGGTCGATATGGGGTCATTTGACTGTTTTATGAGTCGACATGTGCCAACAGGTGGTATTTCATGCCCTACTAGGGCGTGGCGGGAGAATAAAATAGTGTGCCGAGCGTAGCGAGGCACCGTGCCCGAAGCATGGTGAGCGCAGCGGTGCTATGTTGACTGTGTCGACACTTGAAAAAAAAAATACAATAAAAAAAAAAACCATGTCGACTTTTTCACGGTCGACCTAATGACCCTGTCGACTTTTTTCACTGTCGACCTAATGACCCTGTCGACCTTATACCTGTCGACCTAATGACCCTGTCGCCCTAACACCTGTCGACCGAACACATGTCGACCTAATGACCCTGTCTACCTAACCCATGTCGACCTTCAGTCAGGTCGACCTAAATGCAAGTAGACCTAATGGTGTAGACCCAATGCTTGTAGACCTAAATGCAGTCTGACAAATGATCCCATTCCCCGAAGCCACGGGGAGACAGGGTGCCATTTTGTCTTTATGAGTGGATGAACACCATACACACTGCTTAAAAGGACCACTGAGGAAGTGAAATAAACCTTTTTAAATCCCCTTTAGTCCACCCTTTCATGGCCGCAGGTTTTTTTTTTTTTTGGGGGGGGGGGGGGGGGGGGGAGACCACACTCCGATATTTGTAGACTTCATCCATTTTTTGTTTTAGGGTAGCTCTGTACAGAAACCAATGTCAGTGCTTAAAATATTGCTAGAATTGATCTCATATTAGATTAACTAGTCTGGGTGACAATGGTGATATCTTTAGATATCTTTCTGCAGGAGATTGTCCTCAGTGTCCAAGCTATGGTCTGCGGCTGACGAATGTTGGGAGAGGGAACCAGTGTTCTCCAACATGTGTAATATGTTGGTTTTAGGAGTTGCAGGGTTCTAGCAATTCCTCTGCAACATGATGATGTGGGAATGTGAGTTGAGGGAGCACTAAGCAAATAGAAGTAACGCGATAATGTGGATAAAGATATGATCAAGACGGCTTTGCCCACAGTGACACCCCCCACCCCTGCACACCACCTCCCCCACCCGGCAGCCCCCTAGCCAGGCATGCACGATACAGTGCAGCCTGCAGAGCGCCGAGCCTAAGACACAGGCTGCACTGTGCACTGCAGTGTGCACTCCTGAGGAGACATGGGATGATGCAGCTAGATAAGTAAGTGTGAATGAAGGTCAGTCCCGGGGAAGGGGGGGTGCGAGTGCGGGGGGGAGGCCCGGACTGAAGGTCAGTCCCGGGCCCCAAAATTAATAGTGGCAGCCCTGCTTATACACTTAGAGGTCGTATCATGGGTTCAGGGTCAAGAAACATAATTTATTATTTATTTATTAACAGTTTCTTATATAGCGCACACATATTCCGCAGCGCTGTACAGAGTGTATTTGAACATCCACATGTGCACAAACACACACACACACAGACATTGTGGGGTTTATTTTGTTGGAAGTCAATTAGCCTACCAGTATATTTTTGGATTGTGGGAGGAAACCGGAGTACCCGGAGGAAACCCACGCAAGTATGGGGAGAATATACAAACTCCGCACAGTTAGGGCCATGGTGGGAATCTAACCCATGACCTCAGTGCTGTGAGGCAGTAATGCTAACCATTACACCATCCATGCTGCGATCTTTGCGAATCTCCCATATTGTTGGCTGTATACACAACAGGTACAGGGATTATTATTTATGTAAAATATTTTATTACAAGTTACTTAAATCATGTACCTTATTAAGGTTATTAAAGTATATAAACAGTGATCCTGTTCGTGGATGAATTTCTGCCAACTAATTTCTATCAAAGTTGCAAGATAATAATAAAATGTTGTAAAGTGACTCACTGTTCTCTCCTGTCCCTTCTTTGCAGGTAGCCTCTTCTTTCATCGAAACTCCCTGTCACCGCGGAGCTTGGGTTATGACACAGAACTATCCACCATCGAGCCATCTCTAGACATCTATGATGAAAACAAAACATGAGCTACTTTCTTCATGCTTCACTCTCTATCTGTTGCCCTTCTACCTCTACTTGTATTCCCTTATTACCTACTATCCCCTCCTCTCAGTTCTACGTTATTGTGGTTTCCTGTTGTGTGTCCTGTGTCTAAAGTGGAGAGCCAATAAAAACAAAGCACAGTATCCCAACCTCTCCCACGACGATCGGCAGCTGCAAAGTAGACCGGGAGTACTCAGGTCTTTTTGTGAATATGGTGCATGAGGAAGCACAAAGCAGGAGCTTAGCCGGTTATGTTCCACTTTTACATCCTCCGCCTACTTATCAGTATCGATGTGTGAGAATCCCGTGGATTAATGAGCTTTCATTTTCACCACAGTAGATACAAAACTGCCGCCTCTCCGTGACAAGACCTTGAGTCAGGTCCATGGTGGTCTACATGTCTGGTTTCTTGGGTATCTGTGAAATACTTATTTATACTACAGATGTTTTTGTTTTTTTCACACCTGCCTTGAATTCTGCTTCTCGAGGGCTCATCCTAATTTGCCTTCGGATTATCTCCAATAGGAACAGCAAACTTTTTGAAAGCTCAATTCCTTCTGCTTGTAGCCACAAACTTGCTTTTCCATCATGTGTTGAAGTGGTTGTAAATACTCTTTGGACAAATGAGGGGTGTGGGAACATGGGTCTTAATATTTACTGTGTTCATACGTATGCTTCTCTGTCCTATCGGCGGCAAACATTTATGTACGCACCAACATCTAAGTAATAATAAAAACTGAATAAGATCCAGCTACAAATCACCCAAAAACCATACTACAGTAGTTGGCCGTCTGAGAGTTCTGGTAGATGTTTCCTATGCTGACAGGAAGGTGATTCCACGTGGACACGCAATGAACTAATTATCTATTAGAATCTCATGAGCCAAAACATTGTTGTACAGTAAAGACAGCGGTCATTGGTCAGCCCGAGCTTAGAGTGTGAGTACAATGAACTACTATATTACAATTGTAAATGTGATTTATTGACACATCTGAATTTGGGAATTTGTCAGTCACTAAAGATTTCTGCGGGGTCATTGCTACTTGGTACAGGATTCTTGGCACCCTAGGCAAAACTTCAACCTACTGCCTACTAGGCCTACTACCCCCCTCCAGCTGCCAACCCCGCACTGCCACCAATACCCATTTTCCAGCTCCTCAAGTCATAGTGTGGAGGTGGTATCTTAGAAGTTCCACAACAGCCAGCTGCATGAAGTAAAACAAGTATGTCTCCTTCATAGGCTGCCTTCATTTTGTGATAGGCAGACTCCGTGGTGCCCAACCTCCCCAGATACCAGTGCCCTAGGCAGCTGCCTAACGGTACAGCGGTCTCTGGCTTGGCAACAACTCGGCAGCATTGTCGCCTTTGTACATCTTCAGTGGTTGGAATAGACAAGATCATTTATCGGCAACTTGCCCTGTTTGTTTAACTCTTGTGTTGCCATGGTCACTTCCTCTAAATCACTATGGCGATCAGGCAGTAGATACAGATTGGTGACAGCGGGATTATAGACAAGTCCCAACTTTACGCAGCATAGCAGCCACCAATAAGGGCTGAAGAAACCTATATAATTACATGGTTTCTTTATGGCTCTGGTAAAAGAGACATTTTCACAGTTCTTTCTGTTTATAAGATTGGTGACCGCTGTGCAAAATATCAGGTCTGAATAATTGCAGCCCTGGGATTGTCAGTTGAGAGATTCATTGCTTAAATAACAAAGAAAGTGTCTAGTAAATCTAAGGTCTCTGCAGCCTGGAAATTTGTTATAGAGGAAGGCGGTGGAGAAAAGTTTGTGTTTTTTATTAATATTTTATTATTACGGTTCCTTGGGTTTTTTTTTTTTTTAAATTTAGCAATTTTAACTTTAATAGGTTGGGGGTTATTTTTGGTTACCAAAAGAAAATTAATAACAAAAAATCCTAAGCTAAATCCTAGCTAAAGCTAAAAAAAATGAACATGTACGCTCCCCAAATATACATGCGGTTTTAAGTGGCCGTCTCAAA
The DNA here is from genome assembly GCF_055691185.1 of Crinia signifera. Classification (NCBI taxonomy): domain Eukaryota; kingdom Metazoa; phylum Chordata; class Amphibia; order Anura; family Myobatrachidae; genus Crinia; species Crinia signifera. The sequence continues at coordinate 27,856,344 of NC_139220.1, forward strand.
CCTCTGTAGATGTTTGTTTTGCTTACAGCAATGTGATTCAATGTTGACTTGGAATGAACGAATTATCTGTTATCTTATGAGCCAAATCTTCCAGAAGCCACTGGTTCGTGTCCCCACAGCTGGCAAAACAGTCAGCGTTCTTTTCATCCAAATGTGTTTGCGATAGGTTTCCACATCAGCAGGCATTGTACATAATTCTTGTGATGTAGATGCTTACAGAAGACGCGACCAGACTTAACGGTAGTTTGTATAAAACGTGCTTATTTTGTAAGCTAAGCAGGACTGTCCCTTTAAACAGCGGGAAGAAAATTGCAGCCACAGTTTATATGCGCAAAATTGTGTGGAACGAGACAAAATTCTGGTAATAAACTAATAAATTGATAAATCCAATTCACGGCTAACTTGTTTGTTAATGAATGACCTAAAAAAAGCAAAAAGTGTCCACTTAATTTCACAGCTTTTATCTTTTTATTTTATTGTTTCCAAACTTTCATTGTCTATATTAGTAGATTGTATTTCATTTTTTTTGTTTTTTGCATTTCCATGTCTGTTAAACTCTGATGGGAAAATACGGCAATTCATATTCGTATTGATAGCACATAAATACGAATACGAATTGTCGTATTTTCGGGATAGTAAATGTCAAAAATAAGTGTATTTCTGGATACAAATACGCCTATTTTTACACCTATTTTTTACAAATTTCCTTTAGTAAATTTCCCCCTTAATGAGATGCGAAAATGTGATTTGTGCAATTTTTAGACCGAAATCGCACATTTTTCCAAAATCGCATATTTAATGAGGTGCGAATAACTGCAAAAACCGCAGATTTTGCTGCGAAATCGCACATTCTGAAGGTGCGATTTTTAGTATCGCCGGAACTCGCATCCAGATGTTTTCGCATTGTAAACTATAGCCGCTATTTTAGCGATTAAATTAATTAAATTCAGCTATTTTCTCCATTTGAAGTACCTTACTAATCTAGGCTGCTTTACCTAACATAATAGACTTGCCTTTTTTAGCAATAACAATAATTTATATTATTTGTGATATCGTGGCTGATAGTCACGTTTGAGAGCCATACCACATACATATCTCCTCACTAATGCTGGGAGGAGGCGTAGCAGTGCACTGCTGAGGCAGGAATTTTGGACAGATATGTGTTAAGCCAAATTTTACCACATCTATGACAGAAACCGAATCTGAAGCATGGCAGAGTTATGTGTCTGTCATTCAAAACATTTTAAGTTAATCACAAGACAGACAATTATCAGGAATTAGCCCACAACATTCTAAAATGTTTTTGACAAAGTAGGTGCCAACATGAGTATTAAAGTACATTTCATTTTCTGCACAACTAATTAGATCACTTCCGTCCAATCTAGGAGATTTAAGTGAAGAACAACGTCTTGTTATAACATTTTACAACTCAAATTTTATCAGAATCATTAATTTTTCATAAATATTAAAGACATATGCATTTCTCATAAATAGAGACCGGATTATATGCATTTGCATAAGCATTTGCATATTTTGCCCATTCTCACTGGTTATTGCATATTTTACCTAAAATCTAGTGATGGTGCATATTTTAGGCCCTGCCCCCTTTCCACCCACGAGTCACAGCACTGCTTTGCCCTGCTGCTGCTGGCCAGGTAGTGGTAGAGTGTGCAGGCTGGGGCAATATGTGCGCAGTGTGGGGAACCTTGGATGTACGATATGTCTGACACTGCTCTAGGCTGCCAATCCATGTTGATAAAAGTCAGTCGGGGCGGATGCCCTTACGGAGCTCCAGAACCTTTGCCTGCCCCTGGCCTGGGACTTTACACCAAGAGACAGACTTCTGCAGCAGAGGAGGTGGGCAGAAGGGTTGTGATATCACGCGGCACGGAGGAAATGCCGTGTCACAGTGAGTATGCGGCGCAGGGAGGAAGCCTTCCACTGCGCCGCCCTCACACGCTATGCTGACATTTGATCCATCGGCGCTGGAGATGAGGGTCCGTGCAGTTGATGCAAGAAGAGCTTTGGATTCTGCAGTCGGGTGCCGGACGGGTTCCCGACAGTCGGGATCCCGACAGTCGTTAACCTGACGTCGGGATCCCAACTGTCAAAACGCTGACAGCCGGGTGCCCGACGGCCACCCACTATTTTCCCTCGTGGGGGTCCACGACCCCCATAGAGGGAGAATAGAATAGGTTGCTCGCGCAGCGAGCCACCGTGCCCGCAAGGGGCTTTTTTGCGCTCGCCATGCTGTCTGACTCCGGGCAGTCGGGATCCCGACTGTCAGGATCCCTACTGTCGGAGTGCCGTACCACACCCCTGCAGTCTGCTGTAGCAGCCAGGAGGAAAGAAAATCCTGTGTATAGCACTAGACATCTGCAGATGCTGTGGGCCTATTTTTGAGGTTTAATTGCAACTAATTGTATGCTGATTTTTAAATAAATAAGTTAAAAATTACTTTTTTTATTATTTAATGTAGCATATTTTAACACTTTTCATGCATATTTTAAGTATTTTTCATGCATATTTCAAGCTTTTTATGTTGCATATAATCCTGTCTCTACTCATAACCTAGAGACAATTGAAGAATAAGCATGACATATTCATGTTCAGGAGTACAACATTAACCAAAATTGATTATATCACAGCAACAAATTGACTGTTCCCCAGAAAAGTTTCTAAATATGGTACAGATGTACAGTATCAAGCTTCAAAAAGGGAAGTTGCACAATAGTATGGCCAGTTTAAGGGTGCTTAGGCACTCAGTTTGGGAAACACTGGCATAAACATATAACTCAGGGTTGCCTACCCTCCCGGAATGGCCGGGAGGATTCTGAAAATCAGGTCCCTCTCCCGGGCTCCCAGAAAGGTGGACAACCCTCCCGGTTTCTGGTCCCCCGCTACCCCCCTTGTTCCTGGCTATCTCACCCCTGACCGCGCCGTTTAAATAACTGGATTGGGCAATCTCTGATGAGGGGGCAGGGCTAGAGTGGCAGAATCGCATCATTTTAGCCCCGCTCCCTCGGCGGCGATCGGCAAATCGGGTCATTTCCCATCATGGGGGCGGGGCTTAATGATGTCACGCTCAAGCCCCTACCTGGCAGTACCTACCTTTTAAAACACCTCTCTGGCAGAGCTGAGCTTCCACATCATTAGGTCACGTCTCATAATGATAAATCCCGCAAATCATGGGTCTACAGGATAGGCATTATTTTAGCTACGCCCCTCCACGAAGACCCACAATTTTTTGGCTTTATCTGCATATTCTGGCTGCTTCCATGGAAGTGGGTGGAATGAGAGGACTACCCCAAAAAAGGTGAGTCTCCCAAAACTATACCAAGAGAGTAGTAGGTATGTACTGTATGATTTAATTTATTCTAATTTGCCTGTTGAATGTACTGTGTCTGGAATTACATCTCCCTCTAGTGGAAAGAAGGATAATAGGTATGATAATATAATATACTGTATGTTGCAGAAAGTAATAAATTCAAAGGAAATTATCATCCAAAGTTTAAGCTATAACCCATAAGAAGAATATGTCTGTTTTAGTTATTTAATTATACTAGACTGCTAATATATGGATTCCCATTGGTTGCGATGAATGGGTTATTACCATTTGCACAGTATCATCTCATATATTTAGCCAGAACTGTCAGTCTGTGACTGTGTGTATAACGCTGGGCGGAGTTATACACACAGTCACAGACTCCAGTCCTCACAAACACTATAGCTCAGCTGCTGCAGGGAACTGAAAAAGTTCCCCATCATGTGCACATATCTCCACAGCCCACACACATTATGCAGTGATGGGGAGGCACCGTCACAGCCACATACCCCCCAACTTCTTCAGTGTATGAAGGGGGGCCCTCGCGGTGAAAAGGGGGCATGGCCTATGCAAATGAAGCCTGGGCATATGCAAATTATGTCCCGTCGGGTCACGACCCCTTTTCATCCTCTGCGTCGCGGAATAGACGCTGTGCGCATGTGAACATCATCTATTCCTTATGCTGGGGGGACTCCCAACTGCCCCTTCTCCCCGCACACACTGCTCACAGCCTCACCCCCCCCCCCTTCAATCTTTAACTTGACTGGCACAGTGCCAGTATGTGTGTGAAGGCTGACAGAGGGATTCAGAGAGTGTCTCTCCCTCCCCGCACATGTGTCTGCTCTCTGCTGCGCCGGCCCCTGAATGTATGACAGGAGTCAGGCCGGCCTGGCCTGATGAAAGGGAGCAGAAGAGGACACAAGCAGGGTGCCTGCCACTGGACCAGAAGAAATACGGGTCCCAGTGGCAGAAGGGTGAACAGAAGGGAGAAGCAGCCAGCAGTGACCCTGGAAGTGGAGGTCCCCATAGGATGCAATAGTTTATTGGTCCGGCGTGTCCCCCAAAAGCCGCCTCCTTTTAAGCCCAGGTTAGTAACCACACACACCCTAACTCTACCTATACACCCCCTCCCCCCACAAGCCTCACTACAGTGTATACACATTCCCCTCCCCGCAGCCTAACTACAGTGTATACACATCCCCCTCCCCGCAGCCTAACTACAGTGTATACACATCCCCCTCCCCACAGCCTAACTACAGTGTATACACATCCCCCTCCCCACAGCCTAACTACAGTGTATACACATCCCCCTCCCCCGCAGCCTAACTACAGTGTATACACATCCCCCTCCCCCGCAGCCTAACTACAGTGTATACACATCCCCCTCCCCGCAAGCCAAACTATCTTGCAGAACACCCACCACTGTACACTGTCACCCACCTGCAGCCACTCAGCATACCCCACTTCCCCAACCGCACTACTAATGCACTCATCCTCACCACCCAAACCTCCTAGACCCCCACAACACTCTATCTGCCCATAACCCTACCGCATTACCAACGCGCGAAAGTTAGGAGGTATACTATTTGGCCTATGGCCATATACACTGTACACAGGGTCAGATTAACAATGGAGCGGATGGAGCTGCAGCACTAGGCCTCAACATAAAAATAGTCCCATCACCATGGCAGCAAGATGATCACCAGGCAGACACTGGCTGGCCACATGGTTGGCTATAAATCATACGTTTTACAATTGCATTTCTATTTTCACACATTTATGCAATGTGGGGGGGGGGGGAATAATTTTAACAGAAATTCACATACTTCCGTTATTAAAAAAATTGCCAGAGGGATGTCATCTTTATGTTTTGTGGAAATGTTATACTTGTAATGTGTTTTCCTAGACTAAATTTTTCTTGTGAAAACTTTTGAAAATAAAGAATTCTAAAAAAAAAAAAAATTTGCCAGAAATCGTAAGCGAATTCTGAATTTGTCAAAAAAATCGTACCATATTACATTTGGCTGTATTGTGGGCTGTAATATATCCTGTCCTCTCCCTTTTATTGAGTCACCAGCATCAACGCAGTGATGCCGCCCCATACATGCGCTTGTCATCACTATTAGTGCTCACCGATATTAGCATGCATTTGGACAGGCACAATACTTGGTAGGGTGGATCTGTCAGCTTAGTCTCTGAATATGGTCACCATTCAAATGTTGTCAATTTCATCAATGTTGTCAATGGGCTCAAATTAGATTTGAACACAGGGCTTGGGGACAGTAACCTTTTCTGGGGCGCAGGCTTTCCCCTGCCATTGGGAGCAGCCTCTATCTCCCCACGGCCATCGCAGCACTGAGTAAGTCCTGGCTTACTCAGCGCTGCAAAGAGAGAAAACCATTTGATAGTGCACATGGGTGGGAATTTGCTTGTCTGGGGCGGCGTAGGATGGCGTTTACCTGATCGCTGGACTCTGAGAACCCTCAGCCCAGTGATCAGGTCTCAATCGGTCCCCATGACACAGTGATTTGGCATCAGCAATGGTCAGTTATTTGTTTATTTATTGATTTATTAGTAATCAATTAAAGACCTGTATAGTACATAGGTACCTCCCCTTCTGCAGGAGACACCCTGAAATAAGAGCAATCTCCCTCATTAGTCTAGCAATCTCCTTCATTTCACCTAGCCCACATTTCACTGTTACATTTTTGGTATAAAAAAAGGAAAAAAGGAATGAGTGATAGATACATTTACATTACAGTATAGTAGCTCTTATGAACTATATATATATATAGCTTATGAATCTACATTTGGATAGAAGTCATTTTACAAGATTCCCCTCAGATGTAGCAGTACACACCCACACTTCTAGGTGCCACGTTCACAATCTCTCCATATATGGAACTAGACACGCCCTTTGGGTGGAGCATGACACGCCCCCTCAATGGGGTGCTGTGCAAAATTCTACTACCAACTATAATCTCCCTGAAACTAGTTTTCAAAAGTAAGCAAGTATGGCATAGTGGCAAAGCATGGATAACCATAAGCACTCAGCCATCTGAGGGGTGTCCCATGCATAACCATATAATCACACATTCATAAGTAACCATAATATAAATAAAGACTCAGAGGCATGTATTTGGCAGAATAAAAAGTGTTATTTATTTAAAGTATGGTGGCAAAGGTGTCTATTCGGGAAGCAGTGAGAAGAGTGGAGAGGTGAGCCAGTGGAGATTTTACCCATGGCAACCAATCAGACTTGTCCCCTCTTTTCACTGCTTCGTGAATAGCTCCCAAAGAATGAAATCTTAATAAATGAATCTGCAAAAAAAAAAAAACTTTTGTTTAATTGAATGCCAATTAGCCAAATTAAGACAAGCTTCACCCCCCCCCCCCCCCCCTTTCCGAGGTCATCGAAATAGAGAGGTTCCAAAATCCAGGAGGTATCATCCTCCCAGCCCATTGAGGCAAACCATCCATCTCCAAAAATAATCAGGAGAAGTGATCTGGAAAAAGCTGGTACAAGCATACCCCACTCACCAGGAAAAATTTGGGACATCCATTTTTCGTACAGCCAACTGGTAGGAGGACTTCCATCATACCTTCGCACACCATCTTCCAGAGAGTGGTAAATATACCAATATAAATCACCAGTATCGTACCTTTTTGACTGATCCTCACATTCAGAATTATCTATCTGGATCCAACATGCATGGTGTCAACATGGTGTCTCCATTGTCAAGTATTATGCCTTGATTTTTAATTCATGTTTTTTATAATTGCTTTATAAAACCATATTTTAAAAGTTTATTACAACTTCATACCCCTGTAATAGATCATCCAATCCTTTTATTTTAAAAAAGAACACAATATTTTCACAAAAAACATCCAATCCATTTAGCGCTGCATCAGAACCTTGTGTTCTACTTCCATTTTTTTGTCTTTCATCGGGTACAACTGACCGGACAGTGCGGCTGCTGTGATCAACCACACATACCAAGCGCCCCCAGGTGGACACCATACAAACGGTGCACAGTACACCTAACTCACCCCTTTTTTCTCCTCCATCCTTACTTGTTCTACTCTGAAGCTCTGGTGGACAAATAGAATACTTCATGGTGTGATTATGGGGCACACATATGTGTTAATATTATTGTGGAATGTAGTGCAATGCAGTTATGTAGTTCAGCATATGGGAGGGTGGTGCTAATGTGATGTAGTAAGGAGTATATAGTGTAGTGGCGTAGTATGGAGTATAGTGGGTATATGGTGTAGCGATGTAGTGCGGTGTGTCAGGGGTATATAGTGTAGCGATGTAGTGCAGAGTATGGGGGTATATAGTGTAGCCATGTAGTGCAGAGTATAGCGGGTGTCACAGACCCACCGGTCGCCTGCTCCGATACGTCAATCTGAGCAGCTCCGGCCGTGACTGGGGGTTCACTTAGGACACTCGGGTCCTTTCCTTGAGGTACACTGCCACCAGCCAAAACCTGATTTTAGCGCTTGAAACTGCGCAAGGGGCGGCTTGGCTCGCACCTGACCGCACAATACAATATAACAATGGTAACGTTTTTCGCGTTTCTCTTCAGAGGCTAATGAGTCTTAAGAACACAGAACCAGGACTGAGAATATGTATTATTTATTCCTAGGAATACTACAGAGCTTTAAAAAAATGGTTACAAGATATTACAATGATTTTAAAAGTACACACAAGATTAAATGCAATTTCAGAAATAAAATAAAAGGGAAAAATGACAGAACCGTATCTTACACTTAAGTACCAATCCTGACGTGGGGGGGGATCTCCACAAGAAATCTCTGGTCGCTTACAGCCTGTTTGCTACACCCCCAGGTAGTGACACTGACTATAGGGAGAAGGGTCTTAGTTATACCTTGAAGACTCCCTCATCCCTCCCACCCTTGGGATTTGACTCTTTCCATGCTGATCACTTTTCCCTGGATAAATGAAGAATTGGTCCACTGCTGTGAAGTAGATTTTACACATTCCTCAAGTGATAAGAGGTAATTTAGTGGAGGGCCAGAGCAACTTTGGCCTGTTGGCTGGACACTATTGCTCTCCCCCCCAATCTGGTTTATGAGGGGTCTCAGATCTTATCTTACATCCTAACTCCAGAGGAGTCCACAGATGTCAACCAGAGGGAATACAGGCCTCAAACTCAACCCAGGGTCACCTACAGTTTACACACATAATAAAAGACATGTCCTGATTCCAATACTCACAGGAGACATAACTTTACAACAATATCAGACATACATTGATCGAACAGATAATCATAACATGAGGCATACTTTAATTTGACCGACCACCTGATCTGATCGTTACAGGGGGTATATAGTGTAGCAATGTAGTGCGGAGTATAGGGGGTATATAGTGTAGCAATGTAGTGCGGAGTATAGGTGGTATATAGTGTAGCGATGTAGTGTGGAGTATAGGGGGTATATAATGTAGCAATGTAGTGCGGAGTATAGGGGGTATATAGTGTAGCAATGTAGTGTGGAGTACAGGGGGTATATATTGTAGTGATGTAGTGGGGAGTAATGGGGGGTATATAGGGGGTTATTCTGCTTGCTACGGTGGGACCGTAAACGGGCAGATCGGTTTTTTTTTTGTTCTGCGCATGCGTAGCTTTCGCAATGCGCAGGCGCGCGACTTCACACCGCTCACGGACGGGTCTTTCCGTGCGAAAAAACCTGTCCGCAAGAGTACGGTCATTGTGGGCAGCATAGGGGCGTGTTGAGGGGAGCGGCTGAAATAATGAGGAAAACTGGGCGTAAACATGGGCGTACACGGGGGTGTGCACCAAAAATGTACGGTGCTACAACCACTCGATCGGCGAAAGCACCGTGCATTTCGGCCAGAAAACAGGCAGACGCCAACGATACCTCCAGACAACCCCTAGAGATACCGTATGAGAGCGGACGCCTGGGTCTGCTAATTAACGCTGATTACTACTGAAACTCATACACCTGAATGTAATAAGCAATGCTGCAGTCTATTAAGTCACAACCATTATTTCACTACCTGCAAGCCACACACAGCCTCTACATGTAAAGGTTGGTTTAGTTTAAGGTAAGATTAATTCTAAGACCTGCTTATATATGTCAAGGTAGTTAGTTTATAACCATTTACACACATTCAGTAAGTGTTTTTATATACTTTAAACAGCAGGACACTCAATTTACAGAAGTCGACATGTGTCAACGTTTTCACTCTAACACAAACATAGCATTTTTTTTTATTTTACAAATACATATACCACATCTAAGAGCTACAAGGATGTTTCAGCAATGTCCTAAGACCATGGCCACTATTTTGCACATGTGGGGACACATAGATAGTGATTAAAATACAACATTAGAACATAATAAATATACATGTAATGAGGGTTAAAATGTATTTTTATTAGGGTGTTCATTAAGGTAGACAATTGAGGTAATCGAAAACAATTATTGAATAACAATTAGAATAATTTATTTAATTGCCTTAATCATAGTTGAAAGGCTAGATTAGCAGGGTCATATATGTGAAGGGTATGTCAGCGTGCACGGACGTACGCTCACTCTCACGATCGGTGACATACGCTGAGTTTTCCATTGAAAACAGGCGAGACCCGTCCGTGCACGGTGGCGTATGCTCAGATATCCGCAAGATGTCGGTGGGAAAACGGACGAGAGACGTCCGTAAACGGTGGCGTATGCTCTAAAACCAAGGTGAAGACTGATTCCTCCACTGGCGCTCTGTATAGGATGGTACCTTCCTTAAAATGGAGGTACGATCCTCTTCTCCCAAATATATACGATCACTGCAGTATAAGTATAAATACCATACATCCCATTGTCATAAACAGCGATCCTCTTCTCCGCCTCTGTATACTCAATTTCTGTGTTAGATAAACTTCGTCCAACTCAAATCGAAGGATAGGCACAAGAATTTAGCGTGCTCCCCCCAAAAAGGAATTGGGAGAAATGGCACAAATAGTGTAATACCATTTAATACATATAACACATTTAGAATACAGAAGTGGGACATAAACAATGCGGATGGTAAATGGAAGATTGGCCTGTTACCCGTATGCGTGGAGAACTTGGATGGCAATCCAGTCCTCAAAGTTGGCATAAGAGGATGACGGTGAGCCCGGGATTTCGACCGTCAAACGTCCACAGCAATAGGCACAGAGTCCAAATGGTCCATAAACGCTATCCCCATACAAAAAGGGTAACCCAGCTCCAAGCGCTTTCGACCTCCACTGAGGTCTTTTTCAAGAAGAGTGCTGGGAAACTCTATACTCCGGGTTTATATAGTACAAGTGTCCAATCAGGGCATAATATGGTGTGATTGACACGTCCCTGTGCCAATCAGAACTGAATTCTAGTTTTACCTGAACAAGTGTCCAATCAGAGCATAATATGGTGTGATTGACACGTCCCTGTGCCAATCAGAACTGAATTCTAGTTTTACCTGAACAAGTGTCCAATCAGAACATAATATGGTGTGATTGACACGTCCCTGTGCCAATCAGAACTGAATTCTAGTTTTACCTGAACAAGTGTCCAATCAGAGCATAATATGGTGTGATTGACACGTCCCTGTGCCAATCAGAACTGAATTCTAGTTTTACCTGAACAAGTGTCCAATCAGAGCATAATATGGTGTGATTGACACGTCCCTGTGCCAATCAGAACTGAATTCTAGTTTTACCTGAACAAGTGTCCAATCAGAGCATAATATAGTGTGATTGACACGTCCCTGTGCCAATCAGAACTGAATTCGAGTTTTACCTGAACAAAGGATAAGTCCAAACAGACGCTAAAGTCCAGGATGTGCGGTAAATGCCGCGACTTCCGGTCCGCGGTAGTAAGTATCCAGTGACGATACCGGAAGTACGTGGTCCGGCGTGTGACGTCATATCCGGGAATGGTGTTATGCTTCCGGATATTCGTGGTGTCAGCGGCCATCTTGGTGCACCTCCGGGAATAGTGTTTAACTTCCGGATATTCATAGTATTAGCGGCCATCTTGGTGCACCTCTGAAACGTTATAGATGGGCTGGAATTCATATGAACGTCTCATAGTGTGCTAAAAATCCGGAATCACTGAAAATTATATACATATTGGGTATAAGTAAAATTTCATATATGCATAAAGTATTTAACCATAACAATATAAAAATTGGGGATTTTAAAATAGACAATATAAAAATAGCAGATATAAAAATAGACCATAAGAATTATAAAACAGGTAATGTGCAGGAATACAGGATTCGGAGGGTTGTAAATAACACTATAAAAACCATTTTACCTCGAAGTCTAAATTAAGACCATTGGGTTTTAAAGTGTTAAAATTATAAATACATTTCATCTCCTCCTGTGCCAACCTAGTGGGCAAATTTCTGTTCCTAATGTCTGCACAAACTTGTTTAATACAGAAAAAACGGGAAATGGCTCCAATGGAGGAGTTATGTTTAACCCTAAAGTGCTGTGAAAGTGAATGGGATTCTAGACCTTTTTTAATATTATTCAAATGTTCGTTAAGACGGACTTTAAAGGGTCTGCTGGTCCGTCCAACATAAAAGAGTCCACATGTGCATTCGATGGCATATACAACGTTTTTGCTGTTACATGTTAAAAATTGATCTATGACATGATAAAATCCATTGATCTCGACTCTCTCATATTTAGTGATCCCATTATTTTTAACTGCCTTACAACCATTGCAACCCCCGCACCTGTGAAAACCCTTGGTGGCAATGGTTCCCCTAGGTTTATTGGTTATCAAGGCACTTCGCACAATCTTATTTCTTATATTTGGGGCTTTTCTATAAATAAAATTCGGGCGGTCGGGTAGAATTGACCCCAAGATCGGATCCTTCTTTAATACCCCCCAATTTTTCTTAAAAGATCTCTCTATATTTTTGTGTTGGGCGCTATAGCCAGTAATGAAGGCCCATTTTAAATCTTTGTTTGTGGTTGTACTGTCGTTTTTATCCTTGTCTTTTAACAACTCATTTCTTTCGATTTGATTGGTATTTTCCATTTTTGTCTCAATAAAGTGCGAATCATATCCGCTTCTGACAAATCTCTGGGCCATGTTCGTTGCTTGTTCCTGATAGACTGTGTTGTCAGTACAATTGCGTCGTATTCTTTTGAACTGCCCCCCTGGGATTGCATTCAACCATTGTGAGTGGTGGCAACTATCGTGGTGAATATATGATAAGCAGTCCGTAGGTTTTGTAAATGTTTTCGTCTTTAAAACACCATCTTCAATAAAAATTGTAATATCTAAAAAGTCTACTGTTGTTCGACTGATGTTAAAAGTTAGTTCAATGTTGACAGTATTTGTATTGAGGTATGCACAAAAGGAATTTAAGTCAACCTCACTACCCCTCCAGAAAAAAATAATATCATCTATATAACGTTTCCATGACACCAGATTCGCCCCATATGGGTTGTTAGACCATACCTTATCATCTTCCCATGCCCCCATGAAGATGTTGGCATAGCTAGGGGCGAATCTGGTGCCCATGGCTGTCCCCGTTTTCTGGATATAAAAACAGTCTTGAAATAAAAAATAGTTATTATTCAAGATAAAATGTACTCCCTCTTCAATAAAAGCTTGGAGGTTTTTGTCCAGGTCACTATCATGCAATGATCGATTCATAGCAGCTAGGCCATCTTGATGCTCAATTATGGTGTATAATGATTTGACATCTGCAGTGACCACTGTTGTACGCCAGTTATAGGTGTCTAAGAGGAGATCCGTCCGTGCACGGTGGCGTACGCTCAAGTGTACGCCACTCCCTATTGTCGGTGTTTGTGACCGTCCGTATGCGGATGTTTTGTGGGTGGACTTTCGCTCACCGCCCGCTTACGGGAAATGTACGGTGAAATGGACCGTACGTACGTTTCACCGACCGAACCAGAATAATCCCCATAGTGTAGCGATGTAGTGAGGGGCATATAGGGTGGATGTAGTCTAGGGATGTACTGCAGAATATAGGAGGAGGTACTGTAGCTATTTAGTGGGATGTTGTGAAATGATGTAACGCAGTGTATAGAAGAGATATAGTGCAGTGATGATCTGTGCTGCTGGGTGATCAGTGCTGGCTCAGAGGCAGTGCTAGGGGGCACCAGCCAAATTTTTGCCTAGGGCAACAAATTGATTAGGGCTGGCTCTGCGTGTGGGATGCTCGTGCGTCCCACTCAGATGTAGCGCCCGCTCACCAGCAGGGCTGGTCTGGCGAGCGCCGACGCTGGATGAGCGGCACTACAGTTGTATATCACTCAATGCCTGAGTGACTTTCTTATTATATAGAATATGAACCTGTAAACGTGTGTATGTGTCTATATATATATATATATATATATATATATATTTAAAGAATCTTGTGACTGTTATCTCTTGAAGCTCTCATTGCACCGGCAATCTGCAGTGATGCTGGATCTATTTAAGCTGACACCATGGTTCAGTAATGCAGCAGATTTCTCTTTGAGAAGTGGCTCTAGAGAACAGTGCCAGTGACCTTCAGAGTCCCCACACCAGTCTCCTGCGTCTCAGGCTGCATCGGATGATGTGTTATTTCTCTGCAGCATCAGAGGAGGGGGGGAGACACCAAGGCGTTGAACATCCCCAATATCATTAGTCAAATGACTCTGCATTTCTGCAACCCACAAATCAAACTTTTCTTCTCTTCAAATTCAATTAACTAAACCCAGTTTCAGTAAACTACAGATAGACCATTTGTGTAATAATGGAAGATAACATATGTCACTGGAAATATGTCATTTATTTTACAAAAAAATTCCAAATAAAGAATGGGGGGAATTGCTAAAAGTAGTAATGGACTTGAGACACAGCTAGCTGCTGTATGGGGTGGGGCAGGTATGCACATCACAAAGCCCAGCTCCCAAAATGCCACCATTAACTGGTCCGTGGATAGGGGACGGAGCTAAATGCAAATTTAAACTTTAGCTCCGCCCCCTCCATTCAGCGCTGGGATTGTACTGTTAATATCTTTATCCTGCAAGGCCTGCAACAGAAATCTTGGGGCCCTGTACACTGATATTTCATTGATACTGTAATAAGCCGAGGTAGAGGCACAGAGGAAATGGGAGAACAAGGCCGAAGGAAATCAGGAGAGATTAGAAAAGGGGAGGAGAGAAAAACAGGAGGGCGAGGAAGAGAAAAAAAAGAGATAAAGGAAGAGGACAGGTCTACAGCGCAGTGAAAAAGAATAAAAATGTACAAAAAGACCCATAACGTTAACAAAAGCATAACAAGAGGTCCGAAAAGTCGGATGAAAGAGCTTTGTGGGGTGGTGTTTTTTTTTTTACATATTTGTTGTTATTTGTCTCTTTGGGGCAGATGTATTAAGCCTTAACAAGAGATAAATGCAAGGGTGATAAGGAGAGATAAACGTCCAGCCAATCACATCCTAACTGCCATGTTACAGGCTGTGTTTGAAAAAAGTCAGTAAGGAGCTGATTGGCTGGATGTTTATCTCTCTTTATCACCCTTGCATTTATCTCGTGTTAAGGCTTAATACATCTGCCCCAATGTCTGGTATGCATTCGGATACTGTTGGACTGATTTGGATGAAACCAACGCAAAATTTCTTGATAGGGTTCAGATTAGGTTCACGGCCACTAACACTCCTAATCCCGACCGCACGGTGTCACAATGGTCCGAAAAGAGGTCCAGCCACTACACAAAGTGGTATCAAATAGAAATGACTAATATCTACAGAGCTATAATAATCTGCACCCAGGTAACACAAGCAAAGCCTTCACTAAAAGACTTAAATAACAAAGAGTTTACAAGATATTAATGTGTGTCCACTGGTGAGATTAAAACAAACAATTAATCAAATTACACGTATTTTTTAGCTGTTCACTTTTTTCAAACTAAAAGGAACTTGAAAAAAATAACATTGAACATACTATACAACAAGGGATTAGCTACTATAAACATAGGTTGAACTAGATGGACGCAAGTCTTTATTCAGCCTCACCTACTATGTAACTATGGGCCTTATTCTGGTTAGGTCGGTAAAACGTACGTACGGTCCGTTTCACCGTACGTTTCCCGTACGCTCGTGGTGAGCGAAAGTTGATTAGGATTTTTTTATTTAATTTGTTTTTAATGCACAGCTTGTATAACGCTGCGTGGACGCAGAACAATCACACACGGAGAGTGTGGAGTATACTATTGGGGTGCAGTATACAGCAAAAAAATCAAAATATATTTTTATACTGTATTTTTCTTTATGGAAGGGCCTTGGATAACACTGCGTGGACCGTGGAGGCAGAACAATCACACACGGAACTTGTTCTGCTTCTGACAGTAGTATATATATTATATATGGTGTATTGGATTGCAGTGCAGCACACCACAATGACCACACACCACAATGAAAAAAAAAATTAACTGACAGCCTGCCTAACACATGACCAGTACAATTACTACAATATAAGTATATTATACATATTATATATAGCCCAGCACACAAACCCCTCTGCAGTCTACACAGCACCAACCCCTCTGCACTGCACAAACCCCCAGAGGCGGAACTAGCAAGCTGTGGGCCCAGGTGCAAAAATATACTCAAAATAGGAACAGTGTGCGCCAAAGGTGGGTGTAAAAAATGGAGGGCATAGCTTTGTGGGAAAGTGGCATGGACAAATAGGGTCACAGTAGTGTCCATTACTCACATTACACCACATAATAGTGCCACTTGTACACATTGCACCAGGTATAGGCCCTTCATACCCCTTTCTGATCGCAGTTATAACCAGGTTATTGCTGAGTCGTTGTGCGATGTGAAAGCACCAAACTGAATAACCAGGGTCTGACAGGGGATAGTGATCTGAAAGAGCGCCTTAGACACACTGCGCCAGGATTACGCACACCCTAATTGCATTACACCTTGTCATACACTGTAATGCCACTTACACATAGTCACACACTGCAGTACCCATTACACCTTATGTCGCACACTGTAATGCCCATTACACATTATGTAGCACACCATAATGCCCGATCCACATTATGCTGCCCAACGTAATGCCCATTACACATTATGGCACACACTGTAATTCCCATTACACATTATGACACACACCATAATGCCCATTACACATTATGCCTCACACATAGGGGGAAATTTACTAAGATGATTTAGTAGAAAAAAATCGTATTTTCCTACAAAAATACGAAATTTTTGGGTGTATTCGTATTTTTGGCATTTACTATGCCAAAAATACAAATATTCGAATTCATATTGATGGGACATTCGTATTTGTATTTACAAATACGAATGTCTACACCATCGATAGAATACGACAGGAATCGCCATTCAAAAGAATGGTGGTTCCTGATTTACTAAGCAGCCGTATTGAAAATACGGCTGCTAATTAGTGTAAAACTGCCACGAATATACGGCAGGAAAATACACCTTATTTTCCTGTCGTATTTGGCAGAAGCCTGCACGGATCAGTCAGATCTGTGCAGGCTTTAGTGTTAAAAAAATTGTAAAAGAAATAATTTAAAAAAAAAAAATCAGCGTGGGGCCCCCCCACAGCCGTAACCAGAACCAGGCTGACAGAGCCGGGGCCGGTAATTATAAAAAATCAGGGAACCCGACAAATAGGGGTCCCCCATATTTTAAGAACCAGCCCCAGGCCAAACCAGCCAGCAGGGTAATGCCACAGAAGAGGGGAGACTTTTTATAAAAGTCCCCCCAGCCAAAGCATTAACCCTCTGACCAGTCAGCCTGGCCAGAGGCCCTGGGGGAGTGGGGACCCCCCCCCCAATAAACAGGTCCACCATGGATTTCTTCAGACTGGACACCGACCCCGGACACCGGAGCCAGGGACCCGGGACACAGGGACCTACCTACGGGATCAAGATAGGTAAGTATCAGTATGTGTGTGTTATGTATGTATTAAAGTTTTATTTTTCTGGTGTGTCAGTGTGTATTTATTTATCTATTTGTTTTAACTGTGGAACTACAAGACCCAGCGGGCCCTTTAATGCCCCACAGGCTGGGACTTGTGGTTCTCCAAGTCCCAGCTTGAGGGGGAGGCTTGCTGGGACTCATAGTTCCACAGTTTAAAACAATAGTTTTTAAATCTATTTTTTTTACACTGAATCAGCCCGGTGGCCACCGCACAGGGCCACTTGGGACAGCACCAGTGTATATATAATACAGTGTACACATGGCACATACTGTAGTGTATATGATACAGTGTACACATGGCACACACTGTAGTAGTGTATATGATACAGTATACACATGGCACATACTGTAGTGTATATATGATACAGTGGCACATGCTGTAGTGTATATATGATATAGTGTACACATACTGTAGTGTGTATATGATACAGTGTACACATGGCACATACTGTAGTGTATATGATACACATGGCACATACTGTAGTGTATATATGATACAGTGGCACATGCTGTAGTGTATATATGATATAGTGTACACATACTGTAGTGTATATATGATACAGTGCACACATGGCACATACTGTAGTGTATATATGATACAGTGCACACATGGCACATACTGTAGTGTATATGATACAGTGTACACATGGCACATACTGTAGTGTATATGATACACATGACACATACTGTAGTGTATATGATACACATGGCACATACTGTAGTGTATATATATGATACAGTGTACACATGGCACATACTGTAGTGTATATGATACACATGGCACATACTGTAGTGTATATATATGATACAGTGTACACATGGCACATACTGTAGTGTATATATGATACAGTGTACACATGGCACATACTGTAGTGTAGTGTATATGATACACATGGCACATACTGTAGTGTATATATATGATACAGTGTACACATGGCACATACTGTAGTGTATATGATACACATGGCACATACTGTAGTGTATATATATGATACAGTGTACACATGGCACATACTGTAGTGTATATGATACACATGGCACAGCTGTAGTGTATATGATACACATGGCACATACTGTAGTGTATATATATGATACAGTGTACACATGGCACATACTGTAGTGTATATATGATACAGTGTACACATGGCACATACTGTAGTGTATATGATACACATGGCACATACTGTAGTGTATATATATGATACAGTGTACACATGGCACATACTGTAGTGTATATATGATACAGTGTACACATGGCACATACTGTAGTGTATATGATACACATGGCACATACTGTAGTGTATATATATGATACAGTGTACACATGGCACATACTGTAGTGTATATGATACACATGGCACATACTGTAGTGTATATATATGATACAGTGTACACATGGCACATACTGTAGTGTATATATGATACAGTGTACACATGGCACATACTGTAGTGTATATGATACACATGGCACATACTGTAGTGTATATATATGATACAGTGTACACATGGCACATACTGTAGTGTATATGATACACATGGCACATACTGTAGTGTATATATATGATACAGTGTACACATGGCACATACTGTAGTGTATATGATACACATGGCACAGCTGTAGTGTGTATGATACACATGGCACCGCACAGCTGTTGCAACAATAACACCTGACAGGAGGACAGAGCACAGGCAGTTGCCATTCTGCGCACTGTCCAGCAGGGGGCGCTGTGTGCCGGAGCTCTGCGGCCTCCGAGGCCTCCTGCGTTACTTACCGGGCAGGCAGTGATCCGGGCTACGGAAGCGGCAGCAGCAGAGCCCGGTACCGGGAGCACACACCCCGGGTCTCGCCGCGACACCCGGCACTGGCACCAGACGTTGCTCCCGGAGGCCCGGCCGCCCAGGATGTGGCTGAACCCGGAGGAGGTGCTGCTGGCCAACGCGCTATGGGTGACCGAGCGAGCCAACCCCTTCTTCATCCTGCAGCGGCGCCGGGGGCACGGGAGAGGCGGGGGCCTGACAGGTAACGCCGGGGAATAACGGGGGCGCACTGTGACAGCTGCGATGTGTGTGGTTGTTATTGTTGTTGTATTATGCCCATCCCACTGTTTACTCTTACTGTATATATCCTATAGTACCCAGCTGCTGCTCCCCTCACCCAGCTGGTTCTCATGTATCCCAGCTTCTGTGCCCCTGTCCCAGCTGTTGCCCCTCTCTTTCAGCTTCTGCCCACCTCACCCAGCTTCTGCCACTCTCTACCAAGTACCAACTGTTGCCAAGATCTCCCAGCTTCTGCCCCCCTCACCCAGCTTCTGCCCCCTCTCACCCAGCTGCTACCCCCTCATCCAGCGACTTTCCTCTGCTCACCTTCTCCCCCACCCCCCTCACCCAGCTGCCCTCCTCAAACAGCTTCTGCCCTCTTCTTCCATCTTATGCCCCCCCCCTCACCCAGCGGCTTCCCCTCACCCAGCGGCTTCCCCTCTCTCCCTGCTTCTGCCCCCCCCCTCACCTCCCCCTCACTCAGCTTCTGCCCCCTCACCCAACTGCTTCCACTCTCTCCCAGCGACATCCCCTCACCTCCAGCTTCTGCCCCTATTTATCAGCCGCTGCCTACCTCACCCAGTTGGTTCTCATTTATATATGCTTCTGTGCCTCTCTATCAGCTTCTGCGCCTCTCTATCAGCTTCTGCCTATCTCACTCAGCTCCTGCCCCTCTCTACCAGCTGCTGGCCATTCTCTCCCATTCTATGCCCTTGCTCATATTTGTTACCCATCTTTTGGAACTCTCACCCAGGCTCATAGATTGCCAGGACTCAGGACTGTCCCTGGTAGCCATGTAATAGTCCTTGCTATACAGTATGTCTGTTATTGCCCACTGTCATAATAATAATGATCCTGGGCTAAGAATTATACATTTAAAGAAGATTCCTCAATATTTTATATTATTAGCAATGTGTCTGGTTTATACTGTATATATTCTACATGGTAACTATTACAGTAATATATATAAACATTCACAGTGCCATCTGTTGGTTAGACTGCTCCACCCTTTATAATTTGACAGTAATACCCCTTTCACATCGCACTTTTAAAACGGTATATTGCCGTTTTTTACCATTTTAAAACGTTTTAGGCTGCATTGTGAAAGTGCCAAAGTTGATTTACCGGTTAAAGTTAACCGGTATTTCAACACGAGTCCTACACGTTTTAAAGCCGTTTTTTGGCAGTTTGAACAGCTCTATTTCAATGACTTGAAACCTGCGATGTGAAAGGTCTCAAGGCTCAGACCCGTTTTAAAGTCCCATTTAAGAATAACGTGTCATTACCCATTTCTGCAATGTGAAAGCAGTATAACAATAAGCACTGCTAATCTTATGTGGCTCTATGTGCAGAACAATTCACCCTTATTGTTTCCTATAAGATTTGATTCCACTTCTAGTAGGTCTAAAGGGCCCCATGCATCAGCAATTAATTGTGACAATTTTCAGATATGGAGATGATTGCCACAATTAATTTTAGATGTGTGGGCTCCCCCTTTTGGCAATCCCAATCAAAATCGCCAATCGATTGCTTAATCAGGTTTTTAAACATGTTTAATAATCTGGTATTATCTGCAGATCTTTTTTATATGTGTGGGGCATTCCCAATTCGTCTTCTTCATCTATTTATATTATGAACAGCAATCGATTGGGCAATTTCCAGATATGAAGATGCAATCTTTAGATGGAAAAATCTGCCGATCACTGAAATAAATCTGTAATGTGTGGGCAAAGTCAGATAGATTGTAAAATCCATTTATCTGGCCAAAAAATCCCTGGATCTGTAAATCCATATATTGTGATTGCTGATGTATGGGGCCCATAACATGGTTCAAAGCACCTGATTAAAATCTGTTAGCAAGGCTGCAATTTTTGCAGATTGACAAAACCGAGTTTTACTGCAAGTGGGGTAGATACTGTAGATTTAAGGCCCCTATACACTACTGCGTTTTGGGCCGATTTCTCCCATTACCAATGGATCGGGCCGAGAAATCAGCCCAAATCAGATGCATTTGATGTCCCATCGGGTTCGGTGCGCGGTCACCGAACCTGAGTCTGATGCAGTGCCACTGCCTGCTGGCTGAATACCGGAGGCGAGTCATCCGCGGCGTGGGCATGACAGACTGATACAGAGACAAATCCCCCCACCCGATTCACTTGCCTGTACACAGAGCCAGCTATTAATTACTGTGTACAGGATGGGTGGGGGCTGTCTAGGACTGACGCGCCGGAGACAGGGGATTGATGGCGGCACATTTGAGGGGTAAGGCAGGGTTATGGGGAGGTTTATTTTTAAAGGGGGGAGGGGTTGCCGTAATTTCTGGCCAGAGGTCAGACTTGCATGCAGGTTCGACCTCTGACTCGGACCCCCCTCCCAGCCACGGGAAACAGGGTCGCATGCAATGCATCACATGTGAAAGGACCGCATGCGATCCTGCTACCTGGGAAGATCCCAGAGGGCCATACACTGCTGTAATGCATGGCAACCTTTAGATTTGGGGGAGTAATTTTATTTCTGTGCAGGGTAAATATTGGTTGCTTTATTCTTACACTGCAATCTAGATTTCAGTCTCTCTGTACATTTACATTTGCCCCACCTGCAGTGCAAAATGGTTTGGTCCATCTGAGAAAATTGCAGCCTTGCGAGTAGTTCTGAATTGGTCTGAAGTTTTTTATTTTGCGAATGGCCTTCATTTATAGTCATTTTTATTAACAATGGTGCTTTATTTATGGAGAACAGTAAAGCAATTAAAGGGAAGTAAGATATTCAATACCAAGCCATGGCCTTAATAGGTGAGTCACAGGATTTGCAGTTGCCAAAACAGATTAAGGACAACCTACTCTATGTGATTGAGTTTTTACGTTGTGTGTAGTGACATTAACGTGTGTTTGCTAAAGAAGGAGAGAGAGTGTGTGTGTGTGTGTGTGTGTGTGTTGTGATGAATTGTGCCCATACACTGGAACAGATAAAGTCTTGATCTTTATTTTTCATAGCAGAAAAACCTGCATACCACGTAATCAGCACAGTAATGATGGTTACAGCATTTGCAGCATACAGGTCGCAGCCTAGTATAAGCACTTCAGGAAGCTCCAGTGTCCCCTACTGTAGCCCACACCCCGGCCTATCTCTTGGACAGCTAATCCACCATCCTCGGATATATCATTGTTTATTTTCCAGCACCTGCAGATTTTTAACCCAATAGTGTGCGGTTTCTCCAACATATTGTGTATGTGTGTGTGTGTGTGTGTGTATGTATAATATATATATATATATATATATATATATATATATATATATATATATATATATATATATATATATACTACATAATAGTTAAAACTGCACAAAAATTTTGTACAGCGGTTTCCAGTTTAGCGCCATCAGACAGACAGATGCACTTTGGGGACTTTCTTTTATACTATGTAAGGATAGAGATAGATGTATCGGTACTTGTGTAGTTTCACGGTGCCCGATATATCGGATGCGATATCGGCCGATATATCGATCCGATTATTTTTTTTTACCTGTTCATAACCCCACTATCCACTACGCATGGAGTTGATTTGATATAGTGTGGCGAGCGCAGTAATCCACGTCCCCTCGCGGGGCTCGCTATAGTCGCCACGCTTCGGGCTTGGTGGCTCGCTGCACTCGCCACACTATATCAAATCAACTCCATGCGTAGTGGATAGTGGGGTTATGAACAGGTAAAAAAATCACATCGGATCGCATCAATATATCGGCCGATATTGCATATATCGGGCGCTGCGAAACTACACAAGTACGATATATCTAAAAAAGCTTAAAAAGCTAGTCTGCTACATTGTGATTTGCATGTGTGAGAGAGAAAGAGATGTAGTTTCACTCGCTACCAACAGATGGCAGTGTTTCGGGGACAAACGGACACTAGACATATATATAGATGATATCTATCTATCTAATTTAGTGTAATTGTGGTAGTGACCACACTCAGATAAGTACATGACGGTCGCCTTGGTCTCTCTGTGGTCCCGAATAAAGAAGGCAGCTTATGTGACCTTTGTAAGTACTTTGTGTATTGTGTTCTTAGCTGATTAATAGGCAGTCACATGCCTTTTGTTTTGCAGACTGCACACACGCAGTCACATGACCATCACAGACAACTTGGTGTCATTACATGGTATTGCACTAACACTTTTTGCCGTCATGTTCTCCAGGTTTGCTGGTCGGGACACTAGATGTTGTACTGGATTCCAGCGCCCGTGTAGCCCCTTACAGGATATTGCATCAGACCCAGGAATCGCAGATCTACTGGACTGTGGCTTGTGGTAGGTGTCCTACGTCAGACTAGAGGTTATGTACAATCATAATGATGGTCCAATAATAAACTTGTGTATTTCCTCAGTTATTGTTTATTAGCTGGAAATTGCTATGAAGACTAATACCCCTTTCACACCAGCCTAAATTCCTGGGTTGAGTCCGGGAACAACCCGGTACTACCGCTGGTGTGAAAGGTACCCGGGACAAATTACCGGGCTAATTTGCCGGCAATCCAACCCTGCTAGGTAGCAGGGTTGTTCCCGGGTTTAACCCGGGGACCTGGCTGGTGTGAATAAGTTACCCGGGTTGCCGGGTCCTCTGTGTCCTGTTCAGCGGGGATTTGATGCAGGCGGCGGGCGCAAATGACGGGACAGCCGTTGGATAATGATGACGCAGCTCTCCGGCGGCAGTGAGGGCGCCGGAGAGCTGCGTCCTCTTCATCCGCCGCGTGTCCCGCCATTTGCGCCGCCTGTGTGGATCCCCAGCCTGCGCGGAGGACCAGCAACCGGGGTGAGTATTCTTACCACCTCCGCCGCGATCCTGCCGACTGCCCGATGCCATCCCACCGACTGCCCGCCTCCTTCCCACCCCCTTCACACACCAGAAAATGCAGGGACTTTTCTGGTGTGAAAGGGTCCCAACCCGGGAATGTCCCTGCTTGTCCCTGCATTTCTGGTGTGAAAGGGGTATAAGATGCATGTAGATAAATACCACAAAGACATTTCTGGTACCAGTAGTATAAGATATAGAGCAACAAGCAAAGCTCCGCACACACTGTGATCCCCATCATCGGCACGTGCATACACACAGTACAGCCATCATTAATGATGCACTCCCCGGTGTGTTACTGTCCAGGAGGGGTCGCGCATCATCGTCACTGGAGGTGTACACACAGGGCAATATAACGAATAATATCTCTCAGACGTGCCAAGATGAGCAATATCGCTCATTATATTGGCCAGTGTATACGGGGCTTAACTTCATAACACGGTGGACACAAGAATCACTCTAAAATGTTATGTAATAGCAAACAAAGCCAGGTACATACTACTGGTGTGGTAGGACTGCCCGACAATCGGGATCCGACAGGGGGAGAGCGCAAAGAAGCCCCTTGTGGGCTCGTTGCGCTTGCCACTCTGCAGGCTCGGATGTTTGCTTCGCTCGCCACAGGGTCTATTCTCCCTCTATGGGGGTCTTGGACCCCACAAGGGAGAATAGACCTTGTCAGTCGGGATCCCCCGTCGTAGCACCAGTAGCCGGGATTCCGATGTCATTCAGCACCCACATACCACAGTGGTGTCTTGCCGCTCTTGTAATTGCTGTCGAGGCAGGTGCTTCTTGATACAATCTCCCGATATAAGGTGCCCATACACTACTGCGATTTATCGCAGCAGTGTATGGACCACCTGACCCTCCTGAGCCACCCAGGTCCTTCCTGGAAGGCAGGATCGGATGCGATACATCGCATGCTGTCCTTTCACATGTGATGTATCACATGCGACCTGTCCCCCCACCGCAGGGAGGGGCGGCGAGTCGGAGGTCAAACAGGCAGCAGGTCCAAAGTGCATGGGACCGCGGAGTGGACCCAACAGGGACGTCAAACACTGCTGATTTCTTGGCCCGATCCATCTAAGCACTTGAATAATTTGGATAATCTACAAATGAACACTGAAAAACTCATGTTGACATTTGAATGTGTTGACCTTTTATCTATGTTTACCTTTTGGTGTCGACCCTATATACCAGGGCTGGGCAACACCGGCCCTCCAGATGTTGATGAACTACACAACCCAGGATGCTTTGCATTAGTTTTGCTATGTGGCCATGCTGAAACTGATGCAAGGCATGCTGGGATGTGTAGTTCATTAACATCTGGAGGGCCGGTGTTGCCCAGCCCTGCTATATACCATAACCCTGTGAATTACGACAATAAAAAACTTGATTGTACGTTAACAGTGACATCTACAGGCTATAGTGGGGATGACAGTCCTTACAAAACATTTTCTTCAGCCCTGCTCTAGTAGGCTCTGCTCAATGTGCATGCAATAATGGCTGTGCTGCCTCTCCGTATTAGTACAAACCACTGTGTATAGGTAACAGGACAGGTTACACTTTATTGAACATATGCTATTTATATAATAAACATTGGTGATTTTGGTAATATCCATGATATTGTAATGACTCATTTAGTGTTTTTTTTTTTTTTATAAACCGTAACTACTCAAAAACAGTTCACACTACTCCTGTGCTATAAGAATTGTAATACGTATCCCCTATTCAGTGTGTAGAACAAATCTTATGTTGTTGCTTTCTCCGTGTATCTTCCTCTCTCCGCTTTGCACCCTAACTTCTACCTCTATCGCCACCCTCCCCTGCAATGTCATCCTCTCATCCCTCTTCCTCTCACTGTTTAACCTCAATCTCTTTACTATCTCCTGCGCTTTCTCATCCCCCCCCCCTCTCTCTCTCTCTCTCTCTCTCTCTCTCTCTCTCTCTCTCTCTCTCTCTCTCTCTCTCTCTCTCTCTCTCTCTCTCTCTCTCTCTCTCTCTCTCTCTCTCTCTCTCTCTCTCCCACTTCCCCCCCCCCCCTCTCTCTTTCTTCCTCTTATTTTCTGTTAACTAAATGCTGCTTTGTAGATGAAAGATTAGAGGTTGTTTCAAGGAATTGAGACCTTGGGTTTGCAGATAGCTACTTCTTTGAATTGCAGCACTGTGTAAAACTATATTTCTCGTCTTTATGAAAAGTTTCTAATATTCCGTCATTCTCTGTTTATGGCCAGCATGACACTACCTTATAAAAAAAAATGCGCTCTAGTTATGTCAATGTATGGTTGGGCTGGCCAAACCGGTCCTACAGGTCAAGTTTTCCAGACCACCTAGCTGGTGCACAGGTGCAGTCATTACTAACTGTCACATTACCAGACCACCGAGCTGACGCACAGGTGCAGTCATTACTGTCACATTACCAGGCCACCTAGCTGGAGCACAGGTGCAGTCATTACTAACTGTCACATTACCAGACCACCTAGCTGACGCATAGGTGCAGTCATTACTAACTGTCACATTACCAGTCCACCTAGCTGGTGCACAGGTGCAGTCATTACTGTCACATTACCAGTCCACCTACCTGGCGCACAGGTGCAGTCATTACTGTCACATTACCTGACCATCTAGCTGGCGCACAGGTGCAGTCATTACTGTCACATTACCAGACCACCTAGATGGTGCACAGGTGCAGTCATTACTAACTGTCACATTACCAGACCACCTAGCTGACGCACAGGTGCAGTCATTACTAACTGTCACATTACCAGGCCACTGAGCTGGCACACAGGTGCAGTCATTACTAACTGTCATATTACCAGACCACCGAGCTGGCGCACAGGTGCAGTCATTACTAACTGTCACATTACCAGGCCACCTAGCTGGCGCACAGGTGCAGTCATTACTAACTGTCACATTACCAGACCACCGAGCTGGCGCACTGGTGCAGTCATTACTAACTGTCACATTACCAGACCACCGAGCTGGCGCACAGGTGCAGTCATTACTAACTGTCACTTTACCAGGCCACCTAGCTGGCGTACAGGTGCAGTCATTACTAACTGTCACATTACCAGGCCACCTAGCTGGCGCACAGGTGCAGTCATTAACATGTGCTGCATTCATTCCTAACAGACACACACTCTACAGATCCACAGGTGGCCTGGAATACAAGATCTGTCGGTAGATCCCGAGGACAACATGTGGCACGCCTGCGTATTGGAAAAAAGATGCTTCATACAGTACAAGTTTGTAATCAACATTTCAATGTTCTTTACAAGATTGATATCCTCCTGGTGACAATGTTGTAAAGAACATTGAAACGTTGATTACAAACTTTAGTGTGAAGTGTTGTTTTCCAATACCCAGGCGTGCCGCATGTTAGAGGTACATATGGCCGTTTTTATGTGGCCGTTGCTGGCACCAGGAGAACTAGAGTGATGTTATGGGAGTTCTGGCTCTTTCAAGAATATATATTTGACATCCCTACAAACCATTTCCTAGAGAGAGGATACCCATTAGCTGATTTGGATGTGCAGAGGAAAAAAAGCTCTTAATCTTCCTAGGGAATAACTATTACAGCCTAGGAATAAGAGAGAATGCAAGAAGGTGATACCTTGGGTCAGTCATTACAGCACAAAAGTAATATGGTAAGAAAATATTCCAGGAAATTTTGCCCACTTGTGTGGGGTGATTCCGAGTTGACATCACTGCATGATATTAGAATTATGCAGTGTTGTACTATGGGTAAAAAACCTGAGAGATATTGTTGTTAAAGCGGATGTCACAGAGAGGGACACTCAGAGAGACTTTCACACTCAACAGGTTCCTGTTTCATTTTGAAATGACATCTGAGTGCTGCTTAAGGCCCATACACACTGGGCAACTTTGAGCTGACAGTCGCTCCAAACAGCAGGTTTGAACGGCTTTCAGCTCAAAGCCACCCAGTGTGTATGCTCCAGCAAAGAGTGCTGCCGCGTGCTCCCGCATCATCGCTGGGAAAGCCGTTCATCTGCTGGTTATACCAGCAGATGAGCGGCTTTGAGGACGGCTTTGCATAGCGCTGCGCTTTTCTACGCCGTCCTCCCCCCGCTGTCTGCGCCAGGCAGGGGGAAAGCCGCTCAGTGTGTATGCACTGAGCGGCTTTCCCCGCAGCGATGATAGCGATCATCGCTGTCCATACACGCTGTGCATAGTCTCCCAGTGTGTATGGACCTTTACAGTTCATGATATATCTACAGTGTGCTCACCCACTAAGGCGGCACTGCCCAGATTTCAATAAATAGAGCATCATGTACAGTATCAACTTTCAATTGGCTAGAACAATATTCGGCAGGAATATATATAATATGAGGCAAATAGGGCAAAACTCCAACAGACTTACTTGATGGGTGCAGTGTGCTAGAATACTGATATATTTTACTGAGGGTGAATTGCATCTAAGTTAGGTTTAGGTGTCCTGTAAGCGTAATCAGCACTGGCCTAAATACTACCACAACCCACAGCATAAATCGTGTCCGATTCCTAAGCTCCCATTGGCTGAAAATGTAAACATATGGGGCTGATCATATGTAATTTGGGGTGTGATTTTGGCAGATTATTTTTGGGTGTGATTTTGGCAGATTCTAATACACTTTTTACCTCAGGATCATCGCGGAAGGAGATTACTGAGCACTGGGAATGGCTGGAAAACAACCTGCTGCAGACTCTCTCAATCTTCGATAATGAGGATGACATCACCACCTTCGTCAAAGGGAAAATCCATGTAAGGCCTAGTGTTGGCAGTTTGGTACCCACACTGAATGGGCGAGGCTTTTTTCTATGCTGTCTGTGAGCTCACTGATGGCACTGACAGCCTACCCTGGCAGACAGCACAGAGTGATATTGGCCCAGCTCTGTAGTCAGTGGTGGTAGTTACGCGTGGCTGGTCAGAAACGCCACGCCTCAGTGATGTTACAAGTGAGGGCTGCCTAGAAGTGGCTTTTACAGTTTGTCAGGGTGCGGAAAGCAACAAACCTATTTCTCAGTGATCCTTCTATTAGTCTGGGAAGATGTGAGTAATAATTGTCCTAGATAATGTCATATATCAATGTGCGATATGCGAACTGAGCACCAGTCCCTGAGAAAAATGCAGAGCAAACTGGGATAAGTCCCAGGCAATGGACTTTTTTATTATGTGTTCTTGCCATGGCCAGTCCTTGTTCTCCCTTTAGTATTTGCAAAGTCCCAAGTCCAAGTAAATAATTCCGTGTGCCAGCGTCAGTTTTTCAAGGTAATATGTGTTTGATTTAAAGGGGGGTATTCAATGTGGGGTCACGGCTGTGGAGCTGGTTCGGTGCCGTTCTCGGTCAGCTCGACCGAGAAATCGTAGGTGGGATTCAATGTTCCGCCTGCCGCGGGGCGAGAAAGGGGCGTGGCTGCGAGAAGTGAGCCCGGCTGCTTGTGAAGTCGGGCTCGTTCTGCGAGATCCCCTGCTCAATGCTGTCAAGGGAGACAGCATTGAACTGGGCCCGGCGGCCATCTCCCCCATCGGGAGATGCTCGTCGGTGATTGAATACCCCCCAAAGTGTGCATGGAACTGTTGGTAATGGTGCCTGTGCACGTTTCACCTCCCTGCTCACAGTAACTCGGTAATTCCATGTTTGTTTTGGTGATTTAACAGACTGCATTATGATAAATATCTCATCTCGTACCGTAGCTGCTTCCTATGGGATTAGACTACATGTACTACAGTGTTTAATCCACTTAATGTCTAGTGCTGTAGATATGAAATAAAAATCTGCTGTGTCCTTGCCTTATGCACGTACGGATAAAGAGCCACAGTAACACAAATGCTTTTATTGCCCAGAATTCTGTTATTTAAAATTGTGTTTTATTTTTTACAGAGGGCAATTCTTTTAATTGAAGCAAACCAGTTGTAGGTCAAAGTTACACATAGGTGCATTTATCTCCATAGAACCAACAAAAATCTTAAATGTATAGCTCATTCGCTACTTTCTTATAATTGAACATTTAGGTGTAATAATTGCATTTCCTATTTTATACAGTCAACATGTATTTTTTTGTAGATCCTGTTAATAGCATTGCTGTCATCTCTTCCCTATCGCTTTTATACCACCCTAAATGGGTGCCGGACGGGATCCCCACAGTCATTTACCCGACGTCAGGATCCTGACTTAAAACACAGACTGACGGGTTCCCGGCGGCCACCGGCTATTCTCCCTCGTGGGGTCCACGACACACATAGAGGGAGAATAGAATAGGTGGCGAGTGTAGAGAGCCACTGTGCCCGCAGGGGGCTTTGCTGTGCTCGCCATGCTGTCTGAGTCCGGCCAGTCGGGATCCCAACTGTCGGAACCCTATACCACACCCACCCTTAATATCCCGAGTTATTATACATAAATGTGCAGCTACCTGGGATATTGTGCTGTGTAAATGCACCCAGTTAAAATATTCCGGGTTGCACAATCCAGCAATTAAACACGGGAAGTGAGCAGGGTAGAACGTGGATTCAACCAAGCTCGTGGTCACCCATTCACTGCAATAAAATAGCCGCGCTGAAAGTTGATTTCATCTCCAAGCGCTGGCTCAGGACCTGCCTTCACTGACGTCAAACACCTGGCAAAATGACGGGTATCGACGGCAATTTAAAATGGTCGCCAGCCGGATCACACCTGTGTTGGAGCTGGGTACAAAATCCCAGGTGCGACCCGGCTATTTGGCAAAAAGTGTTATTCGTAAACCATTAATTACGAACATTCACTTCACTTGTTCCCACTAATAAGGCAGCAATGTGGGGTCAGGGCTTGCAGCATTAAAAATGCATACTATGACTGTACAAAGCTATGTGTATGGGGTTCATAAACATCTTTGTCACCTTTAATGAAAGGGCATCATTGCGGAGGAGAACAAGAGCCTGCTGCCCAAGGATGAAGAAGATCCTGGGAAGTTCAAGGAGGCTGAGCTGAAAATGCGCAAACAGTTTGGAATGCCGGATGGGGAGAAGCTGGTAAACTATTACTCCTGCAGCTACTGGAAGGGGCGGGTTCCCCGGCAAGGCTGGCTCTACCTGTCCGTCAACCATCTCTGCTTCTATTCCTTCTTGTTAGGGAAAGAAGGTGAGACCTCTTTATTACAATCAGAATGAAATAAACTTATACCCATTTCATGTTGCTCCATCAAATTGTGAATTTAATTCCAGACCAAACACAGAATAGGGCACATGTGAGAGGCCTGGCACGGAAGGCTCCTGCTGTATAGTACCAGCTGTGTATGGCAGGTCTCATCCTATAATTTTATTGGGACGCATTGCGCAAGTTGCACTTTTGTGTAGAAGTGTTTTTCTAGATGCCCCATTTAAATGGCCCGCTCAGATTTGATGTTATTGTTGTCTGGCCCCATACCTCCCAACATTGGATGCCTGCAAGGAGGGACAGTGCGTGCAGCGAAATTTTTGGGAGCATGGCTTAGCGGGAAGGGGGCATGGCCTGTACTTGCTGCGCTACCGTGAAGTCATGCCCCATCATTTTCGTCGCTGCGGGGACATGCTTGCTATCCTCCCAGCCCCTCTGGCTTCAAGAATAGACACCCCCCCCCCCTCCCGGGACGCAGATATCCCCCCCCCCCCCCCCCCCAAAAAAAAAAACGGGGCCAGCAACTGGGCAAAACCATGCTGCACTGCAGTTGGGGCAGATGTAACATGTGCAGAGAGATTTAGCTGTCTATCGTGTGGGCTATATGCATAAGCAGACAGTATTTACCTTGCACAGAAGCAATATACATGCATCTTCACCCCTTGCATTGAAACATGGGGCCTTATTCAGATCTGAGCTCAGCACAAATTTGTTCGGAAAATGGGAAAAACCATGTGCACTGCAGGTGGGGCAGATGTAACATGTCCAGAGAGAGTTAAATTTGGGTGGGGTTTGCTGAAACTGAAATCTAAATTGCAGTGTAAAAATAATGCAGCCAGTATTTACCCTGCACAGAAACAAAATAACTCACCCAAATCCAACTCTCTCTATACATGTTACATCTGCCCCACCTGCAGTGCACATGGTTTTGCCCATTTTACGAACAAATTTGTACTGAGCTCAGATCTGAATAAGGCCCCTGGTTTGTTCCAGACACAAAGTTACTTCCTTGTTTGCTTACTGAATCTGGCCCTTTGTCATTTACACTTCCCATATATTGTTGGCTCTTAGAACTTACAAACGGATTACTTTCTGTCTTGTGCATAATCACCCTTTTGTACTTATAGGTATTAGGAAGCTGCAATGAATTTTTAGGACCAGCTCAAGAAAAAAAAAAAGTGCTTTTTAAAAGTATATGATATATCTCTTGTATTTAGGGGTAAATCGGTAACAATCGGTGCCCGGCGTATTCGCTCCGGGGACTGATGTCTTGGCTCTGCGCATACCAATATATGCATGTTCAGGGCCGCTGGATGATTTTTGGCCCTTACTCTGCCATGCGATTGGATGTGATAGCGAGACATCTATTCGCACTGCGGTGGGGATGTACGCATGGCATTAAAGGGCTCCCTAAGCCTTACCGAATTAGGCCCTTAGTGCAATGTTAACCCTTTCAGCTCCAACGTCTAGTCAGGCTCAACAGCTCTAGCGCAGATCCAATGGTGCATTAACATCATTCAATGTAGACCATTTAAATAAAAAATATATATATTACAATTAATTTAAACCAGACTGCAAAAAAAAACATTTGCACGGCAAAGGGTTAATATTGACATGTAAAAGTGTCTGCTAAATAGACCTTTTCAGGGTTTTTTTTTGTCTAACTTAATCTTTTTAGTGAAGATCTACAACACATTATCGCGTGCTGATTTTACTGACTTTTGTAAGAAAACATATTGAATGACCATTTAATAAAGAAAGCGCCTGATTTTGCATGAAAGCTGTAAAATCACCATCTCTGAATTAGGCTTGTGCTTATTATATTTTCTGCCTATAAGACTATTGAAGGGAAGAACAGCGACTTATGTCAATATATCAAATTTTATGTATAATCCAATATTATGCAGTTCGGGTCTTTTATTAGATAAGATTTTATGTCCCCTGTATTGAAGGTCATTACTAATGGGTTACAGTACTGCAGGGCCGCCTTAACAGCAGTGAGGGCCCCTGGGCAAAGCAATGCACTGGGGCCCCTACCCGTTTTCCCCTCCTAGGGGTGGGGGGTACTATCAGCAGCAGCTTTGATGTGGCAGGGGGTGCTCTATCTTCCACTCAACATGTAGGACCTGGAGCAGTAACTTCTGCTAATTACTCCTTTACTGCACAGGTGGTGGGAGGGTGAACACTAACGTGTGGAAGGAGGCACTGAGCTGAATGAAGGGTTCCTTGTAAATTACTTCCAGGGAGGTAGGGGGTGTTTTATACGCAGGGGAGGGTTGGATAATGGAGTTGGCTTAATATTCGTCATTTTCCTGTGGAAGTGCAGCTTGTTTGACTGCAGATATCGCCATTATCTGGAAATAGTTTTCTTAGCCTTCAATAGTATAAAAACCTAGAGTCCCAACTTTCAGGAGGTGCTGGGGACTTGGGGATCAGAGATCAGGAGCCAGAGCAATCCATCGACAAAAATATAAAACTGTACACCAGACGTTTGGAGCTGGTGCCGGGACCGGCTGCTGGAAGGCTGTTATATCTGGTTCTGGGCATGATAGAGACAAGCCTCTCAGAAAAACTCTAGGTCACAGAGAATCTGAGAAATATGACTGGGAATTGCAATTAATAGGTCGGATGTGGACTGCTGCTTTGAAGTTGGATATCTCCCGTTCCCCAGGGCAGATTTTCAAAATTCTGGTATCTCTGGAAAAAGGAGATCCTCAGCTATCAGAATAGGGCCCTTATACACCTGGGGCCCCTGGGCAAGTACCCATTAAGCCCATTCGAAAAGACGGCCCTGTAGTACTGTATATTACAAATGAATCATATCACTCAATTTGTAGTGTATAACTTCTTCTTTCAGTGACCCTGATTATCCAGTGGCTGGATGTAACTCAGCTGGAAAAGAACGCCACCCTGCTCTTCCCAGAATGCATCAAAGTCAGCACCCGGGACAGCGAGTATTTTTTCTCCATGTTCCTTAACATCAGCGAGACCTTCAAACTGATGGAGCAACTGGCCAACATCGCCATGAGACAGCTCCTGGACAACGAGGGCTTCCTCGAGGACCGAAATTTGCCCAAACCTACACGCTCGCTCAAAAACATCTCTGCCCTGAAAAGGTGTGCGCTTTGTGCTAATGTTTGCCACCCTCGGGGGCAGGGTTTTACAGCTTTGTTTTGAGGTTTACGTACAGTCCGTTGCCTGCGGTTACTGATAAGTCCTACTAGTGCTACTTGGGTGTTAGTCACTCTTTATCTGAGAGAGGTCACTAAGTGGGCATTCAGTCCCGAACGATATTCCCAACAAGCGTAAATATCGGCCATCAGTATTTAATGCCGGGACTCGTCTATGCAGATTTTACTTTAAAAAGCCGAATCTAGATTGTGGAATGCGCGCCCGGTTACGACAATCGGCGGCAGTTTTTGCCGATCCATAGGCTTTCCGACAGTCGGAAACACAGACCTGACATTGAATAGGTCGAATGTAGATTCAACCTGTTCTTGTCTCTGCAGGCGATGATATTTCTGCCTGCAGGGATTGAATAGCCCCCTAAATACGCTCTTTGTGCCCCAATTTTAGGGGAGTATAATAACTGCCATCAGTAGGTTCTTGCTCTGCCACCCAGTACTGCTTACGTAATGTTACAGTGACGTTTTTGCAGGGTATTCTGAATCCACCAGACTTTGAATCAGGACTGCTGGGTAAGGAGAAAAGCCGTTATTTAATGTTTAAACTGTTTAATCTGCAGGTCAGCACTGGAATCTATAGGTCAGTGTTCATTACCCCATCGTTTACCGTGGGGTAAAATGCTGAGCAATTGATTAGCTCCGGGCATGAAATCTGGATATTTCACCCATGCCCCAAACCACTTTCCTAATTGAATAGTTCACTAAATGTAAAACAGGATTCTGGGGTAATTACGGAGAAGTGATAAAGTGCCTGGTACTTAATCACCGGCCAATCAGCTCCCTGTCTCCTCACTGACAATTTAATGTGTAGGAAGGGCCCACTCGATTTACTTAACTCAGTTCTGGTTGGGAGATTTACTGTCTGGCTTACTTAACTTTCCTGAGCTGGACCCTTAGGTTCTGGTGCCCCCACCAAGCCAGGTAGAGCACCAGATGATAGCGCCCAGATCCCAGACCAGGTCTGCTAGAGATGTTTTTAGTTTGGCTGTAGGATCCCTGAGATAATTAGGTGGGAAGTGTATAATCAGACTCCTTAGGATCCATCCACTGGTGGCAGAGGATCGGGGCAAATTGTATAGAACATGCACAGCAGGAGATGCAGGGTGAGGGAGACTTGGCCACAGATGAGAGGTCTCATTGTTACATCCTGTGTAATACATATCATACACCTTGGATCTCTCACCCGTATCGCATCTATCTCGTCAGAGACCTGGACGCCAGGGCAAAGAACGAGCAGTATCGGGCCACTTTCCGACTCCCCAGAGACGAGCGGCTGGATGGCCACACAGATTGCACCTTGTGGACACCATTCGCCAAGATGCATATCCCGGGCCAAATGTTTGTCTCTAATAACTACATCTGCTTCGCCAGCAAGGAAGAGGAGGCCTGTCACCTAATTATACCCCTCCGAGAAGTAAGTGTGGGCTGCTGACCTGGGTGTCAGGCTCCGGTGTCATCCAGGTAAAAGCTCACCTGTGCCTAGATAAATGCAGCTCACCTACATCTGTGCCCAGGGGACAATGAGCGAGGATGTTCCCTGGTAATGACGATGCCACATATAACTCCTATAGCCCAAAATAGTTCTGCTGCTAAAACTGGAACACCAGGTGCTCCAACGCCAGCAGAGGAAGAGCAGGGAGCGTATACACAGGGACTATATATCACTGCCTTCCGCTGCTTTTGTATTCATGTTATCAGTCACAGCTATTTTTACCTGTGTTTCCCAAGTACCTGGCAGACCTCTGCTGTGGATTATGCAGTGGTTCTACATTTATCCAGGGAGCAGTAATTAGCATTGGACTACTCAGCTTTATTGTGTTTGTAGCCATGGGCCTATTTCAGACCAGATCGCATGGCTACGAACTCGTAGGCCAGTGATTATTGATAGACTGCGCACGGCCCGTAGTACCCCCGCGCGAAGACATCCTGCAATAAAATCCTGCTACTTTTTTTTTATCGCTGGCCGTACGCAAGCTGATTAACAAGAAGCCGGCGTTTGGGGGGTGGTAACGGGACGTTTTGTGGGAGTGTCGGGGAAAACACGGTCGTCTTCAGGCATTTTAGGGGGAGGTGTGTGACGTCTGCTCCGGCCCCGATCAGCCTGTTTCTATCACAGCCAGGGAGTAAGTCCTGGGATACACTGTAAAAATAATTTGGTGGTGAGTGATTGCGAATGGATTTGCCGATCCAGTTAATTTCCGCAACCAGTGCTAAGGAATTCACAGGCTTGTACGGGGCGGGATTTCACTCTGGCGGGGCGTTGTAGGCTACACAAATTAGCTGCACAGCAATCAGGTCTGAATTAGGCACCATGTCCAAGCTGTACATCATATGAATATGGAATATAACCTTATTTAACCCCTTGAGTGGTGGGTTTTGCTGGGGCAGGACAAACCTACCAGGACAGGTTTGTCCTGCCCCAGCAAAACCCATCACAGAAAGCTGGAAGCCCCCCCTCACCTCCGCTCCGGCATTAGTACGCCGGAGCTTCCCTGCTGCCGCTCTCCCCCCTGCCTAAGCCAACTGTCACATTCAGCACTGCAGTGACGTCGGTGGCAGGCTCGGGGATGTCCGCGGCGGCTCGGGAGGACTCGGGTGCCTGAGCGCTCCCGAGTCCCCCCAAGCCACGCCGACCATACCCAAGCCTGCTGCCGACATCACTGTAAAACGAGTGACGGGCAGGTCAGGGCAGGGGAGCTCCGGCGCACCAATCACCAGAGCAAAGGTGACCGGGTGGGGGGGACTGGAGGGATTTGGGGGGGGGGGGGCTCCAGAAGTGCTGCGCCAGTGGTGCACACCTGGACACTACTGACGCACATCTATTCTATATTAGTGGTATACCCGGAAATTTCACTCAAGGGGTTAACTTTATTTACCTCCCTAATAATATTATATATACCAAGTATATATATTTTTAGAATGCCAATTTGTCTATCTCAATACCTCTGCACCACAGGTGACCATAGTGGAGAAGGCGGATAGTTCCAGCGTGCTGCCCAGCCCATTGTCCATCAGCACTAAAGGGAAAATGACTTTTCTATTCGCCAATCTGAAAGACCGAAACTTCCTGGTACAGCGCATCTCAGACTTCCTACAGAAGACGTCACTGCAGAAAGCTGACAACGGCGGCGGCCACCGAGATATTACCAGGAAAGGAAGTAGCGGATCTAACGTATATGAGGTGCACAGGAGTCTGCTACTCTCTCCAATTGTATACAGTCTCTATAAGAGCAATGCACACGTTACAGTTACCATGATACCCAACTTTTTTATTTTTTTCAAGTTTTATAGAATTTTTTTTTTCTTTCCCATTCTGCGTTTTATGTAATCTGTGGCGTATGAAGACAGCGGGCTGCTGTAACCTATAGCAAACAAATGGACTTATTATTTTAGTCCAGAAAATGACTTTCCCTCTGTGCGCCAGTTATATTACCTTCCTCCAATAAGTCTACTGAACGTTGAATGGGACTCGCAATATTGAAATTGTAAATTAGGGTTTGTAATTATTTTATTAAACAAATGTATAAGCACGCGGTGACCCGCTGCCGACATTGAGTTAAAAAGGGAGGAGGACGGGTGACTCAGATGCTTGGACATATTTAAATATTAAAAGGGGTTCTGTGTTTTGTTTTCCACTCCGGTAGACCACAAAGGTTCCGTCCAGTAATCCCACTGAGGATGGGCCCAACATCCATACGAAGCCGAGCAGCGGAGACGCACCCACCACTTCTCATGGGCTCCTGAAACTCTTCCCAAGAGAAGCTGCTGAAGACCTGGGTCCGAAATGGGTAATAGATATTTGTTCTATAATGAAAGAGTTCGGTCCCCCTTATTATTACTGTTATTATAGTTTATTTATATGGTGCCACATGGGTTTTGCAGAGTGGATTCTGGATCAGATGAGGTTTAATACAGTAAAGCGTAATGGAAAAAGGTAATGATTTATTGATGGGTGTGATACACCGCTCTAGTCTAGCACCTCTAATGCCAGTGGTGCCAACTCTTCCTTGCCATCACACAGGAAATAATTTTGGCACCTACAGATAAAAAAATAAAAAAAATGGACCCCTTTCCTCATATACACAATGGCCCTTATTCTGGTTCACTTGCAAAGGCATATTCCTTCTCAAATGGACAAAACCATGTGCACTGCAGGGGGGGCAGATGTCACATATGTAACATGTGCAGAGAGAATTAGATTTAATTGAGGCTTCAAAGTGAAATCTATATTGCAGTGTATAAATAAAGCAGCCAGTATTTACCCTGCACAGAAACAAAATAACTCACCCAAATCTAACTCTCTTTGCACAAGTTTCATCTGCCACACCAGCAGAGCACATGGTTCTGTCCATTTGAGAAGGAGATTGTCTTTGCGAGTGAACCAGAATAAGGGCCCATGTCAGAGCTACCATAATTGCTACCATAATTGTGGAATAGGTGCACCGTACATACAGACATTGGGCAGTATTCAATGAGGAAAATTTGCTGTGTTTTATGGAGAATTTCTGCTTTTTTCGCGTTGGACGGAGAATTTTGGTCTCAAAAACCGAACAACCCTATTCAACGTGCACGTTTCGCCATCTTTCTAAGTGATTTTCGCAGTGTCTCTCCGTGTAGCAATTTCAATTTTGCTACAATTTTCATGGAGAAGTGGAATGTGAACGTTTAAAATAAAAGTTTTTTGGTACTTGTTTCCTAGCACGGCCACACCAATTTACATCGGGGTGGTCGTGTCTGAAAAATCGCGTCGATCGCATCTCATGCGATTTGGTCGCATGCGATGCGATCGACGCGACCGACCCGATTTTTTGATTGAATGAAATGTAAATCGGGTCCCTGGGACCCGATTTTACATTGGATTCAATGTAAAATATTCCCAACCCCCCCCCAAATTTAACGGCGTAAACCTCACCCCACGATAGACGCCAACCCGAAGCGTGGCGAGCGCAGCGAGCCCGCGAGGGGCGGCGGTGCGCGTCCTCCGACCTTTTCATTCCCCTACTATCCACGTCGGCGTGGAGTTGAGAATAGAATAGTGTGGCGAGCACAGCGAGCCACCGAGCCCGAAGCGTGGTGAGCGCAGCGTATACCTGTGAAGTTATACGCGTCCCCTCGCGGGGCTCGCCACGCTTCGGGCTCGGGGGCTCGCTGCGCTCGCCACACTATTCTATTCTCAACTCCACGCCGACGTGGATAGTAGGGGAATGAAAAGGTCGGATTACGCGCACCGCCGCCCCTCGCGGGCTCGCTGCGCTCTCCACGCTTCGGGTTGGCGTCTATAGTGGGGTGACGACGGGGAATGTGAAATGGGTCATATTGGCCCATTTCACATTTTTCACATTTTTTCACAATTTCAATGTTAAAAAATATTTTAACATTGAAGCCTATGTAAAAATCGGGGGCATCGCGTCGGGACCAATGTTAATGGTCACGACCGACGCGATGCCCCCTTCGGGTTGGCGTCTATAGTGGGGTGACGACGGGGAATGTGAAATGGGTCATATTGGCCCATTTCACATTTTTCACATTTTTACACGATTTCAATGTTAAAATATTTTTTTAACATTGAAGCCTATGGAAAAATCGGGGGCATCGCGTCGGTCGCGTCGGGACCAATGTTAATGGTCCCGACCGACGCGATGCCCCCGATATTGTGCCTTTGCCGGCAAAATGGACCTGATTTCAAAGGAAATCGGGTCCATCGTGTGGATCGTGTACCTTAACTTAATGGTAC
This sequence comes from Crinia signifera, assembly GCF_055691185.1. Taxonomy (NCBI): domain Eukaryota; kingdom Metazoa; phylum Chordata; class Amphibia; order Anura; family Myobatrachidae; genus Crinia; species Crinia signifera. The sequence continues at coordinate 27,896,575 of NC_139220.1, forward strand.
ATGATCCACAAGATTGTGGCCGTGCTAGGAAACAAGTACCAGTTTTTTTGTTTTAATTTTGGTGTCAAAAAATCAGGAATTTTATTCTGAGAAGGGGCATGCTATTTTTATTCATGTGCTTATAGCACATGAATATATATTTAATTAAAAAAAAAAAATATATATATATATTTTTTTTATACACATAACAGCCAGCAGGGGGCCGAGAGCCGCTCATTAGATATTCATATATTCACTGGACCCGATCATTACATATGCACGATCGGGAGCAGTGACTATACCCGGTCCCCTGCTGGCTCTGGGGGGTGGCAGCTTGTGCTGCCTGGGTCTCGGGGAGCCCTCCTCCCCTCCACATATGTTCTGGGGCAGGCAGGGAGACTTCAATCTCCCTGCCTGCCACCGTCCCACGGCTACCTGCTGCGGACGCTCATCCGCTGCAGGGGTTAAGATTCCCCGTGAGGGGCAACAAGCCCCTGCGACATTGAATACTGGGAGAGCGAGTGGCAGCCAGCCCTCCGGATTACAGCGAGTGTGCAGCGAATCCTAATAGGATTCGCTGCACACCGCGATTTTTTTCATCGAATACTGCCCATTGCCGGCATAGCTAGTATGGTCCGCAATTGAATTGAACCCTTTGTTTTGTTATGCAATAAGCTTATAGGCCAATATATATGTGGAATTAGTACATAGGAGGTTATTCAGACCTGATCACAAAGCATGAGTTTTAGCAAATGGACAACACCATGTAGCATTGCAGGTGGGGCAGATGTAACATGTGCATAGCTAGATTTAAATGAGGTGTTTTCAAACTAAAATCTAAATTGCAGTGTAAAAATTAAGCTGCCAGTATTTGCCCTGCACAGACACAAATTACGCCCCCCAAATCTAACTCTCTCTGCACATGTTACATCTGCCCTACCTGCAGTGCAGCATGGTTTTGTCCATTTGCTAAAAAATGTTCCCTGCGATCAGCTCTAAATAAGCCCCATCACCTTTTTCTTCTCTAGGCCAAGGAGAAAATGAAGGAGGAATCTTGGAACATACATTTTTTTGAGTATGGTCGCGGGATGTGTATGTACCGAACTTCAAAGACTCGGGAACTTGTTCTAAAAGGAATTCCGGAGAATTTACGGGGAGAGCTGTGGCTCTTGTTCTCAGGTAAGCCAGATGCCTCCACTATCTGTATCTGTAGGAAGCCTCATAGCTTTGTGTGTTCAGTTTATCTCACCAGAAGGGATTGCCAGAAACTCAAAGTTCCATTCAGGGAACCCCATTGGGTTCTCTCGAGAACCTCTGAGTGCATAATTTTGGATGATCAATAGTGTTCCTTCTGGGAACTGGGCGTGGCGGTGGCAGAAACAAAGGGGCGGGCTGGCCCGCCGTCGTCAACAAAAGGGGCAGACCTGGGGAGCGACATTACCAAAGGGGGCGGGCCGGCCTGCCGACATCACCAAAGGGGGCGGGCCAGGCCCCAACTGCCAAGGAAGAGCTGGGCTTTAACATGGGCTCTGAGATTCCAGGTGCGCATCGGCAGCAGGCTGTTCTAGCAGGGCGCTGCTAGAGGGGCACGGCGCATTTTGCCCTTTAAAAACTGGGCAGGGTGCGGCACCTCACTAAAACAGCCTAGCGGGAAAACTAATCAAGAAGGGGGGATAATGGACAAAGCTGCAGTCCTTGGGTTGAAGATAGAAGTGTAAATGATGAGGATGACCGCAATATAAAGCAAACGTGCTAAACCTTTTACAGCTCCCTATAAGGTGTAGAGTTTGCTCCTGGTGGCTTTATGGAGGCTACACATAGGTGCGGTCTCTCAGCCTCAGTTGTGTTGACCTTTAGACAAACTGCTGAGTGTGATAGAAGTGCCGCATAAAAAGGTTTTGAAACAAGACAAACATTTGCCAATGCTCTGCGTTACCCATTTACATGGTAACGGCTATGTGGCAATATAATAATATCAAAACCTTTTCACTTTCTGCCCACGTCAGTCCACCCCAATATTCCCAACAATAGCATATGTGCCAAGCAGTTACACGTTCTCACCTCCCAGATGCAGAGTCACACCCAAATAGGCCTTTTATAGCCTTAATTGGAAGCTCCCATGATAGCAATAGGCTATATAAAAATGTGCTCTGGTTCTGTAAGCTGACAATAGTGCACTGCCCCCTGTCACTTGTAGCCGGTATTGCAGCAGATCACTTTTATTCTTTTTAATGCTCTGCAGAAAACCTAAATGGTAAAGTACAGGCAGCTAGCAATGGGATACCACCTTCTGAAACATTATTTGTGATTGTTACAAACAGAAGAGATAGATATAGCCCCAGCCACTGGAGCAGTACACAGATTTAACGCACTGGATTAAGTAATTACTAGAGCAGGGATGGGGAACCTTTGGCACTCCAGCTGTTGTTGAACTGCACATCCCAGCATACCCTGCAACAGTTTTAGCATGGCCAAATAGCAAAACTGTAACAGGGCATGCTGGGATGTTTAGGTCAACAACAGCTGGAAGGCCAAAGGTTCCCCATCCCTGTACTAGAGGATCATTTGTATCTAAGGAAAACTCAGAGACTGCAGAAGGATTAAAGTAAATAAGATCCCAGTTCAGTATAGCTAGGAGTTCCCCTTCAGCATGCTTGGGGCACACTTAACCCATTACTGTCTACCGCCATGGAGAGAATCATGAAAATGAAATGAACAGATAATAATTTTCCCATTTCTCAATCTGTCCACTAATTATTATTATTAGCATTATTTCTTATATTAAAGAAAGGGCTTTGCTTCTTTAGGAGCATCAAACGAGATGGCGACACACCCCGGCTACTACACTGACCTTGTGGAGAAGTCCATGGGAAAATGCAACCTTGCGACAGACGAGATAGAACGCGACCTCCACCGCTCCATGCCGGAACACCCTGCTTTCCAGAACGAGCTGGGCATAGCGGCCCTGCGCCGCGTACTTACGGCATATGCTTTCCGGAACCCCAACATTGGATACTGCCAGGTAGCATTGTAGTATCCACTCCCATCTTCTGCCCCATAGCATGTCCACTATGTGATCAGTTGTATGTACTTACACCTCTCACTTCTCTCCAGCTGTCACTTCCAGGACAACATTACCCGATATTTGGGGGGGTAGGTTTATTAAGCTCGGTGAAGTGATAAAAAAGTGTCTGGTTTTTATCACCGGCCAATCGGCTTCTACCTTGCATTTTTTAAACCAAGCCTGTAATTTCACAGTTAGGAGCTGATTGGCCGGTGATAAAAACCAGACACTTTATCACTTCACGAGCTTAATAAATCTGCGCCGTTGGGTGACATTTAACGAGATGCGAAAAAGTGATTTTTGTGGGTTTTTTCCACCCAAAACGGCTGAAATCGCACTTTTTCCCAAATTTGCATATTTAATGAGCTGTAAAAACCGCAGATTTTGCCAGAAAATAGCACATTCTGAAAGTGCGATTTTTAGTGACGCCGGAACTCGCACCCAGATGTTTTCCCATAATCAAGTATACAAATCGCATATTTAATGAGATGCGAAAACGGGAAAATGTTACTAAAATTCGCCACATACGCAGACCAGGTTCTGACAGGCGAATTTGCATGGTCCTGTCTTAAAAAAATGTGTAAATGTTAATTTTTTTTTTTAAATGGTGTGAGGTCCCCCCTCCAGAGCATAACCAGCCCCGGCTCATTGAGCCGGACCTGGTTTCAAAATATGGGGGAGCCCCAGATTTTTTGTTCCCCGTATTTTTGGAACCAGATCCGGCTCAATGAGCCCGGGGCTGGTTTTGCTCAGGAGGGGGGGACCTCGCGCCATTATTATTTTTTTAACACAAATCGGACATTATCACACTTTTTTTTAGCCGGAATACGCACCTCATTAAATATGCGAATTTGCAGCAAAAAATGCGATTTTAAAAAAGTGCGATAATGGGCAAAATTAAAAATGACTAAAAATCGCATCCTATTAAATGTCACCCTTAGTACTGCGTGCTCACAACTGTATTTTCAGGTACAGTTCTCCAAACATGACAGTTGTTTCCTTTGTGTAGGCCATGAATATAGTGACGTCTGTACTCCTGCTGTACTGCAATGAGGAGGAAGCCTTCTGGCTGCTGGTCTCGCTGTGTGAGCGGATGCTGCCGGATTATTATAACACGCGGGTAGTGGGTAAGTCACCAGTCACCAAGCTCTGGGCATGCACAGTGTCCTGTCCTCTTATATGACTGTGTTATGCTGAGTATTGGTCATCTACGCTGCTATTAAGCTGAGGCTACGAAGCTCGTTACAGGAGATCCCCCAACGAAACAATGTTGGGGCGCATTTAACTGGTGCAAAGGCAAAAAAACCCATCTCTAACTCATTGAAACCAAGGGGCCGATTCAGGATCACTCGTTGCGATCGGAATTCGGCGCCCAGCCCCAATGGTTGGGGTTTTTGCATGCGGAAAAAAGAACAAAGGAAAATGCAGGCGCACTGGAAGCACTAAGAACCAATCAAAATAATTCTCATACGCTCTAAAGTTTGACATGGAGTGAAATTGAGGTTCTTAGCCCAATTTTTGGCCAATAATGTAGGTCCACCTAGCGTGTCATGGTGACCTGATCATGCGGGTTCCGAACATCCTTAGTACTGACATATTATATACGTTTATCTAGGTGTTACCTATCATAGGGGTCAATTTGTGAAGATGGAAGTTCTAATTTATTTAGCACCTCCTAGAAGATGATCGAATCTGATTGGTTGCTATGGGCAACATCTCATCTTCAATAGATCACAAATGCCATACATTGACAGATAATTGGTCTCATGGGGAATATAGCCACTGTCTGATGTGAGCATAATTCTCCCATCTGTGGAGCATGCAGGGAGTTTTCTCATGCCTGGCCAAGTATCCATGAGTATTTTGGTACAGGTAATGCGTGTATAATTTATTTGGGTACTTGTTTCCTAGAACGGCGCCCTCTCAGCCCCGGGCCATCGCATCTGCCGCAAAATCGCATGCGATTTTATAGGGTGTGTGATGCCATGACATTAGGTATTCAATAATATGATTGTATGTCCCAAAAATAGGTTTAACGCACCCCCCCCCCCCCCCACACACACACACACACACACACTATCCACACCACCCCAAAGCGTGGTGAGCGGCGGCGGAACTTGTTCCTCCAACTTTTTCATTACCCCACTATCCACGTTGGTGAGGAGTTGATTTTATATAGTGTGGCGAGCGCAGTGAGCCACCGAGCCCAGAAGCGTGGCGAGCGGGTGCGGAATACATGTGAAGTAATCTGCGGGCGCTCGCCACGCTTCAGTCTCGTTCACTATATAAGATCAACTCCATGCCGGCGTGGATAGTAGGGTAATGAAAAATTCAGAGGACGCGTTCCGCCGCCCCTGGCGGGGCTTGCCACGCTTCGAGGTGACGTGGATAGTGGGGGGGGGAGGGGGTGCGTTAAATCTATTTTTGGGACATACAATCATATTATTGTATTCCTAATGTCATGGCATCGCACACCCTATAAAATCTCATGCGCTCGCATGCGATTTTGCGGGACATGCAATACGATGCAATATAGTGGTGCACAATGAATAAAAAAATACATGAAAAAATCGCATCGCATGCCGCTATAATGGCCCATGCGATGCGATTTCCCTGCGGTGCCGTACATAGAAAATCTGGGCGCCGTGCTAGGAAACAAGTACCTTTATTTGTGTTGTTAAAAAAAACACATGAAAAACTGCTTTCATAATAAACACTATTTACAAAATGTCCTTAGTTACTAGTAATCTTATAACTTGTCTCTTGGGTGTCTCAGGAGCTCTGGTGGACCAGGGTGTGTTTGAGGATCTGACCCGTGAGTACCTAGCCGAGCTGTCTGAGAAGATGCAGGAACTGGGCGTCATCTCCACCATCTCCCTCTCCTGGTTCCTCACCCTGTTCCTCAGTGTCATGCCCTTTGAGAGTGCGGTGGTGGTGGTAGACTGCTTTTTCTATGAGGGCATCAAGCTGATTCTTCAGTTGTCCTTGGCTGTCCTAGAGGCCAACATGGAAAGCCTGCTAAACTCCAGTGATGAAGGGGAAGCCATGACTATACTTGGAAGGTACGGATTACAATGTAATGTACTATGTTTATTTACATCGTAATGGATATGGTTATGGAATTCAATATTATTACCACAACGTTCCGGAGTCCATAACGCATAGCATTCCTTAATATGTCTGTGGTTCTATGCTTTGAAGTTTTACAGTTGGTATGTTAATGTCCATTTAAATACTTCAAATGCATGGGGTCCTGATTCTGAGTGCACGCAATGCAGCTGCAACTGAGATGTGCTGTCTAGGAAATATATATTGGGAAATGTGCTGGGCATTGGCCAGTCAGATCCATGAACATGGTTTGTTTTATGGATGTATTGCTGAACTTGTTGCAAATCCAGATGCTAAATTGCTCACATTGGAAGCCGAACTCATACTGAAGGCCTGGTTCATTTTGGCTCACAAGCAGGGTAACGCCGCCCCCCTTTGCATTAGTGTATGAGTAAACAATCATTACATGCACTTCTCTATTCTTGTAGATACCTGGACAATGTAGTGAACAAGCAGAGTGTGTCACCCCCAATCCCGCATTTGCACGCCCTTCTCACTAGCGGCGACGAACCTCCAGTGGAAGTTGATATTTTTGACCTCATCAAGGCGTCATATGAGGTAATGTTCAACAAATAACATCACATTTACAGTCCGTCTTTTGTCATTGTTGTTCCGCATTCCCCTGTTGGCCGTATACAGTGGGTGCAGGCGTTATTTCCTCTGTGACACCTTTGATGTCCCATCTTCTCATACTAGAAGTTCAGCAGCCTGAGAGCGGATGAAATTGAGCAGATGCGGTTTAAGCAGAGGCTCAAGGTGATACAGTCCTTGGAGGATTCAGCCAAGAGGAGCGTGGTAAGTGAGAATGGGCGTAGCTGGCTGAAAATAGCCTGAAACGGTGGGGAAAAAAAAAAAGGTTTCCAGTGAAAAAATCAATCAGAGCTATATGTAAGGGCTGTAGAGAACATGGGGGGGGGGTGTCTCCAGTGGAGGGACCACAGCTACATTACTATTATTTATAAAGGTTATTTATTAATAAAAAAAAAATAAAGTTTTCTGGTGTAATGTTTAACAGTTGTATCACATTGCCATTGTCATTGTTTGGTAAATACCCGCTTTTGTGGCCTCGGACAGGCAATAGGTGTTTTTAGCCGTTTAAGTGGATAGCATGTTTCCTCCATTGTTTCACCCTTCCCTTAGATCGGGGACAACAATTCTTCCGCCATACTATTGTATGCTGGAAGGGGGGCTTATCAATTTTTTTTTTTTTCATAAATCTGGATTAGCGGTTGGCATTTGTAGTAACCAGCAGCGGATGGCATTCATCTACGCACAAGATCTACTGTTCTATGCTATATATTGCTATGCCCATTGGGAATGGAATGGAGGCATGTCACAGCTGACAGGGATCGCCAGAGACGGGAGGTTCCTCTCCCCAATCCCGTTAATCCATCTCATGATATTGATTCAACTTCATAAATGGTGAAACAGGAAGAGCTTATAGTAGCACAACGTGTTGATAGAATACATCTCTCCCCCTTTGTCACCATGCAACAGCAGAGGGTTTACTCTATGGTTTTCAAACTTCCGGCATTTGTGTTCCTAATGATACAAAAAATATGGGGAAGACTTTCTAAATTATACTATGTCTCCTTCTATTCATACTTAACTACCCTCCCGGAATGGCCGGTAGAGTCAAGAAAAATGGGGCACCCCGGAATGGTTCGAAAGACTCCCCAATTTAATTGGGCCCCTGCAACCCCTCCCACTGCCGGTCAAATACCGGCATTCGTGAATCTTTAGGGAAGGGGCGGGGCTAAAATGATGCAAATCTAGTCATTTAGTACCACCCCCTCCCCGAAGAGCCACAAATCATTTATAGGAATGGAGGCGGGGCTTAAATAGACAAGTTCCCCGACCCCGAGTCCAGGCTTCTCCTGGAAAGAAGACACTTAAGGTTGGCAGCTATGCTTATATTGTATTCTTTCCTATTAGGTTAGATCCATCTCTACCGATCTCGGCTTCTCCATGGAGGAGCTGGAAGATTTGTACGTCCTGTTCAAGGTCAGTGTTTCATGTGTGATCATTCTTGCTTGACGCTGTTCATTCATGTGATTATGCTTTCTGCGCCATACCTGTGGTAGGAAACAGGAGAGCCATGGCCTCGTATAGATCTCGCAGGCAGCTCTTTGGTTCGTTGGCAAATCTGGTACGGATGTGTCGCACTACAGCCTTGTGCTTTTGGTTGCTTGCTGAAGCAGGATTCCGATGAAATCGTATTGCGGCATGCCGCAAGTGTTCACATGGGAGCCCCTGGTCCCATTGATGTCAATGGTAGCTAGGCGCATGCTGGCTCCCATGGCCATACACACGCAGATTTATCTTCAGATCTGGCTGGTTGGAACAAAAACATGGTTATGGATGAGAGCAAATGACAGTTGACCATTTGCTTGGAATTGCCGGAAAACTGCCAAAAACTGTCATTCATCCATAACCATGTTTTTATTGCAACCAGCCAGATCTGAAGATAAATCTTACTAGTGTATGGGCACCTTTATAGGTCTGTGCATAGTAGGAGCAAGTGATCACACTCATCCTGCGATGCCGCACTGTCATTGCTGCAATGTCTATTCATCGCAGCAAGGATATAAAGAGACGCATCTGTATATGTAACAGGATGGTAATTATATTGTAGATGATTCTACTTCTGATTTATTTAGCACTTTCTAGAAGATAATAGATAGAATCTGGTTGCTATGGGAAACATCCCATCTTCAACAGAACTCCCATCTTAGTAAATTTACCCCACACAATCATTTTTAAATGTCTCTCTCCCATATATAATCAGTAGATGAGTAGCAACATGACTGGTGTATTGATGTGTTTATTCGCCCCCGCTCAGGCTCAGCATTTAATGTGCTGTTACTGGGGAGGGGGCCGCTCGTCCAGCAACCGCCATGACCCCAGCCTGCCGTATCTGGAACAATACCGCATTGACATGGAGCAGTTCCAGGAGCTGTTTGTCCAGCTTACGCCATGGTTATTCGGCCAGCACACCCCCATCCTAGCCGCCCGCATTTTCCGCCTGCTGGACAGTAACAAGGACTCGCTAATAAACTTTAAGGAGTTTGTAACTGGGCTCGGTGAGTATAGGAAGTTTTCTGTTACCATCAGTTTGTGATTGTATCTACAGCATGTACTAATGTTTATGAGGTGATGACATTATTATTATTATCGTTTATTTATATGGCGCCACAAATGTTCTGTAGCACCTGACAATACGTAGATGAGCGAAAAACAAGAAAATAAGGAATTACAGTACATTTAGTACAAGTACATGGTAAATAAAGACAGTTGCAGCAGGGGACAGGATGCTGTAGTGACTATCAGGGTGACAGAGATCTGTTCTAAGAAAAGCGCATGAGGAGAGCGGGCCCTGCTTGTTGCGAGCTTACATTCTAAAGGATCCGTTCTTTGGGAGTTGTTTTGTGTCCGTGTCCCCCCCAGCTCTCACTTGGCTGGCAAACCTTCACACACAAAGTAGATAGGGTCGCACTTTAAAGGTTAATCTGTGGGTTTGTTTGCCCGCAGTTATGTGGAATGCAGGATATCCCCAGCGCTGTGGATGTTTGACTGTGCCGGGGATATCCTGTTTTCCAGACTTCTAAGCATTGTTATAACTACGATCTTGTCCCCCAAGCAGTTAGGGCAGGACCATTCCCTCCTGTCAGAATCTGCAGCCAACCACCAGTCCACTTGTTCCACAGAACTTGTATGGCTCATCTTGGCATGACATCTTTTCAACCTATGCTACCGTGACGGTAGCTGCCTTTCCACCATGACCGCTCAGTACATCAGCTTCCTTTTGATTAATATAGTAATAACATATTTTAAGTCCATATTTCCACCGCACTTTTGTTTCTGCTTGATTTATTAATGTTCAAGAACTATCAAAAAGAATAGGAAGAGGGTCCTGGAGCGCGATCGTGGTTCAAAAGTGATAAAGTGGAGAGTGATAAACATCCAACCAATCAGCCCCTGCGTACCATGCCACAGACTGTGTTTGAAAAATGTCAGACAGGAGCTGATTGGCTGGCTGTTTATCACTCTCCATTTTATCACTTTTGAAGCTTAGTGCATCCGGCCCAGTGTGTTTAGTTACTAGTTAGTGTGAAAGAATACACTAATAATAACCAGAACTAGTATTATGAATTCTGTTGTTCTAATCAAGTTGAATTGAATGAATTTCAGCTGTGCTTGCACTGCTGTGACCCAGACAGTAGTAATTGTCATGTGCTGTGCACACAGGGTCAGTGATAAGTACCACTAATCACATACACACTTTTATAAGATGGTACAGGACAGTTATTAATAGCAGGTCCACGTCACCTGGGCCTTAAATGTAATGGGACTGTTGTAATTCTACCTCCATTTATAGCATCAAGCTTCAAAATGAGCTCCTAACTGCCATGTTACTGGCTGGGTTTGTAAAATGTCAGGTACAGATGTAGCCCCTCTCGTTCAGTCCCGGCGCCCGCCAGAACCTCCCCTCTGGCGAACACCCAGGCGGAGAGGGACTCCATTAAAACTGGGACGCGCGTGCGGCTCACGCAGACGGTCTTCAACAGCGGCGCAGTGCATCCCTGCCCGGGGGAGGCGGCGGGGACCCGGGGAAAGCTCCGTTGCCAAGGGGCACGCGAGCAACTCGTGCGCGTGCAACCCCTGGCGGGAGCTGGTGATAATTTCGCCAGCTCCTGCCAGGATGACAGGGGCTCCATCTGTAGGAGCTAATTGGCTGGTTGTTTATCGCTTGATACATCTGGCCCAATGTCTTGCAAGATTCTGATTGTGGTCGGCAGACAAAATATATTGACAAACCTTGGTCAAAATGTTGACACAAGCAATAGGTCGGCATGAAAAAGGTGGACATGAGTTTTTCACATTTATTTTCCCAAAAAAGGTATTTTTTCATACTTTACTATCCAAGTGGACATTGAGTTAGATTATAATCCAACTCTATGGCGAGTGAACGTGGTACAGTTATACGGTGTTCATGTCAACATAGTCACCAAGAAAAGTGAAAAAATCAAGGTCAAAGGTATGTCACTATGGTCACAAAGGCAACACAGAAGCGGAACTCAAAGGTTGGTTTCTCCAGAACTTCTCCTGTCCGTCAAACAACCTGTTCCATTGTGACATGCCTGAAGTTGTGCAACATTATCATTCATCTGTCACCTAGCCCAGTGGTGCCCAAACTGTGTGCGGTGGCACCCTGGAGTGCCATGAGACCCTTGCAGGAGTGCCTCAGGTTGGTGGTTCAGGTGTCTGCATCCTCCAGTCACAAAATATATGGACAAACAGAAGCGAATGCTGTCCCTCACCACACAATTAACTCGAAGTGGTAATATAGTCATGATTGTACAAGTGTGTACACACCATAAGTTGTAATATAGTCATGATTGTACAAGTGTGTACACACCATAAGTTGTAATATAGTCATGATTGTACAAGTGTGTACACACCATAAGTTGTAATATAGTCATGATTGTACAAGTGTGTACACACCATAAGTTGTAATATAGTCATGATTGTACAAGTGTGTACACACCATAAGTTGTAATATAGTCATGATTGTACAAGTGTGTACACACCATAAGTTGTAATATAGTCATGATTGTACAAGTGTGTACACACCATAAGGATGACACATAAACACAATTCACTTAATTTCATATTTTTTTCTAAATTTCTCAATAAGAAACTTTTTTCGCCAAGGGGTGCCGTGAAACAATTCTGATACTCTAGGGTGCAGTACTGTAATTCTAAAAAGTTTGGGAAACACTGACCTACAGTAATCTTCCTGATGTTGTGTCCGCTGGTGAGAACCACATTCTGCACCACCACCTGCTCATTGTATAAGGTTCCCTTTTGTTTATACTAGTGAATGGTTTGTGTACTGTACAGATAGTGTTAGTATGTAGCACATGTCTTCAAGTGTTCTGATGTGGGAAACTAACATTATACCCTCTTCCTATATCAGGTGGAATGTATCACGGTGATATGACAGAGAAGCTGAAGTTTCTATACAAACTGCACCTCCCTCCTGGTGAGTAGGCGATGTTTAATGGCAATAAGCCAGTTACACTAGTAGAAATCTTAAACTACACATACACTATACAATTATCTGGCAAACCATCTGTCCAATCTGGTTGATAAAAATCTGGTAATTTACGAGAGCAAATGACGATTGGCTATTTGCCCCCAAATATGGACTAAAAATTGACAGAACATCTGTTCCGGCTAATTAACTCACTTATCTGAACAATCATTTTTGTCTATGTTGCAGTCCTTAAGGGGCCCATACACGGTGCGTTTTTTGTGTGCGATGTGCGCTCCCACGCACATCCCATAGCACAGCTCAAAAAGTATGCGCTGCACATACTCTTTGAACTGGATCGCATCGTAAGCAAATCGCATGGGATGCGATGCGATCTAGTTCAAAGCGCATACAATTATTGTTCCGTGTATGGACACCTGGTTTATTGTCATTTGCTCCAATATCTTTACATGGGGGTTCTCAAACTCGGTCCGCAGGACCCCACACAGTATGCTTTTTCCAGGTCACCCGGCAGGTGCATTCATTACTCACTGACACATTTTAAAAGATCCACAGGTGGAGCTAATTATTTCACTTGTGATTCTGTGAGAAGACCGGCACTGTGTGGGGCCCTGAGGACCGAGTTTAAGAACTTGTGCTTTACCAGATTTTTGTTCCAACCCACCAGATTAAACTGATGGTTTGCCAGATAATTGTAGTGTGTGCCCAGATTTATGTATATACTAGATATCAGCCCGTTGTGTGTGCGCTCAAACCGAGCAACACTTGTATTGCTCTGTCTGCCTCCATCTAGTGGCCTCCGGCTACTCGCACAACACATGTATTCCCCCCATTCAGGTGAGGAGCAGTGTTATCCCTTTATTTATGTAGGAGATGTGTGTGGTAGGAGGACAGGGGCTGGTGCAGTGTCAGATGCACTCACTGTATAGAGCTTGCCTTCTGTCTCCCCATATTAGTCTGAGTTGCTGACTTTGTCTCTCTATAGCGCTCAGCCCCGAGGAAACAGAATCTGCCCTAGAAGCCACAAGTTTCTTCACTGAGGACGTCACTCCAGAGAGTAAGTTACCTGTGCAGTGATCTTCTGAGGGGGCTTAGAAGGGATGGAAAGTTCAATGACACCTTTAGTCTTGCGTCTAAAGGGACTGTAAACTTTTTTTTACCATTACATTACAAACCGGCATGTATGGGCAAATCTATAAAAGTATATACTGTGTGTGTGTGTGTGTGTGTATATGTATGTATATATGTATATATATATATATATATATGTATATATATATATATATATATATATATACACACACACACACACACACACACAGTGCCTTACAAAAGTATTCACTTGCCTTGGCATTTTTCGTGTTTCGTTACAGTACCTCACAATCTGGAATTAAAATGGATTGTTTGGAGGTTTTTATCATTTCTTTCACAGATTTGAAGAAGTTGCTTTTTTATTGTGAAGTAATGAACAAATAGGACAAAGTGTGTACACACTTGTACAATGTGCATGAGATTTTGACTATATAGTCAAAATCTCATCTGGATCTCATGCAGATCGCACAGGTTTTAACCCTTGCGATCCCGATGCGATCCAGATGCGTGCTCCTGTATCGCAGCCAGAAAGTCTTGGCTGCATGGACTATATAGTGCAGATCTGCACTATATAGTCTAAGTTGTATGCAGATAGTCTAAATTGTATATATTGTATGCAGATAGTCTAAATTGTAATATAGGATTGTACAAGTGTGTACACACCATAACAGAACACTTCAGCGTGTATTAACTTTTCACCCCCCTTAAGTCGGTACTTTGTAAAGCCACCAGAAATTACAGCTGCAAGTCGCTTTGGATAAGTCTCTATGAACTCGCCACATCTTGCCACTGGGATTTTTGCCCATTCCTCAAGCAAAACTGCTCCAGCTCCTTCATGTTGGATGGTGAACAGCAATCTTCAAGTCTGACCATAGATTCTCAATCGGATTGAGATCTGCGCTGTGGCTATGCCATTCCAACACATTTCAATGTTTCAGTCTGGAGTGTTGCTTTAGCAGTGTGCTTCGGGTCATTGTCCTGCTGGAAGGTGAACCTCCGTCCCAGTCTGAACTCACAGGCCAAGTTTTGCTTTAGAATATATGTATTTAACACCACCCATATTTCCCTTGAGGTGAATCAGTTTCTCAGTCGCTGCTACTGACAAACATCCCCACAGCATGATGCTGCCACCACCATGTTTGACTGTGCGGATGGTGTTCTTGGGGTGATGGGATGTGTTGAGTTTGCACCAGACATAGCATTTTCCTTGGTGGCTCAGAAAGTTAAATTGTAGTCCCAGGTGACCAGAGCAGCTTCCTCCATACATGTGAGGAGTAGCCCACGTGCCTTTTGTCAAACTCAAAATACACTAATTAACGGCTTTTTCTGGCCACTCCTCCATAAAGCTTAATGGAGTGTACGTCTTATTGTGGTCCCATGCGCAGATGCAGCAGTCTCTGCTGTGGAACTCTGCAGATCCTTCAGGGTTACCTTTGGTCTTAATGCTCTCCTTGCCTGGTCTGTGAGTTTTGGTAGGCGATGTTGTGTAGGTAGGCGGTGTTGTGTTTGGTAGGCGGTGTTGTGTTTGGTAGGCGGTGTTGTGTTTGGTAGGCAGTGTAGGTAGGCGGTGTTGTGTTTGGTAGGCGGTGTTGTGTTTGGTAGGCAGTGTAGGTAGGCGGTGTTGTGTTTGGTAGGCGGTGTTGTGTTTGGTAGGCAGTGTAGGTAGGCGGTGTTGTGTTTGGTAGGCAGTGTTGTGTTTGGTCGGCAGTGTAGGTAGGCGGTGTTGTGTTTGGTAGGCGGTGTTGTGTTTGGTAGGCAGTGTAGGTAGGCGGTGTTGTGTTTGGTAGGCGGTGTTGTGTTTGGTAGGCAGTGTAGGTAGGCGGTGTTGTGTTTGGTAGGCAGTGTTGTGTTTGGTAGGCAGTGTAGGTAGGCGGTGTTGTGTTTGGTAGGCAGTGTAGGTAGGCGGTGTTGTGTTTGGTAGGCGGTGTTGTGTTTGGTAGGCAGTGTAGGTAGGCGGTGTTGTGTTTGGTAGGCAGTGTTGTGTTTGGTCGGCAGTGTAGGTAGGCGGTGTTGTGTTTGGTAGGCAGTGTAGGTAGGCGGTGTTGTGTTTGGTAGGCGGTGTTGTGTTTGGTAGGCAGTGTAGGTAGGCGGTGTTGTGTTTGGTAGGCAGTGTTGTGTTTGGTAGGCAGTGTAGGTAGGCGGTGTTGTGTTTGGTAGGCAGTGTAGGTAGGCGGTGTTGTGTTTGGTAGGCGGTGTTGTGTTTCCATTTGGATGATGCTTCGGGGGATCATCAAAGATTTTGATATTTTTGTATAACCCAACCCTGACTTGTACTTCTCAACATATTTGTCCCTGACCTGTTTGGAGAGTTCCTTGGTCTTCATGGTGCGATGCCTCCTGCTTAGTGGAGTTGCAGCCTCTGGGGCCTTTCAGACCTTACGCTGTCAGATCATGTGACACTTAGATTGCACACAGGTGGACTTCATCGCACTAATTATGGGATTTCTGAAACATACTGTAGAAACATAGAATTTGATGGCAGATAAGAACCATTTGGCCCATCTAGTCTGCCCCTTTTTTTACCCTTTAGGTAATCTCAAACCTTTTTAATCCTTATTTCTTTGTAATAAGGTAATTGGTTGCACCAGAACTTTTGAGGGGCTTCATAGCAAAGGAGGTGAATAAATATGCAAATGGCAATTTTCAGGTTTTTATTTTTAAAACATTCTTTTTTATAAATATGTTTCTCATTTCACCTCACCAACTAAGGGGGGGGGATTCAATCTAGGATCACGGCTGTCGATCCTTGCCAATAGTCGTGACCCCGGCCCGTTTGCGGTCAGCCCGACAGCTGAACGACAGGTGGGATTCAAAGTCCTGCCTGCCGATCGACACAAAGGGGGCATGGTCGCGAAAACTGCCGTGGATTGGCAATTTGCGGCCGTTATCGGTGGAACGGGCCCGACAGCTTCTAAAGTCGGGCCTGTTCTGCCATGATCCCGCTTCAATGCTGTCGCTAAAGACAGCATTGAATAAGGAGCCGCCGCTATTTCCCCCGTCGGAAATAGAGGCGGCACATTGATTACCCCCCTTAGGCTATTTTGTGCAGATCTACAACATAAAATTCAGATACATTGCAACTTATAATTTTTTTTTTTTTTTAACAATATAGGTAAAAAGCCAAGGGGGGTGAATACTTTTGCAAGGCACTGTATGTGTGTGTGTGTGTGTGTGTGTGTGTGTGTGTGTGTGTGTGTATATATGTGTATGTATATGGCCGGCAACAGAAATCATGGGGCCCTGTACACTGATATTTCTGAGGCCCCATGATTTCTGTTGCCTCCCCTCCCCCAACCCCTAATCCCAAATCCACACAACTCACTGCAGAGCTGAGCTCCCGGACCTCACCTTAGCTTTCGTGGCTTCAGGGCCCTGCTCTCAGTCGGGGACTTCTCCCGTTGTCCATCCTTCTTGGCAGGGCAGGCAGCCACAGAGTGTGGAACAGACGACCCGGTGTGCAGGAAACGGAGAGGCCACAGCGGTCCGCACACGATATGGCTGTGCAAACTGATTCTGTCTCCGACTGCTGAGCTGGCCGCAGGCTGGGCACACAGCAAACACAGTAGACGGCACACAGAGCCACACACAGACGGGGGGCGGATGGCACAGTAGACGGCCTGACGGTCTGGCTGTGGGGGGCACAGGCTAGTACAGGTGGCCGGGGCATGGAAGTTCTGGGGCCCTTCAGAACACTTAACCCCCTTGGCCCACCCCTGTCGCCAGGCCTGGCTTGGAGGCTTTGCCTAATGGACATGGGGGTAACCTCACGACCATTAGAGAACTGCGGTAAAGCACAGTCACCAGTGTAATAGAATTCCAAGAAACATACTAAAAGCCAACGCAAAATGCTTATGTCTAACACTTATGCCCCCTGTACTGGGCACAAGTCATCAATTATAACACAAATAGAGAATTCAATAAATGGGCTTTATCTCAGTGACAAAAGTTCAGTTTCTTCATTATACTGGGGAGATTTGTGAGATGTCAGAATCAGTGGTGGAGTTCTTGGTCCCAGTTCATCATCATATGGTAACTGTGGCCACTTACCGTCCTTGGCGTAAGACAGAGAATGTGAGTTTATTTGTTTGCAGTGTTGCTTCGTAGAATTGTCCCTTTTTTTGTGATCTTATTTCGGAAAAGCAGTTGGTTGCGGCTAGGGTGATTCTTTATGCCATAAATGTGTATTATTGGGTAAACCTAAAACTGCTGAAGAGATTATAGCATCTAGTGCGAGAGAACAGTCTAACGGGAGTAATCTCTGTACAGTAGCGACCATGCACCGGGTGATACCACAAAACCGCATGTGTCGGCTGTAACTCCTCCACTTATCCTCAGATAAAGGTCATCGCATGCCGTTCCGTCTCCGAAGTTACCTTTATTTGGTTTCCTATCTTTTCTCCTCTCTCACCTTTCTCTCTTGTCCTTTTCCTGCCGCCCTCAACCCTCTTTTTCTGACTGCAGTATCTCCCTATCTCTCCGAGTTGGATCTTATTCTCCAGAGTGAGTTCCCAGGTTAGTTTTTCCTCTGTACGGGATTAGAGCCCCCTGTAAGTGTGTAAATAACCTTACCCCCATGCGGGCACAGATGTCGTCTTCTCCCCCCCAAATAAAGTGTAATATATAATATATTCCATGATTTGCTTCCGTTGGTTATAACCAGAGTTGATGGTGCATAGTCTCTTGTTGGACACTTTTCAGAGTAAAGGGCACCTGTTGCTTAGATACGGCGGAGGAATCCATTTTGGTGACTGCACTAATCAATATAAATGATGGCGTTACTAATAGGGTGCACTCAATCCCTGGCAACAGAGGTGTCCCCCGCTGTGTAGAGGCGACAGGTGTTTTTGGACAGGGATATTTAATCATTTT
Organism: Crinia signifera; assembly: GCF_055691185.1. Taxonomy (NCBI): domain Eukaryota; kingdom Metazoa; phylum Chordata; class Amphibia; order Anura; family Myobatrachidae; genus Crinia; species Crinia signifera. The sequence goes on from NC_139220.1 coordinate 27,914,745, forward strand.
TCGGTTTTACAACAGTTAAAATTTGTTTTTAGACTCTGACGTCCAGGGCAATGAACCCGCACCTGAGAATGAAGACTCCCAGGAGAAAAAAGGTATTTATATAGTCTGTGCAACAACAGCAGAAGAATCATGTTACACATTCAGCTATTCATTTCACATTGTCAATAAATCTCAGGATTAAATTATATTTACATGTGCCACACGGGGCGGTGCCATACCGCAGACCTCCACTGGCCCCACTGCATACTCTATAGCCTCTTATGGCAGCTGACAATGACAGCCACCAGGTGCTGTAATGAGATCCGAGTCTGTCTCTGTGTTTCTTTTCCCGGCTTTTGTATTGATATCAGAACTCGATATGTACTACATGACGGCTAAAAGTTGCCATACTGATCATTTATTTAATATATTAATGATATATTAATAAATTCTTTAATACTAGTCTTAAGGCCCATCGGATGCAATTCTCAAAAGTTTTGTAAAGTGAAAATGTTTTTCATTTATTGTACCCTTATAGGCCTTTAACCCCTTCGGTGGTATGGCTGGAAATTTCTGGGTCTGAGCTGCGCTGCAGGAGCGGGAGCTCCCAAAAAATTTACATGCATGCCACTGTAAAGAAAGGGTGCGCTAGTGGTGCCTCCAGTGCTGAAGAACTGGCGCACTGAACTGTCCACCCCCTCCCCCACCCCACCTCGCCATCACCGCTTGGGGAGGTTCAGTCGCGCTCTTCCATGCGTTAGAATGCCCAAACAATGGAACTGCTGAGTTCCGAACACCTGACTGCACCCGAGCACCCGCCCCCCCCCCCCCCCCCCCCCCCCCAGCGGCCGCCGAACTTCTCCAAGCGGCCACAAACAGCCGAAGCCGGCAGCAACAGACCCGGGGGAGCAGCGGCTGCCCCTTCTGTGGTGAGTATTTCTGGGGTAGGACAAACTTGCCTTGGTAGGTTTGTCCTGCCTCAGGAAAACCCACCACTCAAGGGGTTAGGAGTCCACTTAAAGGAGTCTGTTTATTGTGTTGTATGCAGTGCTGACGACTGGGGAGTTGTACTATTTACCCAGGCCCGGGTATGTTGGAGGGTCCCATGTCCCCCTCCCCCTGCTACAGAGAGCAGGCATTTTGAGTATAGAACAGAGGCTGCCGCAGCAGCAGCAAAGCCTTGCTCCCCCCGCTCAGTACACGATGCTCAGTACCGTATGCTGAGTGGGGGAGAGAAGCAGCAGCAGCCTGTGCACTGGCACACAGACCGCACCCCCTGCAATTTTTTACAGGGGTGTGGCCACGCTCCCATTGGCAGTCCACCATTGACCATGCCCCTTTTTACTGGGGCCTGAGAGTGCTTTCAGCGGCTCTGGTTATACTCAGAAAGTCAGAAGCTTTCCAATGGCATATCACAATGCATGAAAACAACAGAAATAGCATGGACCCTTATAACAGCACCCATAAGGGCTCGTCCGATTAAACCCATCTTCAAAGTGATATTGTCCCTTAAGAAGATAAGGTAGTGTGCAAAGTTTGTAGACGATTATTTAAAGTGTTCGAGAGCTATCGTGGAACAACCATACACACACACACACACAAACATTTAATTATAGTTATGTTGATACAATATATTGTATGTTTGACTTTTGGTGGCTTGCAGGAAGAGGGTGGATATTAGGTCATCAATAGTACTGGTCATAATGATATTTCTCTGTTTTAGAGGAGAAGATTGCTGCCAGTGCCCCTGACTATAAGTATTACCTGCGCATGTGGGCTATTGAGAAGGAGCAGAGGAAAGAGAACATTAAAGACATGCCCAAGATGAATCAGGTAAAGGGAAACCGTTCTCCGGGTAAATGTAACTTCTGCATGATGATAAATTATTGGTTGTATCTTTTATCTGTGGATATTGATGTTTTACATATGCTGACTGCACACACTGCGATATTGCAGCTGATATCCGGGAGCAAGTCTGACATCGCAGTGACCAGTAGCAATCTTATCAGTAATTCAAATCATTAATGGCCATGTGAGGGTTTGTTTGGCATGGAAAAGATACTACTGTGAGGCATAATGTGTATAAGATAAAGGGATACTAATGTGTGGCTTAAAAAGAATAAGGGTCATTACTGTATGACGTAATGTGAATAAGGGGACTACTGAGTGGCATAATTTGAATTTTTGATACTATTGTGTGATCATGCCCCTTCCCAGCAAGTTATGCTGCACCTATATAAAATATAGGGAGTATAAAATTGGTTAGGCCCAGCTCTAACCCATATTACCAGTCCCCAGCGGCAGTGAAGATTGAGCTCCAAGAAAGTAAGAGATTAATGTTCTATAACAAGTTCTGTTCCATAATCTGCCACCAAAGTCCATTTTTAGCAAATAGCATAACATGCCTGACATTGTATACAGCATGGCTTTTCAAAATAATCATTTCTCAACTGAATCCTAGTTGTAATGTTGCAATAGCCCCGCCCACTCTATATTATATTGATGGTAGGGTCAGGGGTTAAGATTGAGTGTCTTCGTGCCCTAGGTGGTGTGGAGGAAGTTTAAGCAAGGGATGAGCATACTGAAAATGCATTTAGCATGAAGAGCTGGTGTGGCAAGGATATGTATAAGGACTAGTTATAATGGCAATGCCCCTGATGTGCATTTTAATTGGTTTACTCACATCTCTGTTTGATGGTAATCAGTGCTTGTACTCAGGGCTATTTTTCAGCAGGCTCCAGCAGGAACTGAGGCCCTTATTCTAGTTCACTCTTTCTGACAAAATATTTCTTAGATGGACAAAACCATGTGCACTGCAGGTGAGGCAGGTGTTACTTGTGCAGAGATAATTAGATTTGGGTGGGGATTTACACCTGCCTCACCTGCAGTGCACATGGTTTTGTCCCATCTAAGAAATATTTTGTCAGAGTGAACTAGAATAAGGGCCTCAGTTCCTGCTGGAGCCTGCTGAAAAATAGCCCTGCTTGTACTGAATCTGTACTGCGCATGTCCCCTTCCTTCTGCGAGATCACTAGCAGTCCCACTCAGCCACATCATGATTGGTATGCTGCAGCGCTCGGTGGGTAGAGCGGGGGTGGCAACAGGGACATCCTCAGATGCAGCACTCAGATTTTGCTGTTCCAGCCGGAAGTGTCTTTCCTATTTATGCCACCTGCTGCATTATAGGGATGGCCATCGTTGCCATTGCCATCGATGGCAATTCTGCAACTGCCCATCGATAGTGCTAAACCATGCAATGGATGACCATCGATATTTTTACATATCGATGGTCATCCATTGTGTTTGATTGATTGGCCTGCGGGCCGATCAAAACGCAGGGGCGGGGCTTCACGGGGTTCGGGGGCGGAGCTATGCTCCGTGTCCCGGCACTTTGAAGAAAAAAAAGCAAAATATTGTTTTGCTGTTCCATCGATGGAGGTAAACCATCTGGTTCTCCCCATCAATGGCAAAAGTATTTGACATTGACCATGAACCATCGAAGATTTAGAATCATCGATGGTCGATGGCCATCCCTACTGCATTACCATACCATTGTGCATCGTTGGACAGGAGCATTGCTCCCTGCTTCCATCTTGAATCAGGCCCATGGTTCATAAGCCATTCAAATATGTGAAATGCATTTTTTTTATTCCTGACTGCTAATATTATTGTGTCATTATAGGAACAGTTCATTGAGCTTTGCAAGACCTTCTACAACATGTTCAGCGAGGACCCAGTGGAGCAAGAACTGTACCACGCCATAGCCACAGTTGCGAGTCTCTTGCTGCGCATTGGTGAGGTGGGCAAAAAGTTCTCCAATCCTCCTCTCAGGAACTCTGAGGAAGCACAAACACGTCTAACCAGAGAACCCTCTAACGAAGAGGAGGAGCCGCCCTTGGAGAACAGGGGACCAAGTGCTACAGAGCACGATCCATGTACGGGACCAATCCCAGTCCCCAGCAACTCTCAGGCAGCGCTCACCCAAGATGACATTAAAAAACTAGGGAAGCAAAGCGGAAATGGCAGCCCCCCCACGCAGCCAACCTCCGACGATGAAACCAAGGATGACACTTCAGTCTCCTCCTACTCTATGGTCAGCGCCAGCTCGCTCCAGTGCGAGGATATTGCAGATGACACGGTGCTGGTCGGATGCGAAGCTGGCAACGCAACCCCGAAGTATGGCAGCACCATTGATGCGGAGTGGTCCATCTCCTTCGAGCAGATCCTGGCTTCCATGCTGACTGAGCAGGCCCTGGTCAGCTATTTTGAGAAGAAGGTGGACATTGTTCAGAAGATCAAGCAGAAGAAAGTGGAAAGACAAATCAGTTCCTCCAGTGAGCACGAAATGCCTTCTGTCTCAGGCTGAAGCTTTGTGATGATGTTGGGCGTAAACTTGCTGGGAAACAGAGGAGACCACTTTACATGTTCTCCACGGTTTCTGGATTCTCTCCTCTCCCCATCAGCAGCCGCCCCAAGCCTGGGAAACCGCTGCGTATTGGAATAATCTTGAGCTTCAAAGTCATGTAAATGCATTAGGAGCTGTTCAGTTCTAGGCTACACCTTTGCATGCTTTCCTCATCCGCTGCACTTGTCCCGAGCGCTGTATGTTTGCTTCACACTTACTATCAGATGTTTATCCTGTGTCGTACTGAAGAAACAGCGCTGTGCCCCGTGGTAAGCGGAGGGTAACAGGTGCCTTTACCACTGATGGCTCTCCGCTTGTTGCCCGGTGTCTGAGCAATGCAATCTAACTTACACCTAACACCTGCCGTGTCCTAGGCTTGTAGCTAATGTGCAATATATTGGTATACTGAAAAGTGTCCAAGACTTTTCATTTCACTCTCGCTGTACGTTATGTTCTTTGATCATGTTTGTATCTTCCCGCACTTTTTTTTTTTTGTCATTTCTATGTGTCTTTATGATTGGCATCTGTATATTTGTGATGACGATGATTTGTTTCCTCCTTGGCTCAGTAACAACTTGTATGTACACTAGATATAGCCATACTTTGGCAGGATACACTGCTGCTATTATGTCGTCCTGGTATTTAAAACATTTCAGCTTTTTTGTTGTTGTTGTGCTTGTTTATGATTTGATTACATTATATCTCTAGAATGAATCCTACACGTTCTAACGGAAAGCCCACTGTGACCTACAGTAGTAATAAGAGTAATATATTAGGAATACAAGGACAGAGATTGGGCAACACGTTTATAGTCGACATGCCTACGCTCAGGTCTGTGGCCCTTATTCAGGTTGGCTCGGTAAGCTACACACATTGCTGCCCGGCCGAATACACAAATCATCCCATGGTCGCGGACCATCGAATGATTTTGCCTTCGCAATTAGAAGTCAGTGAAAGCGGACTTCTATTTACTAGCGCAACAACAAAGACAGGGCGGGCAGCTGACGCTGAGCGTTCCCATGGTCCAGCGATGTCCCCTCCTCCGGCCCTCCCTTCCCGCAATGAACGGCCCGGCGAGTATGTAACTAGCTGAAGATGTTCGATGCTGCCCCTTTCCGTGTGATGCTAAATTAGGGCCTGTATGCTCACACACTATCCTACAGATCAGGCCAGAAAGTCTGCGCTTCAGTAAGGAAGACCAATTATAATCCATTTCATTAAAGCTGACTCATTTCGTACGTAAACGATTGGGCAACCGTAAACAAACGTACCCACTGTTCTGTAATGTCCAGGGGAACTTTGCATAGGCCCTCTCAGATCTGCGGTGAAGTGGTTAGGGAGATAATGATGCCATCCGCAGCCTCGCAGATGCCCTTGGGACCAGCATATGCCATAACGTCAGCATCTATAGCTGTCCGTCATTTCCGAAAGTATTAAGAAGAATGAGAGAGTTTTGTACACAGCTTATACGGTTTTAATGACACAGAATCACTGAGAGGTCATTCGTTCAAATGCCAAAGCCTATTAATAGGAAATTGCAGACTCTCAATATCCTATCCAAATATTAGGGTATATAACGATTTAGGATATTAATAAGGTTTTTCATGCATTCTGATAGAATCGTTAGGCTTTATCAATGAAATGCATGTGGAGACTGGTGTCACCTGGCAGACTTGTGCTAGTCTCATTGTGACATGGATTTTTGCAATATTCACAGCCCTATGTAAAGTCATTACAGACAGAACATAACAAGACATTCCTGAGGCACAGGTAAATACGAATAAAAGGTGCATAACTAATAAGCTTCTGTCATCATTCTCCTAGTGTGAAATTTCATAGGATGAGAGAATCAGAAAGTGAGAGATTTGGTAAAAAGCGGCAATCATTTACACTGCAAAACCAGTTTGATTCTGAAGTGTAAATGATTGCCGCTTTAAACAAAAAAACTGGCGATTTCTTACCAAATCTCTGAATTTCTGTTGCATGTATTAGTGTTCATTCTAGCAGCCGCTAGCTTTGAAAACCCATGCAGTTCCTCTTCCCTGTCTGGGGTGTCGCTGTCTGCTGTAGTGCTTCTAGCACAGTCTGGTCTGTATATCAGTACTGATATGCAAAGCAGACCTGTGCTAGAAACACCACAGCAGACAGCAACACCCCGGGCAGGGATCAGGAACTGCATGGGTTTTCAAAGATAGCGGGTGCTAGAAAGAACACTATGTATGTAATGTATGAGCTTTATAATAAAATGTGTGAATAGTGATGCATTTATATCATTAGATTTTAGGCTTCACATTGCTCTACCTTATAATAGTTCAGACATAAGTGTTTGTATACCATTATTTGTTGTTATTTTTTAATCTGGCTTTGACACGGCCAATCATTGGGATCATTAAAGTCAATGGACGCTTAACGTGGGCTTCTAAGAAACTGGGTGTTGTATAGAACGTTACTTCTTGTTAGCCACGGTCTTAGCAACCTGTGTGTACTGGTAGATTTACATTGGGATCAGTCTACATGCTCACTAGTATAGTGTGAGGGGCGCACAGAGGGGACCCAACCCCAGTCTGCATCCAATGGAGAACATTCAGCTTTCAACCAAGACTAGTGGGGAGGGGGACGGTTGCCAGTTGGACAATGACCACACTACACACCATCATCTGACTGCAGTGATGTCATACATTGTCGTTGTACCTCACTGAGCGGAAGTTACAAGTTCTGTTATGAAATGGAAACATTTTCTTATCCAGTTGTGCGGTGGTTGCTATAACAACATATATGTACGGAATGAAGCTTAAAAGAACATCTCTTAACATTCATGAAAGTCTGTTGGGACCTATTTAAATTCATTAATTTCCTTATCACACTATCACAGAAATGTATCAAAGTTTGGAGAGAGATAAAGTGCCAATTAATCTGTCTGGCTTTTCTCGCACAGCCTATAAAATGACAGAAGTTGACTGGCTGGAACTTATCTCTCTCTCTCAAAGATATGATATATATATATTTATTTATTAATTAATAATCGACATGCATTGGGTCAACCACTGATGGCTGAGAGGCCTTAGGTTGACACCTGAAACAGATCGATGTGGCTAAGGTCTCCAGGGTTGGAATGTTGACACAATCATTAGGTCGACCATGGCAAGTCAACATGATATGAGCCAGGCGGTAGTTCATGCCCTACCATCCACTAGGGCGCAAGGCACCTTGCCTGAGGCATGGTGAGCAGACGCGGTACACGATGACGGTGTCCATGTCGACTATGTCAACACTAGGGACTAAAAACGTGAAAAAGTCATGTCCACCTTCCGGCTGTCGACCTAATGCTTGTGTCGACTTTTCCAACCCTATCAACCTTAGCCATGTCGACCTATTTCAGGTGTCGACCTTCAGTGGTTGACCCAATGCAAGTCAACCTAAATTGGGGCGAGACATACATAGATTTTGTACCTGCACGCTGAGTTTTTGGCTTGGACTAGCAGCAAACACGAAATACGGTTTGACCAATCCCTTTATGGATATTTACCTTACAGAAATGTGTTTGTGCCGCGCCCCGTCCTGGTATATTGGGCCCAAAGCTATTTCACTGTGTAAATATTATAGCAGGGAGTATAAACCTCTCTTATACATTATTCGGATGTATAGTACTGCAGTCTTCAGATACCCCTATATTTGCCAGTAGTTACCGTAACCCGTGCACCATCACCTGGCAACTAAAGGGGTACCTGAAGACTGCAGTACTATACATCTGAATATCCGAACGCGAATAGAGACTTGGATTTAATAAAATCTGTGACTTATTGAACTTTTTAGTATCCAATACACCGATCAGACAATTTGGAGACCACGGTTGCCCCCAAGTCCGGTACACCAACTTGGGCTCAGTGCTACACCATTTGCCAGAATCAGGGCTGTCATTATTAAGTATTGCTGATAGATTGGAAGCAGAAGTACTTGTAAGAAATCGGTTTAAAGTAAAATATCGTTTACAATCACACTGTGTCATTCCCATTCAATGTAGAACACACACATGCCTAAGATACACTTGTTTAATAAGAGCGGTTTATACCCCTACTACAATATTTACACAGTGAAATAGATACACCAGTTTGAGTGCACAGGCCCAATATACAAGGATGGAGCGCAGCACAAATTTTTTGTAAGCTAAATTGTGTCAAACCAATGCCCCATACCCTAATTATCGCTCTCCTCTACATGCTCTCACATAAATGGCCGTAGTAGTGTATGTTCTGTACTAGACCCTGTCTGTAGGGGGAACTCCTCCCATTTCCTGCAGATAGGTTGTCAAGCTCCACCTTCCTGACACACAGCGTATTGTGTGTGTATATATAGGCCCTGTTGTGTATGCACTTACTCTAGGTGGCTATCTGATTATAAAATAATTTATGACCATATTTTTAAATCGTACAAGAAATCATACATGGCTTAATAAATATATTTTTATTTTTGTCCTGTATTCAATAAAATCGAATAAATGAATTCTGCAAAGGTCGTTCTTCACACAAGTGCTGTACTCTGACTAACAAAGTGCTTTCAGCGTGTGTGGATCATAGCCCAACATGCACAAGGTCAACACAGGTGGAAATCCATTAAGGGGGTTATTCTGGGTGGATCGTTCGGATGCGAACTCCTATCGGAACCCATCCTGAGAATTTTATCAACACACCCTGTACGTTACCGTGTAATTTGTTTTTATGTTTGCTATGTACGGCGCTGCAGACACTTTGTGGCGCCTTATAAATAAATTAACTACTATTAGGTATTACTGCAAAGTGCTCTTTAAAACAAGATAGTGTGTAACATAATAACTAACTAACTATATATATATATATATATATATATATATATATATATATACTTATATATAATAAGAAGATTTCTACCATAGCGTTAACACTATATTGCTCTGTGTATACCCAGCTTAAGAAGTGTGGAGAACAATTGACTCATGGTAGTGGATGTGACTAGTATAATCCAAAAACATTATGAGCCTGGTATTTCTCTGCAGTAACCAGAGACTGGAGATTAGGGTGGCCAATCCCGGGATCATGGGATTTGGCCCCAAAATGTCCGGGATTTCAATCCCGGGATTGGACTGCGCCGGGCAGCGTCTGAGCACTCGCTCAGACGCTGCCCGACTGTTCCCGACCCGGCGTGCAGCCTGCACAGTGTGATTCGGTCATAAGTCAAGCAGCGCAGGCCACAGCCCTGCACCACCAGCATCAGAACCCGCTCGCCGCCGGGCCTCCCCCAGCCGCCTGCCTCCTCAACGATGCCGTCTGCCTCCGCGCCAAAGCTGCCTGCTTCCCCCGCTCCCCAAAAGTAAGTGAGAGTGGCCCTGGAACAGCCGCACGCGTTATACCAGCTGCCTGCCTCCGCACCGCTGCCACCTGCCCCCCCTCCGTTGCTCCCCACAAGTCATACCCCTTTCACACCAGAAATGCAGGGACAAACCCGGGAATTAGACAAGCAGGGACATTCACGGGTTGGGACCCTTTCACACCAGAAAAGTCCCTGCATTTTCTGGTGTGGGAAGGAGCCCGTCAGGAGGTGGGGAGGAGGTGGGCAGTCGGGATGGCGGTGGAGGTGGGAAGGAGGTGGTAAGTAGGGTTGGATTGCCGGCAAATTAGCCCAGTAATTTGTCCCGGGTACCTTTCACACCAGCGGTAGTACCGGGTTGTTCCCGGACTCAACCTGGGAATTTAGGCTGGTGTGAAAGGGGTATCAGTCGGTGTAGGGCACAGGGACAATTTTCTTTTAGGCATACCAATCCCAGGATACCGGGATAGAGCATTTTTTAATTCCGATTCCCGGGATTGAAAAAATGCCCCGGGATTGGCATCCCTAGTAGAGACACAACAAGTGGATCAGTCCTGATGGAAATCTTAAACCCATTTAGTATAACTGAACCTCTTACCCTTCTAGTTCTGGAGAACACTTGCTGTACTGTGTCTATCCATCCGCTCAGCCTAGTTGTATGCATTGGTACTCTCTGGTGACGTTATGCTCACTACTGCACAAATAACCGATATACAGTACACCTACACCTATTGGTGTTTCATCTTTTCACCAGACCAGCAATCCAGCTATTACTATCGACAACAGGGGTATTGGGTGGGTCCCTGCGCTAAGTGCTGCCGGTGGGTTTGAATCAATGATCATATACAAATGAAAAAAAGCTAGTATAGTAAAAGTACCGCTTTTATTCCATTAAAATAACACAGTAAAAAACAAAGTGCATATGCTGACTCTCACCGAGTGATGTGGTCTACCCAATGTGCAGTAGACAAACAAGCAGATGTTATCAACCAACAGGCGTCCCTGGCAGCTGGTCACTCGGGTAAGTACAGCAGTCCACCTTGTCCTCCTCCAACGCGTTTCGAAACTCCTCTGGTTTCTTTATCAAGCCTTGATAAACGCGTTGGCGGAGGACAAGGTGGACTGCTGTACTTACCCGAGTGACCAGCTGCCAGGGACGCCTGTTGGTTGATAACATCTGCTTGTTTGTCTACTGCACATTGGGTAGACCACATCACTCGGTGATAGTCAGCATATGCACTTTGTTTTTTACTGTGTTATTTTAATGGAATAAAAGCGGTACTTTCACTATACTAGCTTTTTTTCATTTGTATATGATCATTGGATTTATTGGAGAATTATCGATTGCTGGTGACGTGACCGCTCCCCAATATACGAATACCAGTCTACCCTAAAAAGTAGACTTTCTGGCACGGTACGAGTCACAACCTATGGATTTTATCCTATATTTACAATATTGGTTTTGACTGTATCACACTATTTTTGTTCTCTCTCTCTTTGTTTTGGGTAACACCGATGAGAGTACCAGAGGGAACTATTGTTATCTGCGCCAAGGGGTTTGTCAGTATCTTTCTTAGCTATTACTATCATTTGCACTGTAAACTATGGAGATTACTACTACTACACTGGTCACAGGCACCAGCAGCTGGGAGACATGGACAGATGGTACCTTCTGAAGGTCTGTGTGATTTTAAGCAGGTACCTGTTTTGGCCTGCAGGGCCGCCACTAGAAATGTTGGGGCCTGGGACTGACCTACAGTCCGTGCCCCCAGAGGCACAGCGCCATACCTCCGGATGCCCGACCCCCCCCTTGCGCACGCCCGCCTCCCCCACATGACAGCACCCCGTCTCCCCCTACCTCATCCCCATTACTTACCATCACCCACAGCACGCATAGTCCTCCGGCTCCTTTGGTGTCAACTGTCAAGTCCGGCGCGCACACTGCAGAGCGCTGAGCCACTCTGTGTCCTGGGCTCGGCGCTCTGCAGGCTGCACTGTGTATTGTGTGTGCCTGGCCGCAGGGTGGGGGTGGCTGTGGGCAGCTGCCCGGGCCCCTCCAGAGGCTGGGGCCCAGGACAGCTGTACCCAGGGCACCCTCCTGTCGGCGTCCCTGTTGGTCTGACCAGACCCATGTTTTTTTTATCTCACAAACATTTAACCAACTAACATAATTTTCTGTGGACACTAAGCGCTGTCTATTTGAACTACATCACAAACAACTAAAAATAGCCAATAGTCAATGCAGATCATATCTGTCTTATCCTGCTTTTCTACTATACGGACCCTGTTGGATATTCTACTACTAACTAACAAAATTATTAACGTGATACAGAAAGGGTTAACTGTGGTGGGTGCGCACACAGTGCTCTCAAGCAGCCTATTACAATTCAAGGTGTTATTATCAAACCACCTTATATAGACAAAAGGACAATATACAGTAAATGAATTGATACCGGCGCTTTAGAGAGGTATTCTTTTAGAGGTTTTGTTTCCAATATTAGTCCAGTTCCCAGAAACTTGAATGGATATGGTGATTACGGATGTAATAATCCTCCAGATATAGAATAAAACAGAAACAGAATATAGTGCATAACGATTTTGACAACAAATTTAATGGGGGTATTGCACTTACAATTGGTAGGAGTTTTTAAAAAGCACACAACAAAAGTCCCGGGGCACAGCAGGAGGGATGGGGTCAGTCACAAAGGCAGATCAGCTCCGGACACTGAAACAGCCTGAACTCGTCCACCCACACGATTCCCGAAGTCCAGCAATGGTACACAGTCACACTGAAGATTAACCGTCCGGGTGGCGCTTCCGCCTTTACCCGGAAACAAGATGGCCGTGCGTTCCAAGCGCCGGCCAATATGCGTTCCAGATGTACAGGATATTGTAATCCCGGAAATAAGATGGCCGTGCGTTTCACAGCACGGTCATTACATTCTCCGGTGAATGGATATACATACCAATCTATTATATCAATAAACATATCACCGCTAGAGTCAATATCCTCCTAACAAAACAGGTCATAGTTATATCCATAAATAATGTGCATATATGCGTGGATCTTATTTACATAAAAAACGTGTATATAAATCTCATTCCTTAAAAATCATATGCATAGATCTTCATTATTAAAAACATCTGGATATTGCATAAAAGAACAAGATAATAGAATTGTGTCAAAACAATACATAAAATACATATAATACATATAAAAGGAGAGACGGTCAGGACTAAAAGGATGGTATTAGGTTAAAAAATGTTTCAATTCAAAATCACCGTTTAAACCACCAGGGACGAGAGTATTTAACCGGTGGATCCATCTCATTTCATTTTGCGCAAGGCGCTTATCAATATCTCTCGTTCGCCATCTTGGTGTAATCAATTGGATTCCCCAGAAGTTGATTAGAAAACATTCTTTAGATTGGTGTACCTTTTTAAAGTGGTCTGAAAGTGTATGGGTCAGTAGACATTTACGTATATTATATACGTGTTCTGCAAGTCGTGTTTTTAGTGGCCAACTTGTTCTGCCCACATAAAAAAGATGGCACGAACACTCTAACAAGTACACAATGTTTTTAGAATGACAAGTAATGAATTCGTTGATTTTATAAAAATTTTCCTTTGACCCTTAAATCTGCAATCTTTTTATTTGTTCCTTTTACTGTTTTGCACATCACACAATCTCCGCATCTGTGGAACCCCTTAGTACGGATGCTTTGTCTTGGAGCGTCATCTATAGTGCTTTTTACCAAGTGATTTTTAATGATGCGGATTTCCTATAAATAAAAACTGGTTTATCAGGTAAAACATTTCCTAAAATCGGATCTTGTTTTATCATATGCCAACTATTTTTAAAAACATTTTCTATTTTAAAATGGAGGCTATTATATTGAGTGATAAATGCCCATTGGTATTTATTATCTTTTTCTTTTTTCGGTTTTTCCTTTAATAAGTCCGATCTTTCTATATTTTCAATTCTCATTTTTGCTGTATCAAGTGTATCTGTAGCGTAACCTTTGGATGTCAATCTTTCTGTTATCTCTTCTATTTGTTGGCTACAGATCTCCTGGTTAGAGCAGTTACGTTTGGCTCTTGTAAACTGGCTAAAGGAGATACTTTGGAGCCAGTTAGAGTGATGTTGACTAGTTACTTCAATATAGCCATTTGAGTCAGTGGGTTTTCGATACATTTTCGTGTTAAGTTTACCATTATCGATATAAATAGTTAGGTCAAGGAATGAAATTTCCTTGACGCTATTCATAAAAACCAAATTAATAGACATGTCATTCGTATTAAGAGTATTACAGAAATTAAAAAGACTTTCCTGACCGTCTCTCCAGATAAACAAAATTTCGTCAATAAAACGCCGCCATAGCACCAGACCCGCCTCCAGTTGGCCATCATGCCAAACTGCCGATATTTCCCAGTAGGACATGAATAAGTTGGCGTAGCTGGGGGCGAATCTTTTTATCACACACTGCAGATAAAAGCATCCATTATGATAAAAATAGTTGTTAGAAAGGATAAAATCTATGCTCTTTAAAATAAATTATTTTAAATCTGCATTAAGTGACGATAAATTTAAAAAATATGAGACTGCTTGTAAACCTATGTCTTTCTTTATTATAGTATACAAAGTGCTCACGTCTGCGCTGCACAAAATATCTCCATCCTTCCATTCATAATTGTCTAGGGTTCTTAATAAGTCTCCGGTGTCTTTCAGATACGCATTGTTTTTTAAAACAAGTGGCTGTAAATAAAAGTCGACCAATGCGGACAGATTACTGGTAAGGCTGTTACAGCCAGAGACAATTGGCCTCCCAGGGGGATTTTTTTCATCCTTATGGATTTTTGGAAGGATATATAAAGACGGCACTGAAGGTTCTTTTATATTTAAAAAGTCAAATTCTTTTTTAGAAATAGTGCCTTTTGAAAGTGCATCAGTGGTAAGTTCTAATAATGCATTAGTGATACGTACAGTGGGATCGCTTTTTAATTTCTTATAAGTGTCCCCTGTCGTTAATTGTTTGTCAATTTCCTTTAGGTATAGATCTTTTTTCATAACTACCACACTCCCGCCCTTATCGGCGGGCTTGATTATTATGGATTATCTTCTTTTAGAGTTTTTAGAGTCTCATATTCTTTTTTGGTTAGATTGCATTGTTTTCCAAATTTATTTCCTTTTTTATCTAAAATTTTAGTGATCTCATCACAGACCACTTGGTCAAAACATTCTAAAAAACTCCCTCTGCAGTGTGTGGGATAAAAAGTGGAGGGTGGTTTAAAAGGTGTAGATGTTATAGCGGGCTCAACAATCTCCCCTGGGTCTTTGGATTAAAAAAAAACGTTTTATAGTCAACTTGCGAATTAATTTTTGAATATCTATGAAAAGGTTGAAACTATTCGGTTTGCAAGTAGGGGCAAATTTTAGTCCTTTTTGTAATATCCGAATCTCTATTTCGGTTAAATCACGGTCAGTCAGGTTAAATACTCTTCCTGTATTAGTTTCTTTGGTGTTAATTCTAGTGTTGATAGAATTATTTTTATTTTTAGTTTTCCGTACTCTTTTTGTTCCTGCTCTTTTACCTCATTTAGGGCCTTATTTTGGTTCATTCTTTCTGACAAAATCCTTCTTAGATGGGCAAAACCATGTGCACTGCAGGTGGGGCAGATGTAACATGTGCAGAGCGAATTAGATTTGGGTTGGGTTTTACTTCAAAGTGAGATCTATATTGCAGTGTAAAAATAAAGCAGTCAGTATTTTCCCTGCACAGAAACAAAATTACTCACCCAAATCTAATTCTCTCTGCACATGTTACATCTGCCCCCCCTGCAGTGCACATGGTTTTGTCCATCTAAGAAGGATTTTGACAGAAAGAATGAACCAAAATAAGGCCCTTAGTTGTTATTTTATTTTTTCTTTTAGCAGGCAGGGATTGTGGCTGATCCATTATCTTCTGATAATGATTACCATTGATACAGCAAAAATGAGAATTGAAAATATAGAAAGATCGGACTTATTAAAGGAAAAACCGAAAAAAGAAAAAGATAATAAACACCAATGGGCATTTATCACTCAATATAATAGCCTCCATTTTAAAATAGAAAATGTTTGGTACTTGTTTCCTATCTGGGCGCCCGCTACGTTAATTGCGCACCATGCTATTCTCCGTATAAAAATCGGATCGCATCGGATACCACAAATGCACATACACGATATTGAACGATGCGATAAAAGTTTATTGCAATTTTTAGTGGACTGATAATGGCAATTTACCGCCCCATTACCAACGACACCACCACTATCCACGTGATCCCGAAGCGTGGCGAGCGCAGCGGTACGCGTCCTCCGACTTTTTCATACCCCCACTATCCACGTCGGCGTGGAGTTGAGAATAGAAAGTGTGGCGAGCGCAGCGAGCCACCGAGCCCGAAGCGTGGTGAGCCCCGCGAGGGGACGCGGATACCTGTGAAGCCCGCGAGGGGACGCGGATACCTGTGAAGCCCGCGAGGGGACACGGATACCTGTGAAGGTATCCGTGTCCCCTCGCAGGCTTCACAGGTATCCGCGTCCCCTCGCGGGGCTCGCTGCGCTCGGTGGCTTGCTGCGCTCGCCACACTTTCTATTCTCAACTCCACGCCGACGTGGATAGTGGGGGTATGAAAAAGTCGGAGGACGCGTACCGCCGCCCCTCGCGGGGCTCGCTGCGCTCGCCACGCTTCGGGATAAAATTGTGAATTTTCCCTTGGGTACCAAAGTGTCTTCCCTTGATTCCCAAGTGCCTCCCTTCCATCCACTCCGATCCGATACAAAATGTAGTCGGATCGGATCGGACGCCATCGTACAGCATTGTGCACCGCATGCGATGTGATCCGATTTAAAATGAAATCGGATAGCATCGTATGCCATCGTACATCATCGAGTACCGAATCCGATGCGATGCGGTCCGATTTCATTACGGTGCCGTACGTAGAAAACCTGGGCGCCCAGATAGGAAACAAGTACCAAATGTTTTTAAAAATAATTGGCATATGATAAAACAAGATCCGATTTTAGGAAATGTTTTACCTGATAAACCAGTTTTTATTTATAGGAAATCCGCATCATTAAAAAATCACTTGGTAAAAAGCACTATAGATGACGCTCCAAGACAAAGCATCAGTACTAAGGGGTTCCACAGATGCGGAGATTGTGTGATGTGCAAAACAGTAAAAGGAACAAATAAAAAGATTGCAGATTTTAGGGTCAAAGGAAAATTTTATAAAATCAACAAATTCATTACTTGTCATTCTAAAAACATTGTGTACTTGTTAGAGTGTTCGTGCCATCTTTTTTATGTGGGCAGAACAAGTTGGCCACTAAAAACACGACTTGCAGAACACGTATATAATATACGTAAAGGTCTACTGACCCATACACTTTCAGACCACTTTAAAAAGGTACACCAAGCTAAAGAATGTTTTCTAATCAACTTCTGGGGAATCCAATTGATTACACCAACATGGCGAACGAGAGATATTGATAAGCGCCTTGCGCAAAATGAAATAAGATGGATCCACCGGTTAAATACTCTCGTCCCTGGTGGTTTAAACGGTGATTTTGAATTGAAACATTTTTTAACCTAATACCATCCTTTTAGTCCTGACCGTCTCTCCTTTTATATGTATTATATGTATTTTATGTATTGTTTTAACACAATTCTATTATCTTGTTCTTTTATGCAATATCCAGATGTTTTTAATAATGAAGATCTATGCATATGATTTTTAAGGAATGAGATTTATATACACGTTTTTTATGTAAATAAGATCCACGCATATATGCACATTATTTATGGATATAACTATGACCTGTTTTGTTAGGAGGATATTGACTCTAGCGGTGATATGTTTCTTGATATAATAGATTGGTATGTATATCCATTCACCGGAGAATGTAATGACCGTGCTGTGAAACGCACGGCCATCTTATTTCCGGGATTACAATATCCTGTACATCTGGAACGCATATTGGCCGGCGCTTGGAACGCACGGCCATCTTGTTTCCGGGTAAAGGCGGAAGCGCCACCCGGACGGATAATCTTCAGTGTTATTTAAACGCTAAATGGCAAGGCAAGAGCATGCTACTGACGAAGGATCAATGAGGATCTGAAATGCGTTTAGTGTGCCTTGCCATTCTACTATTGTGACTGTGTACCCGTGCTGGACTTCGGGAATCGTGTGGGTGGACGAGTTCAGGCTGTTTCAGTGTCTGGAGCTGATCTGCCTTTGTGACTGACCCCATCCCTCCTGCTGTGCCCCGGGACTTTTGTTGTGTGCTTTTTAAACTCCTACCAATTGTAAGTGCAATACCCCCATTAAATTTGTTGTCAAAATCGTTATGCACTATATTCTGTTTCTGTTTTATTCTATATCTGGAGGATTATTACATCCGTAATCACCATATCCATTCAAGTTTCTGGGTACTGGACTAATATTGGAAACAAAACCTCTAAAAGACTACCTCTCTAAAGCGCCGGTATCAATTAATTTACTGTATATTAACAAAATTATTACTAATAGGCCGGCCTTTTATCAGAGGCCCTTATTCTGGTTCACTCGCAAAGGCAAATTCCTTCTCAAGTGGACAAAACCATGTGCACTGCAGGTGGGGCAGACGTAACATGTGCAGAGAGAGTTAGATTTGGGTGGGGTTTTTTTATTCAAAGTGAGATATATTGCATTGTAAAAATAAAGCAGTCAGTATTTTCCCTGCACAGAAACAAAATAACTCACCCAAAACCAAATCTCTCTGCATATGTTACATCTGCCCCCACCCCCCTGCAGTGCACATGGTTTTGTCCATTTGAGAAGGAATTTGCCTTTGCAAATTAATCAGATTAAGGGCCAGATTGTGCTTATTATGTTTTTTTGTTTACTTTCTACTGTATATATTTCTGTAGATAAACAGATTTACTGGCTTATAAAATTTTACAACCCCTCAGTGCAGCTATATATTTTTTCAGGATATGATGTATCCCTGGTACAAAAAAAAGCAGGGTAGTGTCTACATCCCCTTCAGTTTTGACAATTTTCCCCACATGCCCTTGGGTCCATGTATACCTGGAGGGGGAATTATATAAATCTGTGGCGAGCGAAGGGAGCCACACCGTGCCGAAGTGTGGGAGCGTAGCGAGACCGCGAGGGTACAATGCAGCTAAAATAAAACAAAATAACCTACACCTACATGAATTACAGATAAAATAAAAAAAATAAAAAACGTTGGGAGGGCATTTAACAACTTCCGCCCTCACTGAACATCACATCCTGTAATCAAAACTGAAGGGGATCTAGTCTCTACCCAAAACAATGCTGAGGTAGTCTCTGTGCCTCAAACTTCTATTTGTTTCTGGAGATACTGATAGACATTTTATTTAATACTCAATAGTCTTTGGTCCAAAATATGCAGCAATTATAAGGTTAGGGACAGTGAGAGCAACCAGCTAGCACTGAGCACTGTCAGCCTGTGTCCTGCCAGGGCTGCTACGTGTGTGATGGTGACTGGTGGTGAGATGATGTGTGTCTATAACTTTAAGCTCAGAGACAGTCATCATCACTGAGCACTGGGCAGGAACTGGGAGGTGCTGCAGACTGGAGAATGCACACACACAGCACTGAACACACAGTGACAGCTTCCTGCTGTAGTTCTGGCTGTAAAGTTATCAGAGTTCTCTTACAGACTACTGCTCTGCACTTATACACCCCATAGTATTATGGTGCAGGAATTCCAAGTCCTCAGATGCTTTTCCTGTCAGACCTTCCAAGTGCACCAGGTACTGACTACATGGCTGCCACTGGTATGATCACTCCTGTCTCTGTTGGCTTCTGTAACTCCCCACCCTTTCTCTTTAGGTTAGAAAGAGCCGGAAATGGGCATGCAAGCTGTGTGGGGAAAAGCAGTCACTGCTGAAGGTCAGTCTACATGTGGCTGCAGGAATGGGGGACTGTGTCCCCTTCCTATCCTACTATCGATTGTACTTCTCTGTTTGCTGCATTCATCCTCTGAGGCCTTTCATGGTTGACTGGCACTAAGTCTAGCACCAGTTATGTTCAAAATACCATACACATATCCTCCAGGTTATAAATCACCCACAGATGTGTGCAAACCAAAACAGGAGTTGCTCACGACCACTGCCATATTTCTGAAAAAGTCTGTCCCACATTCAGTCTGTGACCTACGGCTATGGTGGTGGGAACGGCGATGCTCACTTATATGCTAGGCCGGCTGTTAACATGAAAATTCTCCTTTTTGAAGGGGATATAACATTTTATCAAAATAATTACAGCAAAGCGTTATTAGCATTTCATCTCTGCATATATGCAACACTTTATTAACAGGTATTATATAGTGCGCACATATTGTGCAGCACTTTATAGAGAATAATTCAGTCATTTACATCACTCCCTGCCACCAGAGGTGCCATCAATTCCTGCCACTTGTACACACATACATTATTGTGAGAAGCCAGTTAACCTGTCCATTTTGGACTGTAGGAGGAAACAAGTGGCCAGGGGGAACCTGTGCAGCCATTGGGAAAACATACAAACTCCACACAGATAATGCCTTCTTAAGAAATCGTTTATTTCCACACTGGTGGGGGTGTGTGTGTGTGTGTGTGTGGAGGGTGGACTTGTGCTCTTTCATCTATACATAGATGACGGAGGGCATTGTTAAGACCCATGGGAGCACCCATTATTGACGATTGTGAGCATACACACTTAGCAATATTATAAATGGTATCACCAGCTGTCACATTTTAAAAATCCCAGAGGTGACCTGGAAAAAACGATCTCTGCGGGGACCTGAGGACTGAATTTGAGAACCTGTGCTGCAATATATAGTTCTGTAATACCACTTTCAGACATCTCAACTAAGAATTTGGGCAATTCCGGCACAAATCTGGTATTCCCGATACGTCAGAGAGGTTTCTGTTGTTACTAATGATGCTGCCACAGGTATCTGGCTGTGTAGTTATCTGTGTGTTATGCACCTTTATCTCCCTATGTTACAATCTGATAGGTTTATGGTCAGGGCTCCGCAGCAGACTGTAGACGTCATGTGCAGAAGTTGAACCTGCTTCAGGGTGAGGTGGGACAGGCGGCTGGTAGCACCGATGGGTAAGTTCTAATTCTGTACATCCGAGCTGTGATCTCCCTGTCCTGCAGACACTGATTGGTGGAAATCGATGGTCCGTGATCCATTGGTGAAATCTGCAAATAACGCATGTTAAAAATCCCCGACTAGGCGATCCTGATATATTTTTGTCCAGAATCTGTGAATTGAGGATTTCCAACATGTTGGATTTCCCCATCAGGAGAACAGAGGAAGCGACTTGATACTACGCCGGTGTATGGCTCCCATTACATGTGTGTGTATTGTCATTTTTGTGGGCCACATACTGTATAATTTGTGCAGTACATCATTCAGTAGACCAGACAAGATATTCTAGCACTGCTCCATAATATTCTCCGTCCGTTTATGGGGCAGCTGGTAAAGTGGCATGACGTATACCTGTAATAACGCATTGCCATATATTTTTTTGCAGGCAGGACTGGCACAATGCAACCTCGGACAGTGACCATTGTGATGATGTGAAGGAAGGAGCGGGGGCTTCACAGGTAACGTACTGTAACTGTGGGGTAGACGTATGAAGCAATGATAAGGGAGGAGAAGTGAGCCAGAGGAGAAGTGGCCCATGGCAACCAATCAGCACTGAAGTAACATCTATAATTTGCATATTATAAAATTATACAGAGCAGCTGATTGGTTGCCATAGGCCATTCTCCTTCCTTATCACTGCTTTATACATCTACCCCTGAGGTAGAAGGAATAACCGCAGCCATGGAGGCGGGATGATTAAGAGTAATGGGGTTACGTCAGGATCTCGGCGAGATTGCTGCTTTATGACTGCTGACATCCTGCCTTACAGCTGTAACATTATAACCATAGGATGCCTACCTATATAATGTCTGTACCTTACAATACTGTGCATGTTACAGATAGAAGGCATCAAAACTGTGACAAGCTCTGTTGCATGTGATTACACCCCTGATTTTTATGCAGAACCCCGAATAATATCCAGAAACTGACGGTTTGTAAGAATGTAGTAATAATAAATAATTGCTCTTTATATTAAAAAAAAGAAAATACTGTGTTTTTAGATTTATAAGTGTGATGCGCTCCAGCTGTTGGGGGAGCTACACATCCCAGCATGCCTGCCAGTTTTGCTGTCCAGGTATCCTGGGATGTTTACCTCCACAGCCGCTGTAGTTCCTCACATTTCCTACCCCTGGGTTAGACAGTGACAGGTCTGGCTGCTATGTATATTTGCGCAATGTAAGTAAATAACCCAAAAATGTACAGTATCTAAGAGGAAAAATATAGGTACTTGTTTCCTAGCAAGGCGCCAGCGATTTTTATCTTAAGCATCGGGACCTAAAAAATCGCGGCGATCGCATCACATGCAACCAAATTGCATGCGATGTGATCGACGCGATTTTTACATTGGAATCAATGTAAAATGGTCCCTGAGGCCATTTCACCATTGGGCCCAATGTTAAAAGCCCCCGAACCCCCAATTTTAATTGCATACCCCCCCTCATGGGTGAAATGGTCCCCCATTGTTAATGCCACCCCACGATGAATGCCAACCCGAAGCGTGGCGAGCACAGCGGTACGCGTCCTCCGACCTTTTCATACCCCCACTATCCACGTCGGCATGGAGTTGATTCTATATAGTGTGGCGAGAGCAGCGAGCCACCGAGCCCGAAGCGTGGCGAGGGGACGCGCATTACTTCACAGGTATTACGCGTCCCCTCGCGGGGCACGCTGCGCTCGCCACGCTTCGGGCTCGGTGGCTCGCTGCGCTCGCCACACTATATAAAATCAACTCCACGCCGACGTGGATAGTGGGGGTATGAAAAGGTCGGAGGACGCGTACCACCGCCCCTCGCGGGCCACGCTTCGGGTTGGCGTCAATAGTGGGGCGGCGTTAACAATGGGGGACCATACAATTAAAAATGGGGTCTGGGGGCCATTTAACATTATACCCTATGTAAAATCGCGTTGATCGCGTCTATAGAATCGCATGCCATTATAATGGCACGCGATGGACGCGATTTTCTCTTTGCCGGCAATAAAGGCTGGTAATTGACAGAAAATCGCGTTGATCGCATACCTTAAGTACCTTAACTTAAGGTATGCGATCAACCCCGACGGGCGCCGTGCTAGGAAACAAGTACCAAAATATATTTATCCCACATTGCAGCACAGTAGGTTGAGCTGGCCGCTGTCTGCTCAGCTCCCCAATACGAATGATAAGGTAATTACAGCGGGTGAGCGTCTGTGGATTTTCCATACCAACACGTCCGCTTTTAGATATAAAATTTTGAAAAAACTAAATTGCAGCTTTGCTGTATATCTTGGTGGAAAAATTATGGAAAATCTGTTGATAAAAAAAAAAAAAAAAACGAATCAATAAACTTGATGCTGCCTTAAAAAGCTTTCTGGCTAGCGGAGCCATGAGCAGGCTTGTTAGGGGCCCTCTTTTATGAAGAAAATGGGGGGAGGGGTTATGAAATGAAAACAGGAAGAACCGTAAGACCCGTCTAAGCTGCACAGGAGCCATGTTGTCTTGCGCAGTGAAAGACATCCTTATAGATAAATGTAGGGCTCATTTGCTTGATCGTTGCTTACTTATATAAGATTACACTGGCAGGAAGCAGTCGCCGTAAGCCGCTGGAATAAATTTCTGGAGGAAAACCAGGACAACACTTGCGAAGAGGAAGAGCGCCTGACTGATCCCGACCAAGAAATATTACTTTCTCCAGAGGAAATTCCACCAACTATCAGGTCAGAATCTATTAACTAAGTGACACAAAGATGTGTTCGGTGTAATAACATAAATCAGATGCTGAATAAGTGATATACGCTACTGCGTGATGGCAACGGGCAAGTAAAATGGATTCAGAGTTGCACACGGGTCGTCCTCAGATGCTGCCGCATTGTGAGCTCTGAAACATAGTGGGCTGTTACCAGGGGTGGAGCTTGTAGTGGTATCTGCAATAGTCACAGAAGCAAGACTGGTAAAGGAGCCACAGATAGTCACTGCAGCGTCCAACACACTGTCCCAATCTATACGCCTCTTCCAACAGACATCATTGTATAGCAGCAGTCTGTATCAGATGGGTCTCTGCATAGCCTTATGCTCATTCCTGAATGACCCCTTTTCCCGACACATACAGCAAATCTAGGTTGTGCGCAGACCGAACTTCTCCTCTTTTTGTATACCATGAACAATTGTTGCTGTTACCCGAGGATTCTGTATTCCGGGACGTGTCGGTAGATGGCTGGGAGATGACACGAACCTCTTGCGTTACCGCGGTGAAACATGAAATCTTATGTTTGTGCTATTTTATCATTGTAGGAAACGTAAAAAGGGTTTACAATACGGCTGTGGTTTCCAGAATCCGGGTGGCAACAAAATGGATGCAGACGGGTCAAAGAAACACAAGATCTGTGAGGTTTGTGTCAGTAAGCAGGATATTTATGTAGAGACACTTTTATACCCCTCTCACATCGCACCTCAGTCCCGGGTAATTGCTGGGTTGCTGACGCGTCGACCCGGGTCTAGGCGCAACATGAAAGCACCGAAATTTATAACCCAGATCCAATTCGGGCCAATTCGCCCGGGTTATTAGATAGGTTAAACCCAGGTTGCCCTCTGTATAATGGGCGACCCAGGATGTAAGTGCCGGACCCAGGATCGCAATCCCGGGTCGGAGACGGTTTTGCGATGTGAAAGGGTTATCACACTTCGGGATACTGTTGATAGGTCAACGCTATGAAGGCTGACCTACATGCTTGCAGGGGCTGGCGATTTCTGTCGTCATGCCAACCGTCGGAAGGGGGGCTCGCGCGCCCCATTCTGATGGAGCTCCCCGCTGCCGGCCCCCTCATATCCCCCCCCCCCCCCCTTAACCTTGCCCGTCTCCCTGAAGTGGAGACGGGCAGAGTCCCGCTGCCCAGCCGCCGACTGACTGCATCCCAGTCTAATGTAGTCCCTCTCTGCCAGCGCTCGCCACCGGCAATGAAAAAGAGGGGTTCCATCTGTACATTACTTCGACCGCTAAAGGTTGACAGGGCTTATGTCGACATATGAAATAGGTCGACATGGCTAAGGTCGGAAGGTTGGCACAAGCATAGTGTTGGCCCAATGACCCATCCCCTTACACTTCTATGGGCTGGATGGAAGCAAAGCAAACAGAGTATGGAACATACAATGCTGAAATGCAAAGGGATTTATTATTTTTATAAACACACAAAAAAAAAATAGCTATCAACAAGCGAAATCTGAGGTACAGCTACAACAAAAATGACATGAAATAGAATAATACGACCTCTTTAATAAAAAAGTATAATACGCTTCTGATCCAGGATATTGTCAGGGCAACGTGGGGCCTTGCTTTGTGTGAAAGGACCAACCTGGGTTGTGTGTCCTAGGATCGCTTCCTGGCAGTAGGAAAGACTAATCTGAACCTGTGACTCACATTGGTAGAGAATGTATTGGAACACTAGTATTCAGTGATTGCTCTGAGTGGATATACCATAAGCTAGTTGTTCAGGAAGGCATGTATTGTCAGGCGCCGCGGAACCCTTGTGGCGCCATTTAAATAAGCGATAATGATAAATTGTATATGGTGTACCAGAGATTGCCACAGGGGCGGGCTCAGAGGGTTACTGGTTATTGGGTTAACCAACCAAAGTTTGACATGGCTTAGGGAGGTCAACATGGATGGAAGGTCAACACAAGCATTAGGTCGACTGTCAAAAGGTCAAAATGGGTTTTTCACTTTTTTTTCTTTTTTGCCGAATGTCAACATGGGCACATCGGTGCACCGCATCCCCTCACATAGCTCGCTGCGCTCACCATACTTCGAGCACGGTGCCTCACTGCGCTCGGCACACTATTCTATTCTCCCTCCACCCCCTAGGTAGGGCATGAAATACTGTGTCGGCTCAATAAAAAGGGAAAGATCCACGTCTACCTTTCGATTGTAGACCTAGCCATTGTTGACCTTCCATCTACGTTGACCTAAGCAGTGTCAACCAGAGGCGTAGCGAGGGCGGTGCCGGTGGAGCACCAGCTCCGGGCGCTGGAAGCTATCATGGCGCCGGAGCTGTGCCGCCACTGTGTCCGGGAGACGCGGTGCTATTTAAAATTCACGTCTCCCGCTGGACCACTAGCCAATAGGCGCTTGTGGTCCAGCAGCCAATCAACTGGTGGCTGCTGTACCGCGAGCGCCTATTGGATAGAGCGGTCCAGCGGGAGATGTGAATTTTAAATAGCATTGCACGTCTCTCAGTCATAGGCGTGCTGTGCTCCTGTCATCGAGCCCGGAGCCACGCGGTGGGGGTGGGGAGAAGAGCTGCAGGCCGGAGCCGCATCCGCATCATGAGGACACTGCTGCCCAGAGCTGCACCACGAAGGGGGGAGAAGAGGGAGAGGACCCACTGCTGACGCCATTGCTGGACAGAAATGCTCCACACAGAGAGGAGGAGCCACTGCCATTGTCTGATGAAGGAGAGAAAGTAATAGTGAGCATCCCAGCATCTGTTTGTCAGTTTGTCTTTGCCCCCCAACTCTACCCTCTGTCTATGCTGCCCCTCCATCAATCTGTTAGTCTGTCCCCCAACATGGTACTTTGTCCCCATCTGTCTATGCTCCCCTTGATCCATCTGTCTGTGCTCCCCCTCCCCTCGTCCATCTTTCTATCTATGTTGTTCTATCTGTCCATCTTTGCCCCCCCCCCCCCCGTCTGTCCTGTGATGTATAATATGTAATAGGCATTACAGTGTGTCAAATAATGTGTAATGGGCATCACGGTATGAGGCATAATGTGTAATGGGCATCATGGTGTGAGGCATAATGTGTAATTGGCATCACAGTGTGAGGCGCAGCGTGTAATAGGCATTATGGTGTGTGGCATAATGTATAATGGGCATTATGGTATGTGGTATACTATGTAATGTCTGTGTGACGTGTAATAGGCATTACGGTTTGTTATATAGTATGTAATGGGCATCATTTGTGACCTTATGTGTAATGGGCATTACGGTGTGTGGTATAATGTTAGGCCGCGTCCCCTTTTCACCATGCAAGAGCCCCGCCTACTACAAATTGGGGGGGGGGGCGCAAAACATGCCCTTGCTCCGGCCACCTAGCTACACCGCTGGTGTCAACCTTCAGTGGCCCAATGCATGTCAACCTTTGGTAAAACTACTGTATACCGCTCAGACTTGCAGGAAAGTTGCTCGGTGTTACACTAGAGCTTTGCTAACTAGACAATGTTTCTTGTATTATATTTTTATTCACTCCTTAATGCCTGTATTCGATTTATCCTAGGGCTGGGGAGTATCTACTCCAGGTGTCAGTCAGCCACTCAGCAGGAAAACGGAGGATGTAGGTTCTACCAGGTGTTATGGACAGCCAGCATCACACACCGTACCTGTTGTGGGCCAGTCCTGTGTGGAATCTACATGGGAGAGGTTTCTTCGTAGCAATGAAGCGGAGGGAGAGCGCAGCTCCAGAACCAGCAGTTCCCAGAACCAGGATTTACAAGTAGACATCATTTCCGATCAATCTTTCCCTTATAAGAAAGCTGGCCCGAGCTGGTTGCCTGCTGGTGGGCAGGGGGATCAGCCAATTGGGGCCGATGTGTTGCCTGCATTACTGTATACATTGCCTGGTCATCCCTTATCAGATCCCTACACAGACCATAGTCCTAATGCTGCTGCCTCTAGCTCACTCCCCAAACCCCTCACTCTATTCCACACGGATGATGACTTTGATGATAACTATTAATACCAATAGCAGCCTGAAGTCTGCTTCTAGAGAGCAGTGCACACAGTGAGAATGCAGCCTGCCAGTGATGTCACGGAGGCCTAGCGATGTTCCTGAGGCATGACGCAGTGTTTCTCCTTCAGTAGTTGCGTGATATCTTTAGCTTATGTACTAACACCAGTGAAAGGCTGAGAAGTTTTGTATATAATTATAAATTCCTTGTATATAATTATAAAGTCCTGGTTTCCAGATCCATTTACAGCTATTGCACAGACGCAGTCCTATGTATGGATACAGGGGCAGATTTATTAAGCGATAAAGTGTCTGGTTTTTATCACCGGCCAATCAGCTCCTAACTGTGAAGTTACAGACTTGGTTTGAAAAATGAGCTGATTAACCAGTGATAAAAACCAGACACCTTGGGGTATTTGTATTAAGCCATAACAAGAGATAAATGCAAGGGTGATACAGATAATCGTCCAACCAATCACCTGCTAACTGCCATGTTACAGGCTGTGTTTGAAAAAAAGTCAGTAAGGAGCTGATTGGCTGGACGTTTATCTCTCCTTATCACCCTTGCATTTATCTCTTGTTAAGGCTTAATACATCTGCCCCTTTATCACTTCACCGAGCTTAATAAATGTACCCCAGTTTCTTATTGGACTGATAGGTCACAAGAGGTTTATGCCACAAAATTACACACAAGTTCCAGATGATAAAACAAATGTCTAGGTTAATTCTAGTTAGTCCAGAGCACTGTGGGGATGGGTAGAATTAGCATGGGTCTCAAAGTGGTTGAATTAAAAGAATCAGCCTAGTTTACCGTGTTCTGCGTCAATGGAAATATATGAGGAAACGGTCATCTTTATTCCATAGAGTTTCTATGTTCTCTTCATGTTTGGCGAGATTTATCCAGAATGATTCTCCCACTTCCCAGAAACATACTGGTAGGTTAATGGGCCACAGGCATTCCTGTAGTATGGAGTATAGATTGTAAGCTCCCCTGTGGTGGAGACTGATGTGTTTAAGTCTTTGTAAAGTGCTGCAGAATGTGTGTGCCCTATATAAAGTACTGGTTATAATTGCCAGTATAACAGAAAATCCCTAAACTCCAATTATGAGAGGAGAATGGTACAATGGGCCAGTGGTATTGGTTCTTTCTGAGAACAGACAGACAAGGAGAGGAGCCCATTACACGGCTGCCATGACAGTGCCTGCCTTTTGCTGAATCTCTTATCTAGTAACCATGGATACATAATACACAATAAGTTTCCCTGGAGAGAAAACCAAAACCGGAGTCATAGGTGATGCTCAGAAACGTTTAATTACGAGTTGTTTGGACACATTTAGAGTATTACAGAATAGTCACAGGATTCATTACAGACAGGATCTGAAGAGATTAGCACTGTGGAAATAGATCTGCTCTATATATGACAACAACCTATAGAGAGGCCTCGTAGAATGGAAGCTGAGATACTCTAATATGCCGACAGATTAATATGTTGAATATTTCGGCTTCTAAACGGCTATTTTAGATTAAAAAGTTGTTTAAAAAAAAAAAAAATTCAGTAAAAAATGTAATGTTGTTGCATGACGCAAAAATTATATTCTTATAATCCAGATTGCTCCTACTTTAGTATTTTTTTTATATTTGGGCAGGAATTATTTTCTTGCCTATGTATTACAGGTAGATGGTATGCTGCCCCTGGTTGTAACTGCTGCAGATGTTCCAGCAGAGCATGCTGGGATGTGTAGTGACACAGGAAGGCTAGGTGGGCAGTGTTATCGCTTCGGGACAATCACAGAGCACAACGTTGATCTCAGAACAGGCTATATGGGCGATTACAGAAGTAACCCTGCAGCTCATTTTTGGAATACTGGCCCTAACAAATAAGATTTCCCACAGTGTATAAATCAGCCATTAACTAGTAAGGAGAGGCGGATATAAGAGGCGGTTAGAAAAGAGGCCATAAAATAATGGGCATGATGAGGTTTACGGACGGGGCAGATGCCGCACTGACTGCATGGTGTCCAGTGCGGCCCCGATGTCAAATTCTTTTGCTTGCAGAAGCCGCGTGAGCCAGCCGCCTTCGTCTGTGAACCCCATGGACAGCATCTGTGACAGAGACTCGATGAGCTGAGGGTGCGCTTCTGTAAGGGGAGGAAACAGACACATTAGGAACAGTGTAAGGTTACATGACATTGCTTCTCTAGAGTCTGTATTAGCCTGTTCTCGGGACGATGTGAGGTCACTGGTGTAGGCGGGGCTTGTTCTAGCGCCACCCTTGGTGCAAATGCCAAGGGTCAGGAAGGGGTAGCACTAATACTCCTTTCACATTGCCTATGATGGGTCGCACCCAGAATTTAGACACAGGTCCATCCCAGGAGCAACCCGGTATTTGCAAGATGAGCACCCCGCAGTGACCTGGCAATTAGCAGTGTCGCTGATGTCAGAAAGGGGGCGGAGCCTAGCCACGCCAGGTCATCTCAAAGCTGGAGAGGAGGCTGTCTCCTCCCTAGAATGTGAACAGGACCCAGGTTGGACCCAGGATTTCTTTTAACCTGGGTTATTTGTGCGATGTGAAAGGGGTATAAAAGGTGGTTAACATAGTAATATTCTCTCAATTCCTAACGTGTATAAAGTATACCCCAGGCTCTCCGCCTGTTGTGGAATTAGTCCTGGCCATAATGCAACATTTTCTAAAATGTACTAGACAGATCATTTTCAGAATCTGCACTTTAATCGTCACCCCTTGAAATTCTAGATCTAGAGAGCAACAAGGATCTTCAGCCCAGCTTCATTTGCACTAGAAGAAGTGTTCCCCCAGCTGCGAATGCGCCCTTACAACACAGGCTTCTAGTGTGTTCTATACATAGGATTACCTGCAGGAAGATGTGGGTAGAGCGCAGCTTCCCTTAGACCTGTGGGTGCATTTGTTGGTCTGTCTGGGTCCAGCGCACACGGCTCATCTGTCTGGTCACCTTGCAAGGACTGTAGCTCACCAGTGGAAGGGTCAACTTCTTTGGGGAAG
The DNA here is from genome assembly GCF_055691185.1 of Crinia signifera. NCBI lineage: Eukaryota > Metazoa > Chordata > Amphibia > Anura > Myobatrachidae > Crinia > Crinia signifera. The sequence goes on from NC_139220.1 coordinate 27,945,389, forward strand.
ACATGAGTCCAGTCATCGTCGCCCCCGGTAACGCTGCTGCTGCTTTGTTCGCCTTGTTCCTACGGAGGATATAAACGTGCCATTACTTATGCACTGCAGGGTTGTACCCTTTGTAGCTGTAAGGGAGGGGCCTGAGTGTTCAATTAATACTACAAACCCACTAAATGGGTAGTAATGACTCCGACCTGGTCACGGTGACGCAGGGGCAGACACAAGGAGGGTGTAAGCGCACTGCAACATTTCCTCAGTACATTGTATCGGTTTGTGTATATAGCCATCTAGCATCGATGTACAGTCAACATTTCCAGTCTCTTGAAGAACCCAAAGCACTGACGTCAGTGAGGTCTCTATAACCACTAAGGAAGCGATGGTGTTATATACATTCAAAGGTCTTATGGGTCATGAACGCAATAACCAGCTGGCAGAGGACATGTGACGCTACAGGCAGTGCCGGAGGCTGCGTGAATGAGTCAGAGAACAGAGACACAGCAATAGGGGAACTTACGTTGTCGCAGTGTACAGGTGAATGCAGAGATACATTCTTCATCTGTTTATCAATGTGGTCTGTGTCCATGCCCTCGGCGTTGTCTCCAGATCCGGTCTCCTTGTTCTGGGGGTTTGGGGGCGAGGATGTGCTGTTTGGTTGGGAACCTTGGGGCTGTGGGTTTGTGACCTTGCTGCGCTTTCCGCCGTGCTCCACATCAATGTCCACATCAATCCCTGCAAAGACCACAAAGTGTTGTCAGGTAAACGGGACCAGATTCCTAGGGTCGCTGACAATTCCTTAATATTGGCTCTTTGTATCTGACAGCTGAAGGAATTAGGCACACCGTTGGCGTCTGTACAATAAGTGCACACAGGCCAATGGGTCCATGGTGAGGGGCATATAATTATACTTACCTCTATGAAGGCCAGCGCTTTAGTCTATTCATCCAGGAAAATGGCGTATCGGCTATTTTCCTGTAGACTTGCGCAACCGCACTAGAGAACGAGTCCTACACATGGTCCCTCCCTCAAAGCACACTACAAGTTAAACTTAAAGCATTGAAGGGAACCTTCGGCCCTCCAGCTGTTATACTACACATCCCATGACCAAATAGCAAAACTGTAGCATGACATGCTGGGATGTGTAGTTCAACAACAGCTGGAGGGCCGAAGGTTCCCCATCCCTGACTTAAACTAACAAATGCCAAGACTATCCCTGGACAATCGGTGAGCTATGGCAAAGGGACATTGCAATAGGTCATGTACATTATAGTTAAGACCTAGATTGGTGGGGGGGCATTCTACATCCCAACTACAAGACCGTCTATCTCCCAAAATTCAGTATATGCGCTTACCCAGAGGGCTCAACATGGCCGCCACACTCTCTCCTATGTTCTGCAAGAAAGAGACGTTCGGATTCTGGCAGGGCTCCGAGGTACTGGCAGAGGCATCTAGATGGGGGAAATAAAGTATAACAATTAAACCCATGGCTCATTGCATATGTTACAGGAGTACCAGTTATTGCAGCAAGCTAACAAGTTCTAACTGTGAAAATGCACCTGCTGTAGTGTATAAAAAAGTCACATTGGTTACTATGGGCAAGGACAATGGGGCAGATGTATTAAGCCTGGAGAAGAGATAAACTGGAGATAAAGTGGAGATAACTTGGAAGAGATACCGCACCAGCCAATCAGCTGTGTTTGAAATATGACAGTTGGGATCTGATTGGCTGGTGCGTTATCTCCTTCCACTTTATCTCCAGTTTATCTCTTCACCAGGCTTAATACATCTGCCCCAATTCTACATTATTATAAAGGCTCCTTATATTGGGACTCTAGTGGTCACAGCGTCAGATGCTACCACTGTTTTGTAGCCCCCAGTCACATCATTATACCACTTAGCGGAGGCTTTGTTTGCGATCAGATACCAATATTACTGCATGGGTGACTAGGCCTTATGCCACTGCAAGTGGTACATAGGTATACGGTGGTGCTGCAGCAGAGGAGAATATACGCCTGTTTGTGGAGCGGATCCTACTGCACATGCTTTGAAACAGAGCACACGCAAGTACATACAATTTATACCCCTTTTACACCAGAGCCACGGCCCGGATTATTGACTCTCCAGTCTGGGCCTTGGTGTAAAAGGGGAAAAAAAAAATAACCCGGGTCCTGTAACCCGGTGTTCAACCCGGCAAATGTTCAGGGTCGGACACAGGGCTTCCCCGGAGTCAGGGGCCGTGTAAATGGGTAACCCGGTTATCCAATTTAGGGACCCTTTTCCGGGTCCACAGTGCCCGGAGGTTGGGCAGGGGCTGCGTACAGCCTCCGCTGCTATCTGCGGTACTATGCAGACAGCAGTGGAGGCTGGGAGGTGGAGAATGGATGCCTGTGTGCGGCATTCATTTGCCTCCTGGACGGAGGCTGGGGGCGCACAGAGGCTGGGGGCAGCCCAGCAGCTTACCGCGGTGCTGGGCTTGCCCCCAGTGTGTTGGACGGCGTTGCGGTGTTGACGGTTTCCCGGCGTTTGGAGATGATGTCCTCTCCGAGAGCTGGCTCAGGGCCCGAATTCACAGGCGTCGCCCACCCGGCACAATGCCGGGGGACGCCGGTGTAAAAAGGGAACAACTGCCGGGTCACATCCGGGTCCAAAAACTCGGGTGCGACCCGGAAGTTTGGTGTAAAAGTGGTAGACTCCTCGTTACAGTGGAATCTACACTTACGACTGAAGTCAGGTAAATGGGGTGTTCTCACAGAGTGTATCACAAGAACGGCAGACTATGCAGAATTGGATGCAGGTATAAAAGGTGCCCATACACTTATGCAAGGTATCACATGCCTGTCGCGTGTGTGATACCCTGCCAACTGCCCGCTGGGCTCCCACCGTAGTGATCTCCAATTTCAATCCGTTGCACACGCGACTGTGCATCAGATCGGAAGTCAGATGTTACGCACATAAGATTTTACAATTTCACCCAGTTCAGCCCGAATCGTCAAAATCAGGTGAAAAGTGCCCAAATCGTATAAGTGTATAGCTTTAGTGTGTCTGTTTGTAGGTCTATCATTTGAACCTAGAAGCAGATACATGGGTGAAGTTTTTGGACCCGGATGTGACCCGGCAGTTGTTCCCTTTTACACCGGTGTCCCACGGCATTATGCCGGGTAGGCGACGCCTGTGAATTCAGGCCCTGAGCCAGCGCTCAGAGATGACATCATCTCCAAGCACCGGGAAACCCACCAACCATCACCCCCGCAACGCCGTCCAACACGCTGGGGGCAAGCCCAGCACCGCGGTAAGCTGCTGGGCTGCCCCCAGCCTCTGTGCGCCCCCAGCCTCCGTCCAGGAGGCGAATGGATGCCACATACAGCTGAATAAGCGCATTGGGTGCCATGCACATAGTGCAATAGCACATGCATCCAGTATCCATGTACCATGCACCGGATTTCCATATAACCGGACAGGAAGCAGTTCTTACAGGCTAGGCACTTACCGTCCGCTGGTGCCGATGGATTCTGTGGGGCAGGCCCTGCTCCAGGTGTCTGATGAGGGTGCTGCCAGTGGTGTCCTCTGCCATGGAAACCCCAATCATGCATCCATGGAAAAGGTGGCATGCCATGGTGCTTCTTGCGGTACCAGCAACCACGAGGGTAGGGCTGAGGAGGAAAATATACATTAGAAGCGACACAGACAAATACTGTTTACACATCCCAGATATGCATGTAGAATGCTCATCGTATGTACCACCGCTACACGTCAGTGCCCAGACGGGATGTAGTGGACATCCAGATGGTCAGATCAGTTAAAGCGGCAATCATCCTCCTAGTAAATGATTGCTACTTTAAGAATCATGGCACTTTCTTTTAAAATCCCGCCCGCACCTCCAGCAACCCCTGACATTATTATTTACCCCTTGGAATCATTTCTCACATTCCCGATCTCAGCATAGTAAGGTACTAGTCCCATGCTCTATACTGTATGTGGCAGTACACAGAGCGGATACTTACGATAGGAGTTGGGAACATGATCATGTTGTGCTCCTGGTGAATGCCTTTTCCCTCGCAGGAGCTGCACAGGTCATAATCCGGACAGATCAGGCACTTGTACCTGTTCCCGACCACAGGAGATTCGCAGCCGTCACAGGTCACATTGGGATGGACCACGTTCTGCCCATTTTCTTGTCCGCAGTGTGAGCGGTGATCGCGCTTCAGTTCTCTCCGCTCTAGGAATAAAGCGATGGACGGAATAAAGACCGGGTGATTGCAGCAAGGGAAATGAACGTATTGCAAACAAAAAACAAGCAAGGTTCTAGCATGTAGACGCTACATTACAAAGGAGTTGCAGCAGGAATCGTATATGAATTTACATTCACTTTCAAAGTACAGTACACGGGTCAGACACAGCACGTGGGTCTGGATAACAAATAAAACCACGTGACAATGAATGAAGACACTGCAAGGTTTGTGCTACATCTTCTCAGTGGTACATACCTTTAACGTAGAGACGGAAAACCCCTTCAGTCATCATATCGAGGCCCATTTTCAGTTCTTCGTCAGTAGAAAAGGCAACCAGATCTCCCTCCTCATCTGGAAACAGAAGTTACAGTTGTGTGAGTGAGACAATCATAAAGCAAGGTTCAATTCTCTTGAAAGTTGGGTACACGCTATAAGAAATCAGAACCTGGAAAAAATATATAGTGAATACACCCTTAACGATATTGTTCAGAGGCCATATCCATACATGCCAACAATATAGCTCGGATTCGAGCACCCCTGCTCCTGTATACAACTATTCCTCCACGTAACACACCCCTGCTCCTGTGTACAACTAGTTCTTCCACGTAACACACCCCTGCTCCTGTGTACAACTAGTTCTTCCACGTAACACACCCCTGCTCCTGTGTACAACTATTCCTCCACGTAACACACCCCTGCTCCTGTGTACAACTAGTTCTTCCACGTAACACACCCCTGCTCCTGTGTACAACTAGTTCTTCCACGTAACACACCCCTGCTCCTGTGTACAACTAGTTCTTCCACGTAACACACCCCTGCTCCTGTGTACAACTAGTTCTTCCACGTAACACACCCCTGCTCCTGTGTACAACTATTCCTCCACGTAACACACCCCTGCTCCTGTGTACAACTAGTTCTGCCTCGTAACACACCCCTGCTCCTGTGTACAACTAGTTCTGCCACGTAACACACCCCTGCTCCTGTGTACAACTATTCCTCCACGTAACACACCCCTGCTCCTGTGTACAACTAGTTCTCCCACGTAACGCACCCCTGCTCCTGTGTACAACTAGTTCTCCCACGTAACGCACCCCTGCTCCTGTGTACAACTAGTTCTGCCACGTAACGCACCCCTGCTCCTGTGTACAAGTAGTTCTTCCACGTAACACACCCCTGCTCCTGTGTACAACTATTCCTCCACGTAACACACCCCTGCTCCTGTGTACAACTATTCCTCCATGTAACACCCCTGCTCCTGTGTACAACTAGTTCTGCCACGTAACACACCCCTGCTCCTGTGTACAACTATTCCTCCATGTAACACACCCCTGCTCCTGTGTACAACTAGTTCTCCCACGTAACACACCCCTGCTTCTGTGTACAGCTATTCCTCAAAATAACACACCCCTGCTATTGTGTACAACTATTCCTCCACCTAACACACCCCTGCTCCTGTGTACAACTATTCCTCCACCTAACACACCCCTGCTCTTTTGTACAACTCGTTCTTCCACGTAACACACACCTGCTCTTGTGTACAACTAGTTCCTTGCATGTATACAAGTATACTTTAGATTTGAATATTTTCCATGCGTATTTACTTACACACCCAGCCTGTATGCAGAGCATGACAAGCTAGTTTGCACAGCTGCAGGGAAAACTCATAACCGGCTGCAGATTCACTATAATTGTATAAATCAGAGTAGCCAGCGACTTACTCTGAGGTGCGATGGAAGAAGTTATATATCGGGCCTGGAGCGGATGTCACGGACGTGATTTCCCAGACACTCCTAGCGGTTTCTCTGACACACCTACATTTTTCAAGCACACCCACTAAACCGACAGGTTACCACCCCCAGATGCCTCCTTCTTGTCAATCATCTTGCAAATGGCCAGCGTTCAGTAAAAGTAGCAGGACGGCCTTGTGCATGCATACTGCGACCCGTACACATGAGCCATTACATGACGGCCTTGTGCATGCATACTGCGAACCGTACGCATGAGCCATTACATGATGGGCAGATCACATGTGAATGACTAACGGAAAGGATTTTCAGATAATTCACGATCATCATTATCAGACATGCAGCCACCAGGCGGTGATAACACATAGGATCGGTAACTTATCCCAGATCCCATGTATTTTCATGAGATAAAAACGGCCTCTAATTGGATATTGTAATAACAACCATCGCCCATAAATTGTGATAGCCAGACCTTTTTTGGGGGGCCAAAAATTCCTCAGGGCTGATTGGATACCCCTCTTAAATAATAGTCGCTTTCACCGTCAATAGAAGTGCCAACTAATTAGTAACCAGGTGTTATGGTGCCCATACATTAGTGTGATTTGTGCACTTTTCATCCGATTCTGGCGGACCGGTCCGCTAAATCGGATGAAAAGTGTCAAATCACATCAACTGATTCACAGGCCTGCGATGTCGATTTATCGGATCCCGCAGCAATTGCTGGGATCGCAAGCGATTATATGCGATCCTGCCACATGGAAAACTGTCGGGAGACTTCTTTCTCCAAGTGTATGGGCACCCTTAGAGACAACTATGGCCATTGGCTGCTACAGCGTCACATGATCACATCCTATCGCACATCAGCGTCACATGATCACGTCCTAACGTACATGTGTAACTAAATCTCCCCACTATTTCGGCAGTGTAACAGGATCGCTGTGCCATTCACCTCCACACAACCAAGATGTTCACCTCCGGGTGTTAAGCAGCTTACATAAACCTCCTTCCCTTACAAGCTGCCAGCCTCTCCTTGTAACCAACACCGTTACCAGGATCCGGCTGGATTAATATTGCATATTCCCAGCACAAGTGTCATTGGCTGCAGGCACAGACACTGGCAGGAGCCCTCACATCTGATACTGCCACAGGAACCTGGATAATACATCTAACTAGCTGAAGGTCAGCGACAACCCAGCGGTCCCAATGGAAGAACTTTATAGTCGTTGGGAGGACTGAACTTGGGATTCAGAGGGAAAAAAAATAAGACACAAGAAAGCTATAGAATTAGAGGAGCATCTAGGCCCCTAATCACTGCAACTAACCAGCCCTGCCACTAACTATCGCCATTACTGAGAAGGGCAGCCCGGGCTCCGCAGAATTACCTTTGTTAGTACTGCTAACCTCTGCCAAACCTAATAACCACATAAACACAGTACAAAGGGCACATTCCTCTGGCTGGGCGTCTCTGTGTTGTTATAAACCAACAAAATCTGCAGTTCAATTATCAACGAAAATACAGCTGTTTACCAGGTCTATTACTTACCCTACAGACTGTGCTCCCCAATATTTGCAAGGGTTTTTCTTTTTATTACATAGTATATTAAAACCATATACTGGTAACATGCTGGTCGCACCCTTCATAAGCAGTATTTGAGCAGCAGTGGGAATAAACCTCACCTGCATTACCATAGGTACATACATCCATACATACACCTATCCTCAGGCAACACCATACAGCCCAGTTGGTGACAATACAGATAAATTGTCAGATTCTCTAAGCTTCAAAAGTGATAAACAGCCAGCCAATCAGCTCCTACCTGCCATGTCACAGACTGTGTTTGAAAAATGTCAGGCAGGAGCTGATTGGCTGGCTGTTTATCACTCTCTATTTTATCACTTTTGAAGCTTAGAGAATCTGGCCCAAAGGCAGTACGCCATTGACGCGGACATCAACACTGCCATCGCATTCAGCAACTGCATGAGACTCAGGCGCTAACCTATTGTAAAAGGCTAAGGACCAATCCAGCGTTGTCCATAATCTGTGACCAAATATTAATCCTAATTTCCCAGTCGCTAGAAGTGGTTTTCTATGTAGTTATGGGTTACAGATGCTAAATACTGTACAAAAGTCTGGGAATTGCTCCCTGTGACAAAGTTTCTATGTTACCCCTTAAGGATACATGAATAAGGACACACCTGTAACATTATCTGTGCTTATTAAGGACAGATGCAAGACCTCCGCCACAGAATCCAAGTATCAGGAAACAAGTACAGTATGTACCTACTACACAAAGAACAAGCTTGTTCAGTGGCCGATGTGGGGACAGGGGGTGATAAGGGCCATGTATATACATACATACATACCATACAACAAGTTTTAGGGGTACAGTAGGAGCGAGCAAGGCAAATAGCTGTAGTTGGAAACAACGTTCTCACTCTAACCGTCTCTATACAATAGATTGTAAGCTCATTTGAGCAGAGCCCTCTGGTAATACTGTATATATGTGACAATATCAACATTCATTCTAGCACCATGCATCTTTCAAAACCAGTGCAGTTCCTTGTCCCTGCTTTGGGTGTCACTCTCTGCTGTGATGCTTCTAGCACAGGTCTGGTCTATATATCAGCACTGAAATGCGCACCACACTGTGCTAGAAGCATCAGGGAAGAGGCACTGAATGGGTTTTAGAAGATGCAAAATGCTAGAATACATATATATATATATATATATATATATATATATATATATATAGGCCATAATAAGAGCTACAGGCAGGGGTGACATTATATAGTGGAGGCCAGGTAGGTCATCTAGCACTGCCCCTTTTAGCTCTAGCTGGCCCTGGGCACCACAACCCTGTGCCCAGGGCCAGCTACACATTAGGGGACAGTGATAGATAGATAGATAGATAGATAGATAGATAGATAGATAGATAGATAGACAGACAGACAGACAGACAGACAGACAGACAGACAGACAGACAGGCAGGCAGACAGACAGGCAGGCAGGCAGGCAGGCCACTCACCCCGGTACAGCATCTGGAAGCCTCCGGCTCTCAGGCCTGGGAAGACCTCGGTCACTTTCCGTGCCAGGCGATCCCACCCGGGGCTCTCGGACAGCGTGAAGCGGCGAATCTCCTTCTGGTTCTCGTCCTTGCCCAGCAGGTAAGCCTTCACTGTCACCGTCATGTCTGCCAGCGTCCCGGTCCCGTCCGCTCGGTGGAGAAGGATGATGTCGTAGCAGGAATAATCGGTAGACAAAGTCGCACAAAGCACACGATATCGCTGCGACTGTCACTGTCACTGAATCCAGCTGTGACGCAGTCCCCGCATCTATATGCGCTGGTTCTGGGAAATTCCCCGCCCACTGGCAGCAGAGAGGACGGGTCTGCAGTTGGACACGCCTACATAGCGGCAGCGTTCGTTTGCAAGCTAGCCACGCCCATATGTTTTCCCTTGCTAGCCACGCCCACTGTGAACATCGTTGCTGTACTAGGCTGGTCACGCCCACCTAGCATTGTATAGCTGTTTTGTATTAAAGTTTCGCCTTCTGACTTTGGTTGCTGGCCACGCCCTCCCAGTTATGTGATGTCACTATGAGCTAGCAAAACAAAGAAGGGAGTTCCTGTACAGCTAGGGGGGTGCGTGAGGAACGACTCATATTCTATCTAGAAGGTTCAAGAAATAATTCATATGTTCGTGTTCTATCCATTGAAACCTATTAAGGAAATACAGGAAAAATGTAAAAACTCCCATATAGGCTGTAGATGGATAACAATGATGCACTCCACATACTGCCCTCAGTACTTCAGGTGTATTATCAGGGCGCCCGGCTACGCTACGTTTTGAACATAGGCTAAGCTACGTTGTCAGCGTAGCCGGCGCCGTGATAATACAGGAGGCAGCACTGGGAGCAGGGTGGTGTGGTTTATACTTACTCTCCTCCAAGTGGTGATCCCCGATGACTCCCCGGCGGCAGCGACGGTTACTCCCCAGAGGTAGCGACAGTCACTTCTCGGCGGCAGTGTTCAGTCCCCCTCCGGCACTCGCAGCGGACGCTGTACGTAATTCAGCGTAGTGCAGCTGGCGGCGCATCACATGGTTTTCCTGCTCCCCCAGCGGCACTACGCTAATTGCATACAGGGTCCGTGGCGAGTGCCTGAGCAGGAGGACTGAATGCGACTGCGGGGGAGTCACCGTGGATCCCAGCGGGGATCACCGCGGTGCCCGGGCCGGAGGAGGGTAAGAATAGACCAGCCATTTTACCCCCACTATCCACGTCATACCCCCACTACCACGTCGGTGTGGAGTTGATCTTATAAAGTGTGGCGAGCCACCAAGCCCGAAGCGTGATGAGCCCTGCGAGGGGACGCGCCACACTTTATGATATCAACGCCACGCCAATGTGGATACGGGGGGTATGACGTGGATAGTGGGGGTAAAATGGATGGCCTATACTTACCCTCCTCCGGCTCCTCACTTGCCACGGACGCTGTACGCAATTAGCATAGTGCTGCTTGGGGAGCAGGAAAACCATGTGATGCGGCACTATGCTGAATTACGTACAGGCTGTACGTAATTCAGCATAGTGCTGCATCACATGGTTTCCCTGCGGTACGGTACAGCGTCCGCTGCGGGTGCCGGGGGAGGGGGACTGAATGCTGAACGTATAAATATGGTAGCAGGCAGTGAGCAATGCAGTGAGAAAAGAAACTAGTGTTTATGCATCCCCTTTAAATCATTTTTTTCAGGGTTATTTTTTATTTTGCAATATTTTTTAATAAAACAAACATGCAAATCGTTACCATACCTGCCGCAGTTTAATTTTTTTCACTTTAAATTAATTCTTAACTATAAGCATAGGAAGAAAAAAACAGTGAAATAACATGTAAAATATGTATAATTGGAAGATATACTGGAGGTTTTATAGCCCGTGAATGGCAATAACAGCTTATACTGGTGCTGCGTAGTCATGGTAGGCCACAAACAGAGCCTGTGCTACGTAATGGTAACGTCATGTTTTATTACATAAGGCTGATGTGACAATAGGAAAGTTTTACCACCTAGAAGGGCCCTTTGCTTTCATAGTCATGTGACACTCCCATGATCACATGTAACTTGGCCTTGTGTTGTTATTACAGCCTGTATTGTTATCCTGCAGTCTGCTGTGTTAGGGCTGAGTCACAGCAGTGAGAGCAGGGTCATGTTATATATACTCGCTGCTATGTCCCTACAGACAATGACAGACTGGCACATTTATTATTGGAAATACCTCACCCTGACACAGTAGCAAATTATGTAGCCCAGATACTACGCAGGGTCAGATACAGTATATCAGTCAGAACGGGATGCGGTCATTTGGTCTACTGCATTATGGTAGAAAGTCATTAGGTCGAATCCATTAGGTCGACATGCTAAAAGGTCGACATGACTCTAGGTCGACATGGGAAAAGGTCGACATGATTCTAGTTCGAAAGGTCATTAGTTCGACAGGTCATTAGTTCGACAAGGTCATTAGTTCGACATTGTCTATGTCGACATTCACAAGGTCGACATGGAGTTTTTCACTGTTTTTTGAGCCAACATGTGCCAACAGGCGGTATTTCATGCCCTACCATCCACTAGGGCGTGGTGGGAGAATAAAATAGTGTGCCGAGCGTAGCGAGGCACCGTGCCCGACGCATAGCGAGCGCAGCGAGCGATGCGAGGGGATGCAGTGCACTTTAAACTGTGTCCATGTCGACTCTGTTGACATTCAGGTAAAAAAACAGTGAAAAACCCCATGTCGACCTTGTGAATGTCGACATAGACAATGTCGAACTAATGACCTTGTCGAACTAATGACCTGTCGAACTAATGACCTTTCGACCTAGAATCATGTCGACCTTTTCCCATGTCGACCTAGAATCATGTCGACCTTTTAGCATGTCGACCTAATGGATTCGACCTAATGACTTTCTACCATAATGCAATAGACCAAATGATCCCAACCCGTCAGAACTATTTCAGAGGATAGGGGGGATTTACAAAGGGCAAAAGAATTGAAAGAATATGTTTTTTTGTATGTATACACTCAGAGGAGACTGGAAATACGGAGATTTAGGGATCACACTCAGAGGAAATTGGTAATGAGATGTAGGGATCACACTCAGAGGAGATTGGTAATAAGGGGATGTAGGGATCACACTCAAAGGAGATTGGTAATAAGGAGATGTAGGGATCACCCTCAGAGGAGACTGAAAATACGGAGATGTAGGGGTCACACTCAGAGGAAATTCGTAATAAGGAGATGTAGGGATCACCCTCAGAGGAGATTGGTAATATGGATGTGTAGGGATCACACTCAGAGGAGATTGGTAATAAGGAGATGTAGGAATCACTCTCAGAGGAGATTGGTAATAAGGAGATGTAGGGATCGCACTCAGAGGAGATTGGTAATAAGGAGATGTAGGGATCACACTCAGAGGAGAATGGTAATAAAAGACGTAGGGATCATACTCAGAGGAGAATGGTAATAAGAGACGTAGGGATCGCACTCATAGGAGATTGGTAATAAGGAGATGTAGGGATCGCACTCAGAGGAGATTGGTAATAAGGAGATGTAGGGATCGCACTCAGTGGAGATTGGCAATCAGGAGGTGTAGGGATCGCACTCAGTGAAGATTGGTTATAAGGAGAAGTAGGGATCACACTCAGTGGAGATAAGAGACGTAGGGATCACACTCACAGGAGAATGGTAATAAGGAGATATAGGGATCACAATCAGGGGAGAGTGGTAACAAGGAGATGTAGGGATCACACTCAGTGGAGATTGGTAATAAGGAGATGTAGGGATCACACTCAGACCAAACTGGTAATAAGGAGATGTAGGGATCACACTCAGAGGAGAATGGTAATAAGGAGATGTAAGGATCACACTCAGAGGAGATTGGTAATAATGAGATGCAGGGATCACACTCAGAGGAGATTGGTAATAAGAGATGTAGGGATCACACTCAGAGGAGATTGGTAATAAGGAGATGTAGGGATCACACTCAGAGGAGATTGGTAATAAGGTGACGTAGGGATCACACTCAGAGGAGATTGGTAATAAGGAGATGTAGGGATCACACTCAGAGGAGATTGGTAATAAGGAGGTGTAGGGATCACACTCAGAGGAGATTGGTAATAATGAGATGCAGGGATCACACTCAGAGGAGATTGGTAATAAGAGACGTAGGGATCACACTCTGAGGATAATGGTAATAAGAGACGTAGGGATCACACTCAGAGGAGATTGGTAATAAGGAGATGTAGGGATCACACTCAGAGGAGATTGGTAATAATGAGATGTAGGGATCACACTCAATGGAGATTGGTAATAAGGAGATGTAGGGATCACACTCTGGGGATAATGGTAATAAGAGACGTAGGGATCACACTCAGAGGAGAATGGTAAAAAGGAAGTGTAGGGATCGCACTCAGTGGAGATTGGTAATAAGGAGACGTAGGGATCACACTCTGAGGATAATGGTAATAAGAGACGTAGGGATCATACTCAGAGGAGAATGGTAAAAAGGAAGTGTAGGGATCGCACTCAGTGGAGATTACTAATAAGGAGATGTAGGGATCGCACTCAGAGGAGATTGGTAATAAGGAGGTGTAGGGATCATACTCAGAGGAGATTGGTAATAAGGGGATGTAGGGATCACACTCAAAGGAGATTGGTAATAAGGAGATGTAGGGATCACCCTCAGAGGAGACTGAAAATACGGAGATGTAGGGGTTACACTCAGAGGAAATTCGTAATAAGGAGATGTAGGGATCGCACTCAGAGGAGATTGGTAATAAGGAGATGTAGGGATCATACTCAGAGGAGATTGGTAATAAGGAGATGTAGGGATCATACTCAGAGGAAATTCATAATAAGGAGATGTAGGGATCACCCTCAGAGGAGATTGGTAATAAGGAGATGTAGGGATCACACTCAGAGGAGAATGGTAATAAGGAGATGTAGGGATCACCCTCAGAGGAGACTGAAAATACGGAGATGTAGGGGTCACACTCAAAGGAGATTGGTAATAAGGAGATGTAGGGATCACACTCAGATGAGATTGGTAATAAGGAGGTGTAGGGATCACACTCAGAGGAGACTGAAAATACGGAGATGTAGGGGTCACACTCAGAGGAAATTCGTAATAAGGAGATGTAGGGATCACCCTCAGAGGAGATTGGTAATAAGGAGATGTAGGGATCACACTCAGAGGAGAATGGTAATAAGAGACGTAGGGATCACACTCAGTGGAGATTGGCAATCAGGAGGTGTAGGGATCGCACTCAGTGAAGATTGGTTATAAGGAGAAGTAGGGATCACACTCAGTGGAGATAAGAGACGTAGGGATCACACTCACAGGAGAATGGTAATAAGGAGATATAGGGATCACAATCAGGGGAGAGTGGTAACAAGGAGATGTAGGGATCACACTCAGACCAGACTGGTAATAAGGAGATGTAGGGATCACACTCAGAGGAGATTGGTAATAATGAGATGTAGGGATCACACTCAGAGGAGATTGGTAATAATGAGATGTAGGGATCATACTCAGAGGAGATTGGTAACAAGGAGATGTAGGGATCACACTCAGAGGAGATTGGTAATAATGAGATGTAGGGATCACACTCAGTGGAGATTGGTAATAAGGAGATGTAGGGATCACACTCAGACCAGACTGGTAATAAGGAGACGTAGGGATCATACTCAGAGGAGATTGGTAATAATGAGATGTAGGGATCACACTCAGAGGAGATTGGTAATAATGAGATGTAGGGATCATACTCAGAGGAGATTGGTAATAATGAGATGCAGGGATCACACTCAGAGGAGATTGGTAATAAGAAACGTAGGGATCACACTCTGAGGATAATGGTAATAAGAGACGTAGGGATCACACTCAGAGGAGATTGGTAATAATGAGATGTAGGGATCACACTCAATGGAGATTGGTAATAAGGAGATGTAGGGATCACACTCTGGGGATAATGGTAATAAGAGACGTAGGGATCACACTCAGAGGAGAATGGTAAAAAGGAAGTGTAGGGATCGCACTCAGTGGAGATTGGTAATAAGGAGACGTAGGGATCACACTCTGAGGATAATGGTAATAAGAGACGTAGGGATCATACTCAGAGGAGAATGGTAAAAAGGAAGTGTAGGGATCGCACTCAGTGGAGATTACTAATAAGGAGATGTAGGGATCGCACTCAGAGGAGATTGGTAATAAGGAGGTGTAGGGATCATACTCAGAGGAGATTTGTAATAAGGAGATGTAGGGATCACACTCAGAGGAGATTGGTAATAAGGAGATGTCATGTGATGTCATCTGCGCCCTCCCATGCATTGGAATGCCCAATGTTTTTTTTGGGGGTGTTTCCCTGCTCCAGCCCCGCCCCCTCCCTCTGGAGTGTGAAACTCGCTGAAGCTATTCTCACTCCTGGGGATTGCGCAAGCGCATCTTCACGCATGTACGTGTGCAAACTCCCGCCATTGAACACAGGGCCAAATTTGGACCCGAACAAATGGGCCTGTATTGGCCCCCATGTACGGATGAGTCAGATCCGTACAGTACTATGTGTAAAAGTGCAATACTTTTTTTTTTTTTTTTTTAAAGTATGGAGTGCCTTGCCCTCTCCATGGGCTCTTTGTACCAGTGCTGGTTCTAAATATACCAGGGGAAAAAATGGACTAGAAGTTCCCTGTATTTCAAGAACCAGCACCGGGCTCTTGGACCAGTCCTGGTTCCAAATACAAAAGAAATAGGGGTCCTCCGTATTTTGAAAAATCAGCCCCAGCTCAAAGAACCCAGGGCCAGTTATGATTAGCATGGAGGACCCCACGCCATTTTTTTAATTTATTTATTTATTTATTTTCAATTTGAACCCTTTCTTTTAATCTGACGGATCTGTGCGATGCTTCATGGTTGTCGTGTTCGGCTGCCGGTACGCTCAGCAGCCCGTTCCGGATGACATCACCATTCGAAAATACGAATCCTGGGAATACGGCAGTTTAGCAAATAAGCTGCATTCGGGGACAGAAAACATACCCGATCCTGTTTGTAACCAGCTGAATTACTGATTGGCTGAAAATGCTGATCTTAAGCTGGGTACACACCTACAGATTTATCTGTCCACTCTGTCTGGAATCTGGAGCATATGACAATCAACTATTCGCTCCCAAATGCTGGAAAACAGACAAAATCAATTGTTTTTTTAAATTTGTAAAAGATTGATTTAACCACTTTGCCTGTTTTCCGGTGTTTGGGAGCACATGTCCCACTTTCAACTCCCTGTTGGTTACCATAACTACAACGCCCAATGTAATGGTATTTGTTAAATGGTATCTGTCAAGTCACTATCAGCCTCTAGAGGTGGAATACCCGAGTCATTCTAGGCCTGAGTTCTATAATCATTTACTTTAATCACATGACTTATATAATGACTCCTACAGACTACAGCATATCCAGTGCATTTCCTCCACAGTGTTTACACAGAAGAGATCATGTGACTGTGAGTCACCAACATACCTTGGACTCTTTCCAAGGCCATAATTAATGATCTCATAGTCCTGTATAACCTACATTGCTTGCTGCTAATTTCATCAGCCTTTGGGTAAGAAGTTACAGACATACAATGAATCTGCGACAGAATCTTCTAGAATGAATTATTTCCTTAAATAATTAAATGTTATTACAGTCATCAGGTTTCGATGTTTTAATTAAAGAGTGACAACAGGTTGTTCTGTGAAGATGAATGTGGTATTTATTAATACGGGGGAAATTTACCAAGATGGGAGTTCTATTGAAGATGGGATGTTGCCCATAGCAACCAATCAGTCTATTTATTATCTATTCACTATTTACACACACTGTATATATATATATATTCTGTATATTCTGATGTGTATTGAACTTTTGTACAGTATCTATTTCTGCAAATGTTATTATAATTATGCATAATGGGGCAGATGTATTAAGCCTTAACAAGAGATAAATGCAGGGGTGATAAGGAGAGATAAACGTCCAGCCAATCAGCTCCTTACTGACTTTTTTCAAACACAGTCTGTAAAGGCCCCCATACACTACGCGACTTGGCCCCGATTTCACTCGATTCTGGAGGATTGGGCCGAGAAATCGGGTGAAATTAGCCAAATTGCGTACGGTATGACATCTGATCTGATCCGATGCGCGGTCCCGTGCGCATCGGATCAGATTTGGATGTCGGACGGTCTGCACATAAGATAAATCATGTGCAGCCGTCTGGGGGAGCGGCAGGAGCAGGCTGGGAGTGGGGACCTGTCCGGGGGAGCGGTGCGAGATGTAGCTGCAGGCAGGGAGCGTAGACCGCGTCGCAGTTCAGAGCAGAGAGACCGGGGGCACGGCGGGAGAATAGAAATAAGTCCTATTCAAAAGACTGGGCGGCTGCTGATTGACTGGGAACTTAGCCAATCAGTGGCCGCCCAGTCTTTTGAATAGGATGGTTTCTATTCTCCCACTGCTCTGCGGTCCCCACGGCGAGCGGGAGAATAGAAACCATCCTATTCAAAAGACTGGGCGGACGCTAATTGGCTGAGTTCCCAGCCAATCAGCGGCGCCCAGTCTTTTTAATAGGATTTCTTTCTATCCTCCCTCCGCGCCCCCGGTCTCTCTGCTCTGCACTGCGCCGCAATCCCCGCCTGCCGCCGCTACATCTCGCGCCGCTCCCCCGGACCGGTCCCCACTCCCAGCCTGCTCCTGCCGCTCCCCGGACTGGTCCCCGCTCCCACGGACTGCTAGCTCCCCTGCAGCTCCCCGGATTTTTACATGTGATAAATCGCATCCGATTTATCACATGTAAAAAATGGCACATCAAGTGCCAAATCTTATCAAGCTCCCCCGGGGAGCTGCCGGGGAAGCTCAGGGGAAATCCTTAGGACAAGTCGCCCGAGTGTATGGGGGCCTTAACATGGCAATTAGTAGGTGATTGGCTGGACGATTATCTCTCCTTATCACCCTTGCATTTATCTTTTGTTAAGGCTTAATACATCTGTGCCATTGTATATTATGAAAAGAAAGTCACAAGGGCCCTTATTCTGATTGATGCGTATTTTTCCGCATACTTTCGGATAGCGTCTTTACGGCGTCTGCGCATGCGTGGAGAACGCCACGCGCATGTGCCACGCATTGACTCCGTACCTGTTCGTGCAAATCCCGTACAAAACTGTGCCCCGCAATCAGTCTTGAAATATGGGCGTATTATGGGCGTCATGCGGAATGAGACATGGGCGTAGTTTCAAAGTGGGAAAAACTGGGAGGAAACATGGGCGGACACGGGGGAGTACACTTATGTTGGGGGGCGTACATTCGGATAGCACTCCGAATGCACGCGACCAAAACCGATAGAAATGTGCGGTGTCCATAAGTCAAGTATTGCTTTGCGGAAACCACTCGGTCTTGCGGTAGCCGAACGGAACGCCTAATGACTACAAGCATTAACACCTGAACCCAATACAATCGACTCCTTTACTCATTACTCACTAATAGGACGCTTGTCAGTGCTTTAATTGAAACCATTGCACTTCAATTGCTGTAAGGGTTAATGTGTGCAATGCATGTGTTAGGCATGCTTGTAAGGATATATTGGCATCTAATTGATTCCAATTCCAAACAGGCATTTTTGTATGAGGATAGGTAATTGAATAAGTGGGTCATGTGATGTATTGTAGAATAGACATAATAGTTTGTAGTTTGGCGTAAATACACCGCTTCCGTGCGGAAGCACCGCTTGCCATCCGTTTGGATGCGGGATTCCCGTGCATACTCTGTAATACCGTGCAGAATCGGAGTGTTTCACCCGCACACGTATGGTTTGTATTTCGTCCGTAAACACGCCCTGTTCTTAAAGAGTGAGTCCGTCCGAATGCGGAGGACATGTGGGCGTTTCTACGGACGATGGCCGCACGCGGCAGCACACCGTGGCGTGCGGACCGCACCGTAAGAATTCGGGAATATCCGCATCAATCAGAATAAGGGCCCATGTGAAATATATTTTTGGTCATGTATATAAGTATTAAAGATGGTAACTGTAAACTAAAGAAAGTTGAGTTTTTATTTTATTTTTTTTAAAGGTATTGTAAATGTCAAACATTATATAAAGTGTATATTGGGAGAGGGGGATTAGGGTGAGGGTGGTTATGTAGGGAGGATACGGACAAAGTGGGGTAGTGGGAAGGGAAAGAAGGGGAAATTGGTAAGGAGGTGAGGTGAGTTTGTATAATTGTAGATTAAAGTTGGGAGTGTATGCATGCAAGGAAGAGAGGGAAAAAATTGAAATGAAAGAAGAGGATAGGAAGAGATAAAAAGAAAGGAGAAGAAGAGCATCGAGTCTACACTGTCCACTCGCCGTTTTCCGCTAAGATGTCATAGCAGAAGTACAATAGTACCTCTATGTGCGTTTAAAGAATATGTAAATTTGTCTCTCCACATCGGGTGATTGAGTGTTAATATAGTTATCCCAAAGGCGTAAGATTTTGGTTATGTGGGTGCCTTTGAAAACTCTGATGTTTAGCGATTGGCCAATTTCACTTGCAGTGCTCCAAAGCTGCCATTTTTGGGTTGAAGAGTTTGCGGTATTGAGGCTCGCACTATAAAAACTTTAGCAAAACTCACTTAAAGAAGATAGAAAAGGGAAATAATATGAAAGTTGGTTTTTTTTTTCATTCTATTTCCACTATTACTGGCTCCCACGTTATACAGGAAGGAAAGAGAAGTCAAACAATGGTACTTCTTTTAAGAAAAGCACGCTGTGAGCCTTAGCCAGAAGAGGGTTGCAAGTGTTTATACAGGTAGCTGGTGACAGACCATGATAAGATGAATTCTTCCCAGATGTGGAGAAGGGATGGCTGTGATAGGGAATGGGAGAACCGGGCAGGGAAGTACACAGGGAGGTCCATTACAGCATAAATGACCACAGGGATGAGATATAAACACATTTTATTCAACTTAATATTTTTTTATGACTTTCTCAATGGCAAATTTCTGGACTAGGGGTACCATAAAAATAATCCTGATACTCCGGGGCACCGTGATTTAAAAAAAGTTTGGGAACCACTGCATTAATCTGTGACAGTAATAGATTTCCATTGACCGGAATGTTGAGTTGAATCCCGCTCTTTGTTGGCTGTTTATGGGTGGCATTGGGCCACATGCCAGCCTTCCGAGGAGGGACACCAAATCCACATGAGTTTCCCGTTTTCCTTTTATTTATTATTCTTTGAACGTTCTCAGACTTTCACCCTCTCATAGAGCCGGTCATAGAGAAGCTGGAGTCTGTTATCTGTATTTAGTTTGTTACTCTGTGGAACGTTAATGCCCATCTAATTTTGGTGACGGGAACACAGAGTGACTTGTCCAAGGTCATAGGGAGATGACACTTGGCTTCATACCAGGATCTGTAGCAAGACCTTCAATGTAGTTGTTATTCAGTCAGTGCTTGTAACCTCTGCTCCATCTCTTTAACTCAGAATGGTATAATATACCTTTAAAACAATATATGAAAAATGAATTTGAGCTACATACTTTTTTTTTTCGGGTTTGTTTTTTTTGAAGGTTTGTTTTGTCAAAGGTCATGGCACATTTCTGTTTTCTGATTCAGGTTTGTTAGCAAAGGGAAAAAAAACGCAACAGGGCAAAACTATGGGGAATTTTTTCAATCCCGGATTGAAAAATGCTCAATCCCGGGATTCCCGGGATTGGCATCCTTAAAAGAAAATTGCCCCTGTGCCCCACACTGGCTTACTGTTGGGGAGCGGCGGCAGCAGTGCGGAGGCAGGCCGTGGGTAACACGCATGCGGTGAGCGGGTTCCGGTGCTTGTGGCGCCCTGCGCAGCATGAATTATGACCGAATCACGCTGCACAGGCCGCATGCCGGGTCGGGAACAGCCGGGCAGCGTCTGAGCGGGTGCTCAGACGCTGCCCGGCATTAGACTGCGCATGCGCAGTCTAATCCCGAAATCCTGGGATTGGATACTCCAATCCTGGGATTGAAATCTCAGACATTGGCCACCCTAGTTGCACTGCAGGTGTGTGCACAGAGAGGTAGATATGGGTGGGGTGTGTTCAAACTGAAATCTATATTGCAGTGTAAACATAAAGCAGACCGTATTTACCCTGTATCTCTTTACCTGTTAGATTAGCCCTCTCTCTGCACCTGTTACATTAGCCCTCTCTCTGCACCTGTTACATTAGCCCTCTCTCTGCGCCTGTTACATTAGCCCTCTCTCTGCACCTGTTACATTAGCAATCTCTCTGCACCACCTGCAGTGCAGCATGGTTTTGCCTAGTTTAGTGCTTTTTTGCTTTGCTAACAAACATACCTCCCAACTTTTTTTTCTGTGGGGATAGGGACTCCCACGCGGACTCCCGAAAAGGGGGTGTGACCTTTGAAAGGGGGTGTGGCCTCACGTGATGACGCGTCCACGCCCCCGTTTTCCACCGCTCTGCGGCGCTGAATAGACGCTGGGGGGACTCCCAACTGTCCACCCACAGCGGGACAATGGCGGCCCCAGGCGGGATGCGGGAACATCCTCGAATACCGGGACGTTCCCGCGATAAGTGGGACAGTTGGGAGGTATGAACAAAGCTGAGTCAGGCCTGTGATCTCATGTTTGTCCACATGTCTTCAGGTGCGTACACACGGTAAGATTTTGGCTGTGTACAACTTTGACTATGTGATTTCTCTTGAACTCTCAGAGCCCAGAACCATACAATCTTGACTATATTAACTTGAGATTTTGACTATATTTCCGGAGATTTTGACTAGTTTCAATGGGGTTATTGTATCCAGGTGTGAAAAGATTGGAGAAATACACCAGTGGAGATGTTGCTTATAGCAACCAATCACCTATCACTGTATAGAATGTATTTGATAAATGCCAACTCAAAACTGACTGTGCATTATGGGTAACTACTACACTGGTTCACTTCTCCACTCTTCTCGCTGCTTGATACATCAACCCGCGCATTTGAAGTGAGAAGGTATAGTATACAGTCCAATATTCCATATTCTACTCACCTGATCTATAAGCACACTATTTTTGGTTATATTTATACAGCTTTAACCCCTTGAGTGGTGGGTTTTCCTGGGGCAGAACAAACCCAGGGTAGATTTGTCCTGCCCCAGGAAAACCCACCACTCAAGCTGTAGCCTCTACCTTTTGCAGGTAGTGGCACTGCAGCCAGCCCAGAAGCAGCGGCAGCAGCGGCCCCGAGCAGCCACTCAGGAAAGTTGGTAGCTGCTCGGGGGAGGTGCCTGTGATCAGGCGCCCAAACGCCTAAGTGCTCCCGAGCAGTCCCGAACTAGGGTGGCGGCTGAAGGGTAATGGTGATCGGAAGCAGAAGGCCAGCGGAGGGGAGTGCCCGCGGGGAAGACAGGATGGGACAGGTAAGCGGCGGGAGGAGTGTACAGTATGTAGGTGCACGCCAGTACTGGAGCCACCAATGGCGCGCACCTACAGTACATACTGTATCGTGGTATGCCCGGCAATTTTCCGGGACAGCTAGCTGCGACAGCACAGCTGAGCCCGGAAAGTTTCTGGGCATACCTCTGAATCGGTTAAGCATCCAGCAGTTCTGAGGGATGTGTATAGGTAGGGAGGTGAGTGTGGAGGGGGAGAATGGGGAAAACAATTTGCTATCCTCAGCTAGGGATGGCCATCGACCATCGATGATTCAAAATCATTGATGATTTATGAATGATGTAGAATAGTTTTGCCATCGATGGGAGAGAACCAGATGGTTTCCCTACATCGATGACAAAGCATAACCGAAAAGTTGTTTTTTTTTATCCAAGGGGCTATGGAGCATAGCTCTGCACCCGACACCCATAAAGCCCCACCCCCAGGTTTTGGTTGGCCCCCGGGCCAGCCAGCCGAATAAAAGGGATGCCATCGATAGTTAAAATCACTGATGGTCATACGTCACATTATGTGCTACCATCAATGGGCTTTTGCACGGTCACCATTGATGGCATTAGTGTTGATGGCCATCCCTATCCTCAGCACAGAGGATGAGGTGGGAGGTTCCATGTGAAGCACCAGCCAGAAAACACCATGGATGTAAAAAAAAACAGCTGTGTTTAAAATAGAAATAATAGACAGCTGTGATATGGAGCCCCCTGTATTCCAACACCTTGGAACATGGTGGTGATCTGTCATTGGGCCAGATTCTCTAAGCTTCAAAAGTGATAAAATGGAGAGTAATAAACAACCAACCAATCAGCTCCTGCCTGACATTTTTCAAACACAGTCTGTGACATGGCAGGTAGGAGCTGATTGGCTGGCTGGTTATCACTCTCCATTTTATCACTTTTGAAGCTTAGTGCCTCTGGCCCTATGTGTGAACTCACTGTGGTCTTTAGTCCCACTGCACTCACATCAGACAGAGCCTCTACAGCTGTGCCTCTTGGTGGTGGCACATGATGCACCCCATAGTAACAGCCCTGACCACTACTGACTCCTTATAGGTAGACGTTGTCACAGAACGTGGGGAACAACGGTCTTGGCGCTGTACCAAGAGTCAGCATCATACTGAAGGAAGATAATAGGCACCATTTCCATCTTAGAAGCCTCACCATGCACTTGTGTAGAGATGCATCACATTGTAATCACTATCATCATTATCAGTGCGCCAATACCCAAGTACTCAATACCCAACCTCCCCCCTCAGCAACCTATGGGGTATATTTACTAAGCATTGGAGATAAAGTATCACTCAACCAGCTCCTGTCATTTTTAAAACTCAGTCTGTGACGTGGCAGTTAGGAGCTGATTGGCTAGTAATTTATCTCTCTCCACTTTATCTCTCACTCTGCTTAGTAAATAGACCCATTTTTCTGGTACAACAGATCTGTTTATGTGACATGTGGCCCCTGTGAGTGCGGTCGGTACCACCACGTACCTGAGTATGGCAACGGCAGGAAATGCAGCTCTCTTCTCGGCCCTTGTTAGTAGATGGTAGATACTGGAGGCAAGAGATGGGACACCCCAGGGAAAACCCACCAAGAAAGATGGCAACCACGGTTAGCAGCAATGAGTATTTATTAAAGAAAGACATTATGCAATTGCTGCAATACCTTCAAAGACTTTATGCAAACATCACATGAAGGAAAAAGACATTTAACCATTGCTTTCTGAGTTTAGCAGCCAATGAACACTACAAAAGACATGGGCAGATCAATACTGTTCATTTATGATTCTCCATCCAAAAAGACAATAACTATCACACTTCTATATGTATAATGACATACCATAAAGACCTTAATAAGAAATGACCAAAGAACTAGATTAAAGAAGACACTGTAAGAAAAATGACGTCAGGAAAAAGATAGGACTAGCATTCAGCCACGCTATTGTAAATCAATTGCAATACCTCTGAATATTCGCCAGATGGCGCTATACCTTACACCAGTGTATCTTAACACTGTAGTCCCAGCTACAATACACAGTCACTGAGTTCAAAGAAAGGTCCCACGAAGATCAATCCTTAGGGTAAGGGTGGTCCCTGTCTGCGCGTGCACACTACTATGAATCTGGCCAGAATGAATTTAGTCCCCTGTTTGAAGGGGTACAGGCGAGTCCCCGTTACCTAGGGTGACTCCTTGCGGGTGATGCAATGGCCTTCTAAAAGACTTGAAGTAAACAACAACCTCTTAATGAGGGACAAGCAAGCTCCCGTTACCTGGGGCAACTTCTTGTAATGGATGAGCTAGAATGTTAATAAAGAAGTCCTGCGCTATAATAAACCTTGCGATGGGGTCATGTATCCTGCTGATACTCACTAACCATACCGTGGCTCCTCACTGGCCTCTCGTTGGCCAGATGTGTGAAACCCCTTCTTGCTTCCCCGGGTCTGTGGGACTGCGACTGAAGGTGCAAGCCCCGCCTCAATAAATGGCTGATGAGGAGGCAGCTATAGGATAGTCTCTGCCTAATAAAGGGGAAGCATAGCGGCCTGCTCCAGGGCCTGTTTCCCTGAGTATAACACACTGTCCCGCTTTTAAGGCTGGATGCAAGGAGCGGCAGCGGCTTGAATGGATATGCGGGAAGGCCTTGAGGCTACTTAAAGGGGTTGGGGCCCAGTGTACCTGCTGCGTCTGCTACAGATGCTGGCTCCGGCCAGTAACAATTCTCCTGACTCTCACGCGGCTCCTGACTCCCGCTGTGGCACTTCTCCTCTGCCCGTATCCCGGCCTGCAGCTCCACCGCCTGTGACTGCCTCCTGGATCAATGCGCGGTCAGCATCTCCTTCTCCTCACGGCTTTTGCTCAGCGGCGCGGCCCATCTCTCTCTCCACTCGCTGTCAATCACCAGCCTGGACTTCGCGATGGCGGCCGCTCCTCTCCCTGTTGTCTCCGTCTGCACGCTGCTCCTCTTCAAATGCCCGCTGTGCACCGCTCTGCAACAACACAGGTTAGTCGCGCTCCGCTTCTCCCTTCTCAGCACGCTTCCTCCTTCACTTCGCTCAGCTCTGCAGAACTCCTTCACCTCTGACCTCCTCTTTTCCGTGCTCTCCTAGCCGGCCAATTAGGAGCCAGACATGCTCCTTGCACGTGAAAGGGAGCTGGGGCGCTTGCTGGCCAGGTTAACCCCCTCAGTACTGGGCAATGAGAATGGCGTCCCTTCAGCAGCATTAGCCACAATTGTTGAGCCCTGCTATGGCGCACGGGCAGCTTAGGGGCACCACTATAGTGGGGTGCCACATTTATTAGATAGCCATCTCTGTGTATGCCCAATGATTTCTTTCCAACAGGAAAGCTTTCAACACTATTGGGCAGATGTACTAATCCGTGGAGATTGATAACACGGAAAGAGATAAACTACCAACTAATTAGGCCCCAAGAAGCTAATTGGCTGGTCTCTTCCGATCACCAAATGAACAATGAAGACCCTCAGGCTACTCAAAATGGCAGTGTTTTCACGCTTCTGACATGTCAACATTTTCTGAATCACTGGTTGTTACTGCCCACTTCCCATCCCAATTACAGCATGGGAGGCACTATGACCATTGCCTCAGACACCGATTAGTAACGATCCAACATATGCACAGATTGGGAAACATCAGGTATGATCTGCTCAGCCAGGTGCTGGGAGGTAAGCGCTAACTCCTGACTGACACGCTCTGACCGTACTGCCTCACGGATGATGCAGTATGTAGACCATAAGATACAGTGAGCTACCGCCATCTCAGAATGGTAGAATTGGTACACTGGCCAGCAATGCATCCCCCATTGAAACCTGCATGTAGGAAAGGAGGGAGATACCCGCTGTGGTCCCTTCTACATACATACATGCTGGCGGTACTTAATATTTGCGGCATGCTGCTAACCTCTTAAAATATGTGCGGAATAGCACAAGTGGGTGCTCCAAAGTCGACAACTTATACCACACACCTGGCAGACATATCTGTCTGTCCTCGAGAGATATTTTGATAAGAAAGTAATGATTTGCAGGACAGCTAAGAAAAAGTAGATGCAGGACTAAAACGTCATTTGCTTTAAAAAAAAAGAAAAAAACATTCTGGGTGAGATTTAATAGGATGAGAGATTCAGAAAGTGAGAGATTTGGGAAGAAATCTCCAGTTTTTTTTAAAGCGGCAATCATTTACACTGCAAGACCAGTTTGATTGCCGCTTTAAAAAAAACCTGGAAATTTCTTCCCAAATCTCTCACTTTCTGAATATCTCATCCTATTAAATCTCACCCTGTATATGGGATTGTTGCCACAATATAATACATTTTTTTTATAGAACATACATTAACCATTTCAGGTCCAACATCTAGTCAGGCTCAACAGCCCTAGCACTAGTAGCAGATCCAATGGTGAGCCACTTTAAAATAACAACAGTAACATCGTTTAACATTCAATGTAGACCATTATTGAATTTAAACAAAAATAACAATACATTTAAACACGACTGTTTGAGTGGCAAAAAAAAAAAAGTTAAGCTACTTTTTACATGTTTTTGTTCTAAGTGAAGCAGCGCCCCATAGAGTATTTACAAAAATAGGAAAATATCTTACCCCAACATTTTAGAAAATGACTATAAGGAGCCTGTTTGAAAGCTCAGGTTTTCTTGTTGTTGTTTGTTTTTGTGAAAAACCACAAAACAGGAACAGAAATTCGGACATGTCACATGACTTTCAGGAAAATATAAATATTTTTTAATAATATCTGGTGTACAATTGTAAAACTTAAGGTGCCCATACACTAGTGCGATTCCATGGCAATTTGGTCAAAACATGTGCATGGTCTGCAGTGCATATTCGCGAGCTGTCCATGCAAACAAAGCCAGCGATGGATAGCCATTGACTGCTTGGGGGGGGGGGGGGTTTATGCGGCACCCCGGCGTCTTCTGAGAGTGTCGCCTAAAAGTAGGCAGGTCCTGCCTGATCGCAGTATCGTGTAAGTCTAGACGTTTAGTCTAGAATGTATTCACAGCTATGCAGAGGGGTGATCGCTGGGCTCGACAAGCATTAGGTCGACACCACTAGGTTGACATGCATGAAGGTCGACATGACTGAAGGTCAACATGGAGTTAGGTCGACAGGTTCATTAAGTCGACACAAGCATTAGGCCAACATGTGCAAGGTCAACAGTCAAAAGATCGACATGGGTTATTCACTGTTTTGTGACCCGAATGTCGAAACAGTCGACATGGACAACAAAATGTAGCACCGCGTCCCCTTGCATGTCTCACTTCACTCGCCGTGCTTCTGACTCGGTGCCTCGCTATCCTCGGCACACTATTTAATTTTCCCACCGTGCCCTAGTGGATGGTTGGACATGAAATACCGCCTGTCGGCACGTCGGCTCCGAAGACTGGGAAAAACCCCATGTTGACTGTCGACCTAATTATTGTGTTGAACTAACGCAATTCGCATGTTTTCACCTGTCGGATTGAATTTGCTCATCAATCGCATCCAGATGTTTTAGAATATACAACTGTGGTAATCGCAAATGTAATAGGATGCGATTTCCGAATTCGCACTTGAAAATGTGTCTTAATACCGCACTTTAAACAGAACAGGGTCAGATAGGCAATTTGCATCAGGTACACCATCTAAAATCATGCAAAGGATTAGATTTTGTACAGTTTGCCCTTATTTCCATCACAAACACCCCTACAAATACCACACCCTCATCAAGGGCACATGTGAGGGTTTGAGCAATGGAGTTTGTGCTGGCAGGAGTTGAGCTGTGTGCTGCTGAGATTGGGTGTTTGGTAGTGATGCGCAGGAGGAGAACAAACTTAAAATAGGACAACAATAGCACTGGTATATAATATGATCAATAGAGCTGCCACCACATCATGCAGTGTAAGGGACAGAGCAGGGCTGCTGCACATGCCCAGTGTACCAGCTTCTTGTACCACATTTACTGTATGTGTGGATCTAAGCCCTCAAACATCGTACTGGAGAGCAGCTGCCAGAAGGAAGAGGCAGGAGCCTTACCATGAAGTGGGAGGTTGTGAGATTAGAAAGTGCAGTACTTGTTCTATAATGTTTTGTGAATTTATTTCTTATGATATGTTTAACCTTTTCCTGACCACTTATTTTATTTAAATGTTTGAAACAGCCTATACTATAGACCATCTGTAATGTGAAATATTAATACTCATATACAGTATCCCGTGTATAAAAATACCAATTTTTAGGGCTTTTACCATTCCCCCAGAATCATGTTCTTAAGGCCCCCATACATTAAGGCCCTCCCCGGGAGGCTCACACACAATTTGGCACTTGATAAGCCAAATGGGACATGTGATAAATCGCTTGCGATTTATCACATGTCGGGGCGCAGGGGGCCGGCGGTGAGGGTCAGGGGGCGGCGGTGCTCTTATCAGGGGGAGCAGTGGGGCGGGCAGCGGGTCCCTGAGTGCTAAGCTGGCGGCGCCGGGGAGTGCTGACCTGGCCGGGCGGTGATGATCATAGATATCAGCACAGCAGCGCTGCGGGACGGGACGCGCAGTGGCGGGTATTCGATTTTAAAATACCTGTCAAATGACTGGCCGTTCTCTGATTGGCTGCCTGTCAGGTGGGCAGGCATATGCTTACAGGGAGGTCGGACGTGATCGTATGTACTGACCGTCCGACCTCCCTGATCTGGTCCGATGATTTAAGATAACCGTGTAATAGCGAAGCTTGCGCCGACCATCACACACTGTATGTGTGCCCCATGTCCCCTTCCCCATTGAATGCATTTTGATCTGTTTGAGATAGTGGTGATCCCTCACGGTCCTCCGTACCTTGGAGTCCGTTCGATCAGAGGCGCGGGGTATGACGTCTAACACCACGCACCTCTGACTATCGGTGGCCGGGCTGGTCTACGGTGCTGTCATATACACACTGCGATCTTCCCTGAGAGGCAGGTGACTCCTGGCTCCACACCGCTCGTGTGCCTGCTTTCCGGCCAATGCACTGGTTATTAGACTCCAGTCTGCACCCAGCGTGAGCCATTACCGGGACAGGATTAGGTTCTGGCAGCCACAAGCCCCGTCCATTTAAATTTGGTGACGTACCTACTGCCCTTCATTATGTATCAGATTTAGGGAATTATGGCCTGACGTATCTGGAGTAACTATTAAAAACTGTTTACCATTAAGTATATTTAGTGGGTTACATACAGAGGATTATTCCCACATACCCAGTAACCTTTGATATCACGGTTTTAACCATATTAATACTCCAGTGAAACAGCACCACTATTTTGATCATATGAAGCAATAACATTTATATAAGGTACACACGACATTGGGGCCCCACTTTGTGAGGATAGAGATAGCCTTTTTAATTCACATGTCCATGTCCTTACCTTGTATGTTTTGTGTGTTTTATTTCGCTACATTTTCACTAGTCATTGAATAAAAGTTATATTTTATGTGTTTTTTCCTTTGGGTGCACCACACAGAGACATTCTTTTTCTGTATCCTCTTCTTAGACATTGGGCCTTATTCTAGTTCACTCTTTCTGACAAAATCCTTCTTAGATGGAAATAACCATGTGCACTGCAGGGGGGGAGATGTAACTTGTGCAGAGAGAATTAGATTTGGGTGGGGTTTTACTTCAAAGTGAGATCTATATTGCAGTGTAAAAATAAAGCAGCCAGTATTTACCCTGCACAGAAACAAAATAACTCACCCAAATCTAATTCTCTCTGCACAAGTTACATCTGCCCCACCTGCAGTGCACATGGTTTTGTCCATCTAAGAAGGATTTTGTCAGAAAGAGTGAACTAGAATAATGGGCCCCATACATTAGCAATTAATTGTGACAATCCAGATCTGGAGATGATTGCCACAATTAATTTTAGATGTGTGCAATATAACATACTAATATAAATAGGTTTGAAGTATTAAACATCCCAATGTATATATCCTACATAGTTTTCCCAGAATTACCCATGTTGTCCTTTTTCCATCAACTACTAAGTCAAGCGACAAATAGTTGTACATGCTTGTATTTTTGACAAACAAACAGCACCACGTCACCTTACTCAGGACATTTGGAAGGAAAAACACATCAATCCTGCCGCGGGTGTAATAAAGTAGCACAAAGGCGTTTTGTTCTTACGAATTTGACATTCTTTTAAAACTTATCCCCCCCCCCCCCTCCCCAAAGGTTTTCCCCAGCATAGCTTCTGTTACTAAGGAAACAAAATGTCATGGCAACCTTTTAGTATCCTGGCGAAGGTCTCTAGACTGGTGTCGGATCTGGTGTTAAATCTTTAAGCCTTCTCTTCTTTTCCTGATGTAGGCAGCAATAATATTATTCAGATAACAAAATGGTTTTGTACTAAACGCAAAGTGTAAACTTTCTGGTTAACCCAACTTTGACTAAACTTTTCTCTCTGCTATAATCCACGCTGCCTAACAAACATTCTTCTAACTCACCTCCTCCATTTCCCCAGAGACATTATTTTCCTGTGACAATAGCCAAGAAGACGCAGTACTGTAATTGCCCAATCCTCCAGCACCTTGTCACGCCCGTGGGTTTTGTGGACCCAGTCGTGACCATAGGGGACAGTGGGGGTTACTGGAAAGTCCTGTAGGTATACAGGGCCTTATTCTAGTTCACTCTTAAAGGCAAATTCCTTCTCAGATGGACAAAACCGTGTGCACTGCAGGGGGGCAGATGTACTGTAACAGGTGCAGATAGAATTAGATTTGGGTGAGTTATTTTGTTTCTGTGCAGGGAAAATACTGACTGCTTTATTTTTACACTGCAATATAGATCTTACTTTGAAGTAAAACCCCCACCCAAATCTAGCTCTCTCTGCACAAGTTACATCTGCCCGACCTGCAGTGCACATGGTTTTGTCCATTTGAGAAGGAATTTGCCTCTAAGAGAGAACTAGAATGAGTCCCACAGTGAGGTGGTAACATAAATTATTATAGACTGCTTGCAGGCTCCGGACTTGTTCAAACAGCCACGGAAGCTGGATTACCTGGAGTCTGGATGACCAGGACCGGATGCCGGAATATCCAGCTGGTGGCAGAATCCGGGGAAGCTGAAATAAATATATCTAGTACAACCAAGGAATGCCTCCTGGGCGATGCTCAACTGGGACTTATATGTGCTCAGTAGAGAGTCAATAAACAAAATAATAATAGTCTTTAGACCAGATAACAGGAACTGGAATTGCCTTCTTGGCAAATAATTAAATAATAGCTGCTTATCTGCAAGGTACTATGACAAGATGGTGGCAGATCAGCGGAGACTCCGGGAGCTGAGTGACTGGTTGGCAAGGTCACTGGGAGTCGTCTGCAACAGGATCGCTGGTTGTGACCTAGTCAGGGCCTATGGTAATGGATAGCAACTAAATGTACAGATTCAACAGAAACACTTTACAGCAGCAGGTGAGTGGTTGAGGAGCGAGGCAGCATCTAGTGAGCAGCCGGGAAGACAAGCAGGATCTGACTAGTGGGTATGGCTAGGAAGCTGAGCAGGATCAGATGAGGAGATGCGGCCAAAAAGCGGAACAGAACCAGGTTAGCGGATGCAGCTTAGGTGTCTGCCAGCGGCAGATGATAGATACCAGCTGGAAGCTAACACAGGAGCCAGGAACTAGGTAAACAGGAGCACAGGTAACAGGCTTCTGATAGCGACGTTGCTGAAAAGCAATGTCTGGTCTTGAATGTAGGATATTTATCTGTCCTACCTTGCAAGGTTCTGATGATGTTATTAGCAATCCAAGGTGATCTCAGACAGGGAAGCCGAGAGGTATGCCAGGCCCCGGTAAAATTGTGGGGGAGTGGCCTAATTGCCCCAAATTGTTTATAGTAGGTGAAACAAACCTCTAAAGTCGAGGGAGGGTGTCATGGCCCGCATAATTAGTGCCCACTCCCCCCCTGATCTCAGGCTGGAGCTGAACTGACAAGTGGATGACAAGGAACAGGGCACCGAAGGGTTACAGGAGATCGCTGCTGCAGGCTGGATTCACTCAGGTGTTTAATCAGTCAGCAATGCTCAGAACTACACAGAACTGCACAGTTGCCTTTGTACATGGGCCAGTCTAGAGGTTCCCCAATTACATGCTGCTGGAGCTCAACTCCAAAACTCATTTTGGAGTTTGGTCCTGTTTGCTCATGCCATCCTGACAAATGTATAAGCCGTTTACCGAGGTATTCCTGCAGGAGAGGGATTTAATAATCAGAGAAACATAGAATATGATGGCAGATAACCATTTGGCCTATCTAGGGTTAGTTGGATTACAATCAGGGCTGCCGAGAGGGGAGGGGGAACGGGTAATAATTACTTGTTGAAGGGGCCCAGCCTGGTCCGATGTTAGGGTACTAGGATTAATTGCAAGAAGTATTAGTGTTAGGGTTTAATATTAAGGGTGAGGGTTAGGGTATTAGTGTTAGGGTATTACGATTAAGGGTGAGGGTTAGGGTATTAGTGTTAGGGTATTACGATTTAGGGTGAGGGTTAAGTTATTAGTGTTAGGGTATTACGATTAAGGGTGAGGGTTAGGGTATAAGTGTTAGGGTATTACGATTAAGGGTGAGGGTTAGGGTATTAGTGTTAGGGTATTACGATTTAGGGTGAGGGTTAAGTTATTAGTGTTAGGGTATTACGAGTTAGGGTGAGGGATAGGGTATTAGTGTTAGGGTATTACGATTAAGGGTGAGGGTTAGGGTATTATCTCGGAATGCCGAGAATCCCCCCACCCCCCGCCCACACCATCCATCCCTCCTTCCCTGCCAGCCGGTGTGAATCAATATCGGTGGTTGCCAGATCGGCCGTGTGGACACACCATAAGGGTATTAGTATTAACAATGAGGGTTAGGGTAGTATTACTATAAAAGGTATTATTATTAAGGGTGAGTGTTAGGGTTTTAGAGTGAAGGTACTAGTATTAAGGGCGAGGTACTACAATAAAGGTACTAGTATTAAGGATGAGTGTTATGGTGCTACCATAAAGGTATTAGTATTAACTGTGAGGGTTAATTGACAAAGTTAAGTTGACACTCCCCTGCTGATTGCAAAAACTTGCTTAATTGACTACTATAAACATGTTGCTTGTAGATAATCATTTATGAGAAGACTGACATTCACTCCAGATCAATGTAATCTGCAAACGATATGAGCCATAAGCAGGGCACAGACAGTACTTCCAGGCCTGCATCTCCCAGGAAAGTGGTCTGACTTTAATTATTACAGTAAAATGGGGTTTGGGAGTCAACAGAGCATCAATCTCAGCGTTGCCTCCACCACAGCAGTATACAGTTTGCAGTATAACCTGCTAGGAGAGTCTGATGCATTCTCATTACAAGACAGATACACAGAATCTCCACTTATTAATAGGGATGAAAGATCCCCAG
Organism: Crinia signifera; assembly: GCF_055691185.1. Taxonomy (NCBI): domain Eukaryota; kingdom Metazoa; phylum Chordata; class Amphibia; order Anura; family Myobatrachidae; genus Crinia; species Crinia signifera. Next base: position 27,979,241 of record NC_139220.1, read on the forward strand.
TCTTTGCACTGTTAAAAGGATCCCTATAGGATTCAGTATTGAATCCCGGCGGTCGGGATCCCGGCGTTCAGAATCCCGACGCCGGAATCCCGACAGCCGAAATGCCGACAAGGGGGGGACGTGGATCGCCCCCCCTTGCGGGCTCGCTGCGCTCGCCACGCAGCGGGCCCGGTGCCTCGCTACGCTCGGCACACTAATTTATTCTCCCTCCAGGGGTGTCGTGGACACCCCAGGAGGGAGAATGTGTCGGCATTTCGGCGGTCGGGATTCCGGCGTCGGGATTCTGAACGCCGGGATCCCGACCGCCGGGATCGTAACTGCATCCCTCCCTATAGATACCGAAAGGCACTTGAGCTGGTACCAAGCACAGCCATATTCAAAACCAGAGGCAGGGCCGGCGCTACCCACTCAGCAGCTCCTGCAAAGCAGGGAGGCGCCATGCTGAAAAGGCGCTGTCTCCCTCCCTGCTCTGCTAAAGCTGCCTCAGCTCTCACTGTCACTGCCTCCTGCACGCTGCCTGCAGCACCTGTCTGACAGTGGGAGGCAGTATGGAGAGGCTGAGCAGCTCCCTGCACCACGCACAGACTGTCCTCCTCCTGCGACCTGCCCCCTCTTCCTCACGGACACTTGCGCTGAGGCATGTAGCGCTGTCTGTGAATGCCTGGATGATATGCCATGTCCCGATCCGCCCCCTACCCATTGCTCCCTGCGCCTGTCAGCTGTCAATCAAATGGCAAACAGGCAGCAGCGCCGCCTCCCCTTCCTTCCCTCTTCTCAAGGCCCCCATACACTAGGGCGACTTGTCCTTAGGACAAGTCGCCCCTGACTTCCCCCTGAGCTTCCCCGGCTGCTCCCCGGGGGAGCTTGATTAGATTGGCACTTGATGTGCCATTTTTTACATGTGATAAATCGTCTCGATTTATCACATGTAAAAAACCCGGGGAGCAGGGGGGGGCTACAGAGGTGGGAGCTGGTGGGAGCAGGGGGGCTGGGGACGCTGCGGGGGACACGTCTGTGTCCCCCGATGCTGGGGACAGCGTCTGTGCGGCGAGGCGGTAGAGGGAGCAGGGGGGGCTGGGGACGCTGCGGGGGACACGTCTGTGTCCCCCGATGCTGGGGACGCTGCGGGGGACAGCGTCTGTGCGGCGAGGCGGTAGAGGGAGCAGGGGGGGGCTGGGGACGCTGCGGGGGACACAGGCGGCATAGATCCGGGCAGGGGGAGCCGGCCGGGAGCTGTCAGTAATGAATAAAAAAAAAAAAGCCCATACAATGAATGGGCGGCCTGTGATTGGCTGCTGAGCGCTCTCTCAGCCAATTGCTGACTGGCTGAGAGAGCGCTCAGCCAATCACAGGCCGCCCATTCATTGTATGGGCTTTTTTTTTTTATTCATTACTGACAGCTTCCGGCCGGCTCCCCCTGCCCGGCTCTATGCCGCCTGTGTCCCCCGCAGCGTCCCCAGCCCCCCCTGCTCCCTCCACCGCCGCGCCGCCCCACTAGGTCCCAAGTCGGGTGGTCGGACGTGCAGCAGGTCCGACCACCCGACGCAGATCCGATGCGCACGGGACCGCGCATCGGATCTGAGGGGACATCAAAACTAGCAGATTTTGGTCCGACTGATCTGGCTGAAATCTGACCAAAATCGGCTAGTGTATGGGGGCCTTCAGTGTGCTGTGCCAGTGCCGCTGCCATTCCTCAACACTCCGCCCCCTCTATCTCCTCCCCTCTTCTTCCACCTCCTCCTTCTCTCCCTTCCTTTCCCCCTCAGTCACGAGTGCTGCACATACATTTTGTACTGCTTTCGGATCGCACACACATTGCATGCATGCCGTGCGATGTGATCTAGCCCATAACGTATGCGATTCTCACAGCGTGTATGGGCACCTTTAGTGCCTGCAACATTTTGCGGATACAGCACTGAGATGGTGTATGCATACATGTACATGCACCCAAGATCCTCAATAGGATCGCATGTTGCATACACTCCCACAATCGGGCTGCAGCTTGTTGCAATGGCAATGTGAAAGGGCGCAAAATGTATGGTTTGCAGGAGGGCGCCGGACACCCTAGCACCGGCCCTGACCAGAGGGATATTTTATTATTACATTCACATAAACAGGAGGATGGGGATGTTTGTAAAACATGGTCAGTTCCCTGCAACATGTTTCAGATTTAAAAAAACTCTTCATCCGGTACAGATATCGGGGCGCAGTTTTCGCACAACTGCTCACAAGTGCCAGCTGCAGCGTATGAGCGCAAGGCATCAAACTGTGCTCGCATCCTTGAATGAAACACCCGCCATCTGAGTGACGGCAGGGGACAATGATGCAGAGTTGGGTGAGCGGAGACATGGCGGGGTTGCGGACAAAGGAGGTGGTGTGTTGTGGCTGCATGCCGTCACATGCAGATGCTTGACTATTAAGACATGGGTTCCTTATTGTTTTATTATTTAAAAGATTTTGACAGAGTCGATCTATTGGAGCTTTTTTATTGCAATGCTCTGTCTTTTCTATATAGTATTGCGAGGTCGTTGTGGCAGCGGGGAGGCAGAAGTGACAGCTTTTATCTATTAATTACCAGCAAATGTCTATTCCCTTCTAGTAATCTGAGCTCCGCAATAGATTCTGTAAAGTCAATAACAGGAGAAATGAGACAAAGGCATGAATGGACCAGAGTCTAGTGGAATCAACAAAAAATATCTGTTTCATGCTGAAAAGAGCAAAAGAAAGTCAATGGAGTCTTATAGAGCGGAGCACCTGCAACAATCAGAAACGCAACCTCAGGCGATGGGGGAGTGACTACAGTCAGCACAGCTAAATCTACAGAACTCTTCAACACAAACATCTGCAGATTGGTAATTAGCCAATGAATTCAAACATCACCTTGGTAACATGTCAAATAATCTTGACAGGATTGTTAGAAGTCTTGCTGTTAACAACACTCAACAGAAATCATATCGGGCCTTATTTAGACTTGATCACAAGAGAAAAATCTTTCTCAATGTACAAAACCATGTTGCACTGCAGGTGGGGCAGATGTAACATACACTATGTTGGAGAAACCACATCCAATCCCCCTTCCCGTGCCCAGGGCCGGCGACAGGGGGGGGTCAAGGGGGGCATGTGTGACGGGCCCGAATCTGAAGGGCCCCAGATCCTGGCCGGAGCCTGTCTGTATGCTGTGTTACCCCCACCGTCTACTGTGCAGTGAGTCTGTGCCCCCGCCCATGTCTGTGTGCACACAGTGTGCAGCCGCGCACCGTCACCAGGTCTCTCCGGCTGCTGAGTGCATGGGAGGATTTAGATGGGGGGGGGGGGGCCTGGACATACATTGCTAACACACATTCCCCCCCTAACAGGGACAGCCGCCACCGGGACGTCACTGTAATATCATGCACTGACAGCCGGGCAGACAGAGAGCCGGGGCTGCCCAGCTGTATTCACAGTGCTGCATGATCCGGGCTCCCGATTCCTGGCTATTGAAATCTCGCGCTGCCACAGTGGCGCGGGATTTGAAATAGCCTGGAGTCCGGAACAGGCAGCACTGTGAATACAGCCGGGCAGCCCCCGGCTCTCTGTCTGCCCGGCTGTTAGTGCATGATATTACAGTGACGTCCCGGTGGCGGCTGTCCCTGTTAGGGGGGGGAATGTGTGTTAGCAATGTATGTCCGGGTTCCCCCCCCCTTCTAAATCCGCCCATGCACTCAGCAGCAGGAGAGACCTGGTGACGGTGCGCGGCTGCACACTGTGTGCACACAGACAGGGGCGGGGGCACAGACTCACTATGTCCAGGTGCCCCCCCCCCTAAATCCACCCATGCACTCAGCAGCCGGAGAGACCTGGTGACAGTGCGCAACTGCACACAGACACGGGGGGGGGGGGGCACAGACTCACTGCACAGTAGACGGTGGGGGTAAGACAGAATACAGACGGGCTGTCAGTGCATATTACAGTCCTTCCCAGCAGCTGTCATTGAAAAGACTGCATATATTGGGCACAGCACAGTGGCGTAGCTAAGTTTTGGGCGCCCCCCCGCCGTTAGGGGGGGGGCAACCCCCACCCCTGCCCGCCAGGCACCCCCGCCGCCCATGCAAACCCCCCCCCAATCCCCGCAGCCTTACCTATCGCGCTGGTCCCGGCGGCTCCGTTCTTCTGCTGAGGACCACCACAAAATGGCCGCCCCCATACAGCAGACAGTTTCGGAGAACTGTGTGCTATATGGGGGCGGCCATTTTGTGGTGGTCCTCAGCAGAAGAACGGAGCCGCCGGGACCAGCGAGATAGGTAAGTCTGCGGGGGATTGGGGGGTGTGTGTAACTATAGCACCGTAGCCCCCGGCGCCCTCACAGGCACAGCGCCCCCCGCGGTGGCAGGGGCTGCGGTGCTATAGTTGCGCCGCTGGCACAGCAATGTTCCTCTATCAGAGGTTCTTACACTATATATGTCAGTGCATAGTTACAGTCCACGGGGGCGGCTGTCCCTGTTGGGGGGGGGGGGGGGGGTGGGAGCATATATTCCCCCTTGGCAACGAGCATTTATTTATTCCTACATGGCAACAACCATGTAACCCCCATAGTAATGACCATGTAACCCCCATTTCAATGGTCATGTAATCCCACATGGCAATGACCATGTATTCCCCCTTGGCAACAAATATGCAATCCCACCTGACAACGAGCATGGAACCCCTGGCAACGAGCATGTAATCCCAGATGGCAATGAACACGTAATCCCACATGGCAACAAGCATGTAGGTAAGCAGCATTTATGTTGCATAATTTATAATGGGCATAATAAATAATGGACGTTATGGTGTGTGGCTTAACATGTAATAGGCATTACGGTGTAAATTTTTGATGCGCACCTTCGGTGCGCATTTTGTGTATTTTGTCTTAATCCGTGTGGCATTATGTGAATTTTGGCTCAATCCGTGTGGCATTATGTGAATTTGGGCTCATTTTGTTTGGCATCATGTGTAAGGGGCAAGTATAATGGGGTCTAGTATTTTGTTGCATAATGTATAGAGGTGGTATATGGTGTGGTACACTACACTCAAGGACATGCCCCCTTTTCCGTGACCACACCCCTTTTCCAGAGCGCACAACTACATCTTCACTTTTGATGCCAAGATGAGCCTGTGTACTTTAAAGGCCAGGGTCTATGTATAATACCATTCCCCCCTCTCTCTGCTCTCCTCCACTCTCTCGCTTTCTCTCTCTCTCTTAGAGGGCACACTGGCACCCCCCCATCCCCTCCCTCCCATGGTGCCCCCCCCCCCCCCCCTGTTATTTTCTCCTGGATCCACCCCTGGCTGAGTGACGTGTGTGGATTGGAGACTAGTGTCTGTCTGTGACCGTCCGCACATACAGTGCAGCAGTCAGCAGCCACTCAGCGCTCAGAGTCGGTCTCCTGTTTGCACTGTGCACGGACCTTACTGCGCATTGAATGCAGTACTTCTGCATGTGATTGTATTACATCATGTGATCCCCATTTCCTGCAGCCGGGAGGGGGTCTGACCTGGGGATCTTACATGCAGCACGTATTATCTCCATCTCCGCTCCGATGCACACGGAATCAGCTGTCACACGCGCTTTGAATAAGATGTCACATTGGGCCTTATTCTAGTTCACTCTTTCTGACAAAATCCTTCTTAGATGGACAAAACCATGTGCACTGCAGGGGGGCAGATGTAAAATGTGCAGAGAGAATTAGATTTGGGTGAGTTATTTTATATTTCTGTGCAGGGTAAATACTGACTGCTTTATTTTTACACTGCAATATAGATCTCACTTTGAAGTAAAACCCCACCCAAATCTAATTCTCTCTGCACAAGTTACATCTGCCCCACCTGCAGTGCACATGGTTTTGTCCATCTAAGAAGGATTTTGTCAGACAGAGTGAACTAGAATAAGGCCCACAAGTACTAGCAGTATTTGCTATCTGTATATTTATCAAGAGAGCCAATCCATGCACTCTTAATGGTTACACAAGCCTGTATGCCCCCACCACTAGATATAGAAAGGTCACATACCTGTATGGTATGGACAAGTTGTACTGTATGTAGATTTATGGAGTTTATAGCGCAGCGAGCCACCGAGCCCGAAGCGTGGCGAGGGGACGAGACATACGAGCCCGAAGCGTGGCGAGCGGACGCGGATTACTTAACATGTATTCCGCGACATACGAGCCCGAAGCGTGGCGAGCCGACACAGATTACTTAACATGTATTCCGCGTCCCCTCGTTTTCTCTGGCCCACCGGAGGATCAGGCTTTCATCGCAATACGATAATTAGCCGCCGTGGGAATTTGCAGCCGTGACATCAGTTCTGAATCGAGCACTATATTCTTGTGAAAATGTTCTATATGCATTATCTCACATGTAACGGGACACAAATCAGTCATTCACTGTTGCCGGCAGTGCATAACCACACTTGGCAGCTAGGTGGCACTGTCCTTCTTCATAAACTGGTCAGGGAATGGATAAAACAGCGTTACATAAAGAAAGGACTTAGCTGCTACATCTCTGCTGTAAACATATCTGAAAACTAGTTGACTCTATTTTAATACAAATCACTGTTTTCTAATAATCATCTTATGTGCCCATGGCATGTTTTGTGGGTTCTTCTTACTGAGTCAGTTCACAGTGCATTATTATATGTTATTGTAAATTATACTCTTTATTATGCCCTAATAGGCCGGTATTATGACTACTGCAATGCCCTCTACCTCGGTCTCCCAGCAAAAGAATTGCACCGCTTGCAGATGGTACTAAATACAGCTGCCAGGCTATTAACCAATCAGCCCCATTCCAGCCACATAACACCCACTCTGTACTCCCTTCACTGGCTGCCTATAAGATGGCAAATCATTTTCAAGATTGAGTTACTGACTTTTACAGCTCTACATGACCAGGGCCCAAGGTACCTGCAGCAGCTTCTGATCCCTTATTGTCCCCCTCGATTACTGCGATCGGTTGATGAAGGACTACTAACAGTACCCAGAATTACCCTGAATTCATCTGGGGTCGAGCTTCCCCGGTCAGTTCGAGAAGCTTCTGCTCTGGAAACATTAAAAAATAGACTCAAGACTTTCCTGTTCACCCAAGCATTTCACTAATGTCCCTTGTTAAGTTGTTAAGTTTGTTTTGTATTTTGTGATGTAAAAGGCTAATGCAAGCACTTTGAGTCCTATTAGGAGAAAAGTGACATATAAATAACATTATTATTATTAATTATTATTATTATTGTTGTTGTTGTTGTTATTATTATATCCTGTACACATCTCCACACAATTTTATGAAAAAACAGGTTGAAAATGACTAGCATCATGCATTATACCAGGGCTGGGCAACACCAGCCCTCCAGATGTTGATGAACTACACATCCCAGCATGCCTTGCATCAGTTTCAGCATGGCCACATAGCAAAACTAATGCAAAGCATCCTGGGATGTGTAGTTCATTAACATCTGGAGGGCCGGTGTTGCCCAGCCCTGCATTATACAGTAACATGATTAGCAGCCCGCCCCTGAATAAGGCACAACCCCCTCAGGTATGTGTCACCATAACAGCCACTGTTCCCTTCCCAACTTTAAACATACCTCCCAACTGTCACGATTACAGCGGGACAGTCCCGATTTTCGGTCCTGTCCCGCTGTCATACCCGCGGCAGGCATTGTCCCGCTGTGGGGGGTGGCAGTTGGGAGACCCCCCAATCTAATAGAATAGACGCTGTGCGCATGTGCACAGCGTCTATTCTCGTATGAAAATGAGGTCGCGGCTAATTAGCATAAGCCGCACCCTCATTTGCATACACCCGCGCCTTTTCGGTCCCGATTTGTTAAGCACAGAAGTTGGGAGGTATGTTTAAAGCCTGTTGCTCAGGGTACTCCCCCATGCTGCATGGGAAGGAGAGTCACTCTCCGGCCTCTCACTCTCCACTGACACAGTCAGTGCCTTCAGCACATCCACTCCGCCCGGTCAGGGCCGTCTTTTCGTATGGGCTTAATGGGCACTTGCCCAGGGGCCCCAGGTGTATATGGGCCCCCTACTGATAGCTGAGGATCTCCTTTTTCCAGGGATACCAGAATTTTGAAAATCGGCCCTGGGGAACTGGAGATATCCAACTTCAAAGCAGCAGTCCACATCCGACCTGTTAATTGCACTTCCCAGTCATATTTCTCAGGTTCTCTCTGACCTAGAGTTTTTCTTCTGAGAGTATATTCCAAAAGCTGGGACTCTCCCCTTTCTGTCGACACTAGCGGCTTGTCTCTATCATGCCCAGAACCAGAGATATCAGCCTTCCAGCAGCCGGTCCCTGCTCCAGCTCCAAACGTCTTGTGTACAGTTTTATATTTTTGTCACAGTTTTATATTTTTGTCAATGGATCTCTCTGGCTCCTGATCTCTGATCCCCAAGTCCCCAGCACCTCCTGAAAGTTGGGACTGTAGGTTTTCATACTATTGAAGGCTAAGAAATCTATTTTCAGATAATGGCGATATCTGCAGTCAAACAAGCTGCCCTTCCACCGGAAAATGACGAATATTAAGCCCACTCCATTATCCAACCCTCCCCTGTGTACAAAACACCCCCTACCTCCCTGAAAGTAATTTACAAGGGACCCTTCATTCAGCTCAGTGCCCCCTTCCACACGTTAGTGTTCTCCCTCCCACCACCTGTGCAGTAAAGGAGTAATTAGCAGAAGTTACTGCTCCAGGTCCTACATGTTGAATGGAAGATAGGGCACCCCCTGCCACCCGTGGGACATCAAAGCTGCTGCTGATAGCACCCCCCACCCCTAGGAGGAGAGAATGGGTAAGGGCCCCAGTGCATTGCTTTGCCCAGGGGCCCACACTGCTGTTAAGACGGCCCTGCGCCCGGTGCTGTGCTCCTCTGACCAGGCCCCTTCCCTTAAATGGCTACTGGTGCCGCTGACACCCGAGCATCCAGCCAGCCACAGTGAGAGACACCACCACCATGCCATGTGACCCATGAAGGCCAATCAGCCATGTCCCCCTCTCTCCTGGCTATATCCCAGCAGCACCGCTTCCCTTCCCAGAGACTGAGTGCTGGCAATATCCAGAGAGGGAGAGGCCCTGCCACAGTGATTTTTCTTAGATTTGATTCACTAAAATCATTATTGCTAGGCTCCCATACAAAATAGGCCGTGGTTAATATACGTAAACCTTCCTCAAGAACTGCACTACATAGTGAAACTGCACAAAAATTCGTCCATCGGTTTTCCTGATTAGTGCGTTCAGACAGACGCGGTTCACAGGTTCCTTGACACTTGTACTGGGGGGCAACTAGTAACTACGGAGCGGAGGGAAAGTGCCCCCTTCAGGGCTTTGTGCCCTGCAGCAGGAGCCTACATTGTCTCCCAGAGTATAAAATTAAAAAGGGTGAAAGATATACTGAAGTGATAGCAATTATTTTAACCATTGAATGTTTTGTCTTAATTCTATTGATATTAACATCAGCAGTCGGTGCAAGCTTTTCCGGCACCGTAGGCAAAACCATACCTCCCAACTGTCCCGATTACAGCTGGACAGTCCCGCTAATTGCACAGAATGTCCTGCTGTCCCTCCTGCGGGTCACAGTATCCCGTAGTTGGGGCACAGTTGGAGGAGCAGGAAATCACAGCTCAGCTGATGACTGCTGAATATATGCGTACGGCATCTCTTCGGTGCAGGGAGGGAGCATGGGGGTTACAGTGCTAGACCATGCCCACTCTACCATAGACCACACCCACAGAATGTGAAGCTCCGCCCCTTCCCGGGACAGCTGCAACTTCGGCACGGCAGGTCATGATTTACATAATACAAAAGCTGGTAGGTATGGCAAAACTTCAGCTTACTGCACCCACCAGCGCCCACCTACCAATACTGACATTCCAGAACCTAAGGTGAAAGTGAAGTTCAACACCTGTCATTTGTGTTAAACAAGGATTGCCTGTCTCAGAGTCATCCTCAATTTTGTGATAGTCAGACTCATGGGTGACCCCCCAGATCGTGGAGCCCTTAAGCAGCTACATAATGATAGAGCTGGCCCTGAATATCAACATCATTTCATATACAGAAACTGCTTGAGCTCTGATCTAAAGAGAAATGTTTATAACTCTTACAGAATATAACAAATACCCTTTTTTACACTGCACAAATAACCTGGGTCCATCCCAGGTTGTTGCTGGGTCGGTGTACAGTGCAAAAGGGCCATTTGGAATATCCCGGGTCCAGCAACCCGGCAATCCGACCCGGGATAAAAGCAGTGTTATTCCCGGGTTGGACCTGGGTTGCTGGGCAGTGTAAACGGGTAACCCGGGTCAAGCGACCCGGGTCCCGTTCACTTCTACGGAGGCGAAAGCAGTGTCAATTCAATGCTGCCTCCTCCCGCCCCCAACTGACGCCCCACCCCCCGATGTGTGCAGCTAAACACCGCAAATGCCCCAAAACATTCTATTGCATAATCCAACATGATAATGCTTAACAAAGGATGACAAAATAGTAAAGTGATATAGCACTTATGTAGCAATTTACAATGGTCGCTATTTGTAATATATATGACATAACAATAAAAAGCTATGAAGATAGAAAGAATTACTGTTCGGTTTATCAATACCTAGGTCCTAAATTAATCACACAAGTGAGGCGACACCCTCAATGCGTTTATTACACCTGTCACTTTTGTGGGTCTAAAGCTTTTAACTGCATGATTCCAAGATGAATATAAATGCAGCTTCCTGCAGAGGTTTCACTAATATCTGCTAAACGCTTCCATTACAAGCAGAGGAAATCCAGTACCTGACACCTCTGGAGTACCAGGAATATCAGGTTTGTGCTTGGGGAAAAGTCCTGTCTATATAAACGTTCCACCTCATCCTGGAATATGAAATGTCATTTTGCATATTGGTCCAAACCCAGGTGCTCTTAGTTGCCTAAACCATGCTCTTCAATAAAGCCCCTTATATCCCTTATACACCGCTGCAAAAACCCAGGTTGTTCCCTTGTGGACCTGGGTCAGCGGCGGTGTAAAAGGGGTCAACCCGTGACCATTTACACAGGACTTCTAACCAGGTCTGGACCTAGCTTGAACACTGGCAGGACCTGGGTAGTGGGCAGTGTAAGGGGATCCTCAGGAGGTACTGGCTGCACGGGGAGGGGGGGTTCTTAAACACAATGCGGGGTGGGGGGTCGGAGAAGTTAACCGGCGCGGGGGGGGGGGGGCGCGGCGGGGGGCTCCAGTGCAATGAATATTTAATGAGCTCATTAAATATTAACTGAGCTGAATTTAGGACCCAGCTTATTGGCTGGGTCCTAAATACCGTTTCAGACCCGATTTTGATGCCAAAATACCGGGTCTGAAATGGGTAGGACCCTCCATTTTAACCATTTTACAAAAATGGCTTTTGTAAAACGGTAAAGTGGTCCTGCACCTTTCAGACCGCACACATTACCATTTTAAAACGGTAAAGAATCGGCAAAATACCGGTTTTTAAGTGCGGTCTGAAAGGGGCATAACCTACCAGTATATTTTTTGGATTATGGGAGGAAACCGGAGCACCCGGAGGAAACCTACACAAGTACGGACTCTGTACAGTTAGTGCCATGGTGGAATCGAACCTACGACCTCAGCGCTGTGAGGCAGTAATGCTAACCATTACACCATTCAATGAGTTGCCCTTTGCCCATCACTGGTCACTGCAACTGGTCTTCTTTGTGTCTAGTTTCTTCTGATCTATGCATTCTCTTCAGCTATCAACCTCTACTGGTAACTCAGGCTTATTAGATGTTCCCAGGGAAAAGAATCGCTGAGCATAACACATCTACAATCTTCAGGGTTAAGGGGTTGATGTAATTAATGCAGATTAGACAATTGTATTACTCCTTCATTAACCATTATGCTTCATAGACTTCAGACACTATAGCCTGATTGCTCTGACCTGTGCAATAATTGCTAAGTACTCTAATTGAATGATTGCAAAGCTGTGTTACCTGAAAACAAAAAGACAATATACTGTAGGGCCTGGTTTAGAATGAGGGGGTAACGCCAGTGGGAAGGTTCCCTATGCAAGCATCTTTTAGATGCCAGGGGTGTTGGCCAGGAGTGATGGTTTGGTCAAGATCAGGCATGGCCAAACCGTGGCCCTCCAGCTCTTGTGAAACTACACATCCCAGCATGCCTTGCCATAGTTTTAGCATTCCCTAATAGCAAAACGGTGGCAAGGCATGATGGGACGTGTAGTTTCACAACAGCTGGAGGGCCATAGTTTGGACATGCCTGGTCGAGATATAAAATATGTGGACGGACAGTGTTTAAATAAAGTTAACTCGCATTGCAACACAGGGTCTGATTTATACTTGATAGCTGTTATTAATCTGATGCATTATTGTGCATGCACTAGCAGTATTTACTATAATTAACCATACTGCCTAATGGTTAGCCAAACCTCTGGGCAGCTGGCCACACCCCCTCTGAAGATTGGCCACACCCCTAAACATGGGCCCCTATGACTACATTCCCCGAGTAGCCTTCATGCCCCAGTCCAGCACTGGGAATATGTAAATGATAACTGTGGTTTGGATATAAGAGACGTGAATATAGGGCTTGATTCGCAGTTGTCCTCTGTGCACATGTGTAACTGCCGCAATGCACACATGCGGTGTTTGAATTTCAATTCCGCTCGCAGTGTACACAAGTGATTGACAGTCATCTAGGCCCTTATTCTGATCGGTGCGGCCCGATCAGAATATGCGGCCAGGACCGTGCAGGCGAATCCCCGCCTTCCATACGGATCGCCACCTCCGTCCGTACGCGGATATGTGGCGGTCCGCATGAAAGTTGACGGGGATACGCCTCCTCCATCTTGGGAGCAGCCCCTGCATTCGATGGTCGCCGAACATCGAATGCAGGGCCGCACGCTCCACCAACGCCCGCCACCCTAGACCACACGGACACTTGTCCGTATGAAATCATGTATGGGGGCGGGCAGCTGACATCCGGCGATGTCAGATGCCCGCCCCCTACACATGCGTCACGGCTTCATTACCATGCATACGCCCTGCGTTTGCATGGGAACGCCCATGAAACGCGGGGCGTATGCATAGGGTTATGAGGCTAAGTAGCCCTTCACGCCCCTCTCCGCCCCATGTACGGCGTTGAAAGAATCCGTTCTGCGAAACCGCTTGCACATGCGCAGAGTGACCTCCGCACATGCGCAGTAGAAAACCATCGGCGGTACGACCGCATGCGGAAAAATCCGCACCGATCAGAATAAGGGCCCTAGTCTGCCCATGTACTACATTCCCACACCAGTCATGTAACATACCTCCCAACATGACCCATTCCAGGAGAGACACAATGCTCTGTTCCTGGACTTCCCTCGCAGTGCATTATTGCCATCCCCTGTTTTTAATAGGTTAATTGATAACAAAAGTGTTTCCGCACAGGAGATGGCAATCATTACTTAAGAGGGAAGTCCAGCGATAGAGCATTGTGTCCCTCCTGGAGAGGGTCATGTTGGGAGGTATGCAGATGTTCACACTAGGGTTAGTTTTTGTTGGAAGACAATTATTCTAACAGCATGTTTTTGAATTGATGGAAGGAAACTGGAGGACCCAAAGGAAACCCACGCAACCACAGGAAGAATATACAAACTCCGCACAGCTAGGTCCATGGTGGGAATCAAACCCATGACCTCAGTGCTGTGAGGCAGCAATGCTAACCAATACACCATCTTGTTTAACCCCTTGAGTGGTGGGTTTTCCTGGGGCTGGATAAACTGACCATTGCATGGCGGGGTACGATCGTCGGGGTGGTGAGAGACAGGGGGAGCAAGGCAGGGGTGTGTGTGTATTCCCAGATGGTGGTGCACCGCTGGAGGCACCACTGGTGGACACCTACTTATCAGTGGCATGCCCGTAATATTCCAGGAGAGACCACTCCTGAGATATCCTTAGTATTAAATATATGTGCCAGTAAACTAATGCGTTTCATCATGGTAGTTGACTTCTTCAGAGTCACTGTGATGATTTTATACCTCTATGGCATCTGAAGGTTCTGTCACTGGAACATCGAGTTCTGTCTCAACATTTCAATAAATATTAAGCTCTGCAAATGGAGGTTGCTACTGGTGGTGATATTTAGGATGAAGCAAAAACAAGCTAACACTCCTTCTTTCCAGCAACGGGCACACTTAAAAAAAAATCTTAGCCATATCTTAAACCAAAGTCAGGACGACGCTTATCCGCTGTCTAGACAGCGACTATACGCTGCATAGTGAGCTGGTCTGAATCAGGCTCTTAATTCCAACACCTTAAGATTATTTTAACCTGTATCTATACCAGATGGGACCATGGGTCTTGGAGAAGCAATGGGATAATGGGTCTCGTAGAAGTGCCTGTGTAAATACCGGGTCAGAGCCAAGCACTGGAAAATTGAGCATGCAAAAAACGGGCCCTCAGGATATTGCAAGATGCTATTAGGAGAGTTAAGACACTTCATTTTTATATGGTCAAAATCAATTGCGGCTCATCACTTACAGCTGAACGTTTTCCATTTCACTGCGTAATGCTTTCAATCCGATAGTCCAGCTAACTGAAATGGGATCATTCGTCAGACTGCATTTAAGTCTACAGTCATTAGGTCGACCCCACTAGGTCGACTGGCAGGAAGGTCGACCTGACTTAAGGTCGACATGGGCCAAGGTCAACATGACTTAAGGTCGAATTTGCATAAAGGTCGACATGAGGAAGGTCGACTGGTCATAAGGTCGACATGGGTTTTTCACTGTTTTTTGATCCGAATGTCGACACAGTCGACATGGACACAGTTGGCAATGAGAATCGGACCCTCGCATCGCTCGCTTCGCTCGCGATGCTTCGGGCACGGTGCATCGCTGCGCTCGGCACACTATTTTATTCTCCCACCACGCCCTAGTGGATGGTAGGGCATGAAATACCGCCTGTCGGCACATGTCGGCTCAAAAAAACAGTGAAAAACCCATGTCGACCTTATGACCAGTCGACCTTCCTCATGTCGACCTTTATGCAAATTCGACCTTAAGTCATGTCGACCTTGGCCCATGTCGACCTTAAGTCAGGTCGACCTTCCTGCCAGTCGACCTAGTGGGGTCGACCTAATGACTGTAGACCTAAGTTCATTCTAATAGATGACCGCTTCCCCAGCTAACTATGGGCCTTATTTTGGTTCATTCTTTCTGACAAAATCCTTCTTAGATGGGCAAAACCATGTGCACTGCAGGTGGGGCAGATGTAACATGTGCAGAGAGAATTAGATTTGGGTGGGGTTTTACTTCAAAGTGAGATCTATATTGCAGTGTAAAAATAAAGCAGTCAGTGTTTTCCCTGCACAGAAACAAAATTACTCACCCAAATCTAATTCTCTCTGCACATGTTACATCTGCCCCACCTGCAGTGCACATGGTTTTGTCCATCTAAGAAGGATTTTGTCAGAAAGAATGAACCAAAATAAGGCCCTATATGTGCACAGAAGGAGTCGCATAACAAGTCATACAGCCATTTATTTTATATTTTACATTATCTTTTGCAACAGATATTTGCTTACCGAACCACGGAGGAAGTATTTTATTTGAGAATAATTTTATCTACTTATGCAGGGTCAAATGAAGGAATTATGGTATACATTGTACATGTGTACATAAGTAGATGTGTACATATGTACACAAGTATGTCACACCCATATTCATTTTTCAGGCTTTGTGCATGCTGAAGACTTGGAGTTGGAGAGGCACAGACAGTTGAGGTAGAGGTTGGATGGACACAGGGCATGGTGATGCTGGGGTGGTGGGTGGGAGCAGTGAGCTGCTGGAGTGACAAAGGCAGATATGAGGCAGATATATTTATAATGAGCACTACTGTTGGACTTTTGTGTATGAGGGATACTACTACTGTGGACATATAAGGGGCACTTATGTGGGCATTATGTGTATAAGGGGCACTAATGTGGACATTATGTGTAAGGTGCACAACTACTGTGGGCCTTATGTGTATAATAACGCTACTACTGTGTGAGTATTATGTGCTACTGTGGGAATTGTTTATGAGGGGCATTGCTGGAGTCATTATGTGTAAGGGGCACAACATGTATAAGGGGTATTAGTGTGTAGCGTAACATGAATAAGGGTCACTACTGAGTGTCGTAACTGGAAGAAGGGGCTCTAATGTGTGTTGTAATGTCAATAAGGGGCACTACCATGCCAGGACCACTTTAAGCCCTGATTAGGACAAACCTATTATCACGTAATGCCACAATTTGCTAATTTATGGGGAAGGGACAGGGTTGTGATGTGATTATTACTGACTTACATTGGCGGCTTAAAGCATACATTTGCAGTCGCATGCTTACAAAGATGCAGCCAAAAATAAATTTGCATCCACCTCTGACAATTACAATGATAACATTCTGCACCAGTGAAAAGCTCAGATAAATCACAGCACAAAATATTGCACCACAAGTGCACCACCCTTCCATACAAGTCATTCCTGCCATTAGAAGTCTTTGTGTAGGGGGTGGGACAGTTGCGTAAATCCCAGATGCAAAGGAGTTGCTTGCCTCCGGGCTCCAAGCCCTGAAGGGGCACCTGCATTTACAGCAGCACCTGTGTGGTTCACAGCAGAATCCAAGTGTGACCACTGCTCTTCCAATGAAGCTGTGTAGTGCACCCACTGCTGCTGCACAGTTAATCAGCTCTATCCCAGGAGCCCTGCTAACACTAACACCTGCAATAGGGGACAGGGCAGCTCTCAGCCTGCGCTGCGGCTGGACCGTGAGATAGGACCCACCAGTAAATGCTGATTCCGCATGGTGCAGACGGATGAACCTCCTGAGTCTGACACTGACCCATTGGCCGGTGACACACAGCATAACTGGAGCCCTGCCAATTGACTGTGGGCTCCAGTCACTGTAGACTGGCGGAGAGGGCTATCTATGTAATTCTATAAGTCAGAAGTAATACACACACACACCACATATCTGGGAGGGATCTTACCACCCAGCCTCACATTGCAATATGCAATCCCTTTGGTGGCAAAGGGATTGCTTTGCATTTTGGATATTGGAACATCGGACAGCATCACATCCCCCACAGAAACCTATGGGGGCTGCGTCTGCGAGTGGGACAGGAGGGATCACAGCAGGTGTCTGAGATTCCTCCATCTTACATGCCGGGGGGTACATAATATTTGTGGCCTACCCCAGAAAACGGATGTTTCCAGGGAATTAGCTGCAAATATTCAATGATAAAGGGGTCCCTATGTGACAGCTCCCCTGCACACCCAGTTACGCCTCCTTGGGTGTAAGGGTAGATGCTGTGAAGTTGCATACGACACTACATATGACCACTTCCAGCCTGGTTCTTGATCACAATAGTGGAAGCCCTAGACTGGTGCAGATTGCATAATGTTCGACGGTTCCTAATCTGTATCTCCCAGAAACACCCAGCGATATACAAGTTCACTGCTGCAAAAACTACACTGTGTCCCCCGGCAGTAAACAATTGGGACGTATGCGCAGCCTTAAAGCATTGGCTACCTGAGACTGAAATCAGTACTATGGGGGTTAGTCTGGTTTATTCGTGTGGATGCGAAGTCACCCAGATCCCGCCTTGGTGGTACGCCAGTCCACCATTCGCAGGGCACGTACGTTCGCACAGCATGCAAACCGATGCTTCACATAAACAACCATTTGCATGTCAGCGGGAGCCTCCCACATCTTTCGATGGTCGCCGACCATCGAAAAATGTGGAAGGTACACGCGTATGTAAGGTTGGTCTGAGGAACACACGCGTGTACGATCAGGAGGAAGTGGGAGAAGGCCACCACTCCACGCCCCCACGCTCTCCGCCCACAAGGATAGGTGCGTGCATCCAGCGAACAGCTTGTTCACCGTGGTCGCCGTGGTCGCACGCACCCTGCGTCTGCACATGCGTTGAAATGACCCTGTGCAGACGCAAAACATCAGACCCCTTTTGAACGAAGGGGTCAAAAACCTGAATAAGTTCCTATGTCCACCCTTGAATTAAGAGTCAGTTTCAGACCTGCTCAGTAGGCTGCGTTTATTCGGAGTGCAGAAATGCGCAAAGAGAAAACATCGGACGCGACCGCGCGAATGGACATGAATAAGGTCCATGGTATAGTGTGTGTGTGTGTGTGTGTTTGTGTGTGTGTGTGGGGGGGGGGTCTGCTGTACAGTGTTACACATAGGACCTTATTCAGATCCTTTCACACGGCCGCGTGCCGATATTTTGTCTTTGTGCAGGCGTATTTCTGTGCATGTGCATGCGGCCGCTGGACGGGGGGCTCTGGTGCGGCACATTAGCATATAGGAAGGCCCATGGTAATGGGCCGATGACACGGGTGAGGGGGTCGGCTGCCCACCCACTTCACTCAGAATGTGCAAAAGTTGCTCTGCACCCGACCATCGAATGATGTGGGTGTTGCCCCGCTGGCTGCGGATGGATGTTTTACATAAACGTACCACCATTCGCAGGGCCATCCAAACGAATAAACCAAAATAACCCCCATAGTGTGGTGGGGCTGCTGTACATTACGGGCTGTGCAGTGTGTTACACATTGGCCCTTATTCAGATCTGATCGCAGTACAAATTTGTTCTCAAAATGGGCAAAACCTTGTGCATGGCAGGTGGGGCAGATGTAGCATGTGCAGAGAGAGTTAGATTTGGGTGGGGTGTGTTGAAACTGAAATCTAAATTGCAGTGTAAAAATAAAGCAGCCAGTATTTACCCTGCACAGAGACAAAATAACTCACACAAATCTAACTCTCTCTGCACGTTACATCTGCCCCACCTGCAGTGCACATGGTTTTGCCCATTTTGAGAACAAATTTGTACTGCGATCAGATCTGAATGAGGGCCAATTGTATAGTGTGTTGGGGCTGTGCATAGCAGTCTGTGCAGTGTTCTACACATGGGATGGATGCGGTCAAAATCCTGGCGGTCGGAATCCCGACGGCCGAAATACCGACGCCGGAATCCCGACCGCCGCAATGCCGGCACTTTGTCCCTCTATGGGTGTCCACAACACCCATAGAGGGAGAATAAAATAGTGTGCCGAGCGTAGCGGGGGCGATCCACGGCCCCCCTTGTCGGCATTGTGGCAGTCGGGATTCTGGCATCGGTATTCCGACCGCCGGGATTTCATACCGATCCCTTACACATAGGGGGTTATTGTGGTTGATTCCCTCGGATGCAAATTTGCATTCTTGCGAGTCAACCAAACCCCACCTTGCGAATGGTGGCCAGGAGGAGTGTATTGTAAGTGTTTGTAAGCCCCCTTTCCTTCACCCAGCAACTGGCGCATGCACACTCCCATACAGGACGATGCCTGGCACCATTTGTAGCGTCTGCCTGGCACCATCATACCGTTGCAGTATTAGCGATTGCTTATTGTGTGTACATTGTGATTCAGGACCGTTCAGGTCAGCATTTTGCATGGCCACACCCCCTCCCCAAATGACCTGCCCCTTTTCATGAGGCCACATCTCCTTGAGCACCCTCCAGCAAAAACATAAATTGGCACCCCTTAGGGCAGCCGACATCCAGTGATGTCAGCTGCCCGCACCCATGTCATCAGCCCATTACAATGATAACGTCCAGCGTTCTCATGGGAACGCCTGTGAAAAGCTGGACGGCAACCATACATTACCAGGAAAGTCAAGAATCAGCATTGTGTCCCTCCTGGAGAGCATACCTCCCAACTTTCGTAGATCAGGAGGCGGGACGCGTCTGCTGCGCGCCGGAGGCGCGTTGAAATTTTTTTGTGGGGGGCGTGACCTAATTTGGGGGCGTGGTCTATACTCGCGGCTCCCCCGCGAGGCCACGCCCCCATTTTGCCGCTATGGGGGCATGACCCAGAGGCTCTGTGAGCCTCTAGCCATGCCCCCAGCCCCCTGGCTGCGGGAATAGACGCTGTGCGCATGCGCACAGCATTTATTCCCCGCTGCTTAGCAGCTGACAGGGGGGACTCCCAACAGCCCCCCCCACACCGCGGGACACTGCCGCCCGCGGGTGGGACAGCGGGACAGGCCCTGACAATCGGGACTGTCCCGATAAAATCGGGACTGTTGGGAGGTATGGGAGAGGGTCATATTGAGAGGTATGAGGCTGTGTAGTGTGGTACACATTGTACAGTGTGGTGGGGCTGTACATTGCAAGCTGTGCATTGTGTTACACATGGTACGTGTGGTGGGACTGTATATTGCAGGCTGTGCACTGTGTAATACACATGGGCCCTTATTCTGGTTCACTCTTAAAGGCAAATTCCTTCTCAAATGGACAAAACCATGTGCACTGCAGGAGGGGCAGATGTAACTTGTGCAGAGTGAGTTAGATATGTGTGAGTTATTTTGTTTCTGTGCAGGGAAAATACTGGCTGCTTTATTTTTACACTGCAATTTAGATTTCAAGCTGCCCATACACGGTCCGTTTAACAGATCCATTTGGGACTTAAACAGCACACATCGGATCGGATCGCATCTCTAGTGCATGGAGTATGCATGCACTGCTATCCGATACGATGTGTACCTAGTACAAAAAGTATGTGCAGCACTATGCAAGCACTATGTACCGTACTATGTGATGCGCGGGAGCACGCATCGCATAGTACAGAACGGATGCCGACTAACGGCTCTGTGTATAGGCAGCTTTAGTTTCAATACACCCCACCCAAATTGAGCTCTCTACACATGTTACATCTGCCCCACCTTCAGTGCACATGGTTTTGCCCATTTTTAGAACAAATTTGTATTGCGATCAGATCTGAATAAGGGCCAATGTGTAACACACTGCACAGCCTGCAGTTTACATGGTTTTGTCCATTTGAGAAGGAATTTGCCTTTGCGAGTGAACCAGAATAAGGGACTTGGTATAGTGCAATGGGGCTGTGCATTGCAGGCTGTGGGGTTGCTGCAGGGTTGCCTACCTGTAACTCTCCTTCAGGGAGAAAATGCTCTGTCCCTGGACTTCCCTGGTTATGTATGATTGCCATCACCTGTGGGGAGCTAGGTAATAGATAAGAAAGGTGTTGGCAATCATACATTTCCAGGGAAGTCCAGGAACAGAGCATTTTCTCCCTGAAGGAGAGGGTCAGGTAGGTAACCTGGCTGCTGTACATTGCAGGCTGTGTAATACACATAGTACAGTGCGGTGGAGCTGTAAATTGCAGGCTATGCATTGTGTAACACATGGTACAGTGTGATGGGGCTGTAGATAGCAGGCTGTGCAGTATGTAACACATGGTACAGTGTGATGGGGCTGTAGATAGCAGGCTGTGCAGTATGTTACACATGGTACAGTGTGATGGGGCTGTACATTGCAGGCTGTACAGTATGTCACACATGGTACAGTGTGATGGGGCTGTACATTGCAGGCTGTGGATTGTGTTACACCTGGTACAGTGTGATGGGGCTGTACATTGCAGGCTGTACAGTGTGTTACACATAATGTGATGGGGCTGTACATTGCAGGCTGTACAGTGTTACACATAATGTGATGGGGCTGTGCATTGCAAGCTGTACAGTGTGTTACACATAATGTAATGGGGCTGTACATAGCAGGCTGTGTGCAGTTTGTTACACATGGTACAGTTGGTAGAAACAAATTTTCTGTGGAGCAAGTCAGCGCAAATTCAATTGATCAGGGTGCAGCCCACTAAGACATAAAGGGAAGGTACACCACCTTCCAAAACAAATGCAAAAAAGAACAGGATATGTCTATGTTTGGCGCAACCCTTTCTCAATAAGATGTAATCTGAATATGTTTTCAGAAATTTATTGTGACATAAGCATAAATAAAAATAAACAAACAAATGTGGTAAACCATAAATGAGGCAGACACTCAAAGTTCCTTCCAATGATAATCATGCACAGACAGTTGTTTATGGTCCAACACAAGTGGGGGGATCAAGATCTCACCAGAAAGATGGGTGGCGGTGGGCTATGCTCCTGCTGGAGAATCTGCGGCACCACCGCAGTCGGCTTAATCGAGTCCTCCCAAGAAAAGTGCTTGTGCTTAAAGTGTCCAGTGCTTCCAAAGTGCCATGTGAGTATTGCACAGGGGTAAAGCGGTAAGTATCCAAAGCAGCAACGCGTTTCGGAGATCCTCTGTCTCCTTTATCAAGCTGTGTGTGGATACTTGTATGATCTTATCGTCTTTTATACCCGTTTCCTGGGACTAGGGCTAGGTGCTGACCAATCGGAGTTCCGAGATTTTCCCGGGCCGGAACTTCCTTGCGTTCCAGCTAGACTTCCGGTTGCGTTCCACTGATTAGAATGGATGAACGCTTCCGGTTTTAGCGATCATAGCGGTAATGTTACAGCAGTTAATCCCTCAAAGAGACTCATTCTACTCTCTGCGTCTTGAACGGCCACGTTACTTCTCTTGTCCGATTTTTTCTTTGTTGATTTTAATACCTCAGATTCTCTGTTTTCAAGTGAGCAGTTTAGACATACTTTTTGCGCTCCGTCCGCCATCTTTGTTAAGGGCAAACTTCAGGGCATGTACTAGGTAATCTTTTATTCTTGGCTAATGGAGTGAGACTCATCCTCAATACCTTCTGTGCAGTACTTGGTATTCCTGCATAGTCCATCCCTATTTACCGGGATGGTCTCTCTCCATTAGGTTTTCCCATAAATATTCCGGAGTGACATGTAAGAGATATATAATAAAAAAAATCGTTAGAATTAATTAAGAGAAGCATATTAAAAACAAAATAAAAACATCATAAAAAATGTTAAGAAAGAAGAACAGTAAAAGTACAGAACCTAAAACCTTAATCTAAAAACCATTTGAGTTCGAAGTCTGCATTATGACCATTGGGATAGAGGCTATTAAGAGTGAAGATCCACTTCATCTCATTTTTAGCCAATCTTGTCTCTAAATCCCTGGTCTTCCAATTAGTGACCACCTGTTGTATCCCCAAAAATCTCTTTATTGCTCCTTCACATTTATGGTGGTTTTTCAAAAAATGGTCAGAGAGTGGGTGGGTGGCACATCCTTTTCTTATATTATAGATGTGTTCAGCAGACCTTGTTTTGAGGTTTCGGGTAGTTTTACCAATGTAGATTTTATTACACTCACACTCCAATAAATAAATTACATTACGTGTGCACCAATTCATCACATGTCACACACGTAATGTAATTTATTTATTGGAGTGTGAGTGTAATAAAATCTACATTGGTAAAACTACCCGAAACCTCAAAACAAGGTCTGCTGAACACATCTATAATATAAGAAAAGGATGTGCCACCCACCCACTCTCTGACCATTTTTTGAAAAACCACCATAAATGTGAAGGAGCAATAAAGAGATTTTTGGGGATACAACAGGTGGTCACTAATTGGAAGACCAGGGATTTAGAGACAAGATTGGCTAAAAATGAGATGAAGTGGATCTTCACTCTTAATAGCCTCTATCCCAATGGTCATAATGCAGACTTCGAACTCAAATGGTTTTTAGATTAAGGTTTTAGGTTCTGTACTTTTACTGTTCTTCTTTCTTAACATTTTTTATGATGTTTTTATTTTGTTTTTAATATGCTTCTCTTAATTAATTCTAACGATTTTTTTTATTATATATCTCTTACATGTCACTCCGGAATATTTATGGGAAAACCTAATGGAGAGAGACCATCCCGGTAAATAGGGATGGACTATGCAGGAATACCAAGTACTGCACAGAAGGTATTGAGGATGAGTCTCACTCCATTAGCCAAGAATAAAAGATTACCTAGTACATGCCCTGAAGTTTGCCCTTAACAAAGATGGCGGACGGAGCGCAAAAAGTATGTCTAAACTGCTCACTTGAAAACAGAGAATCTGAGGTATTAAAATCAACAAAGAAAAAATCGGACAAGAGAAGTAACGTGGCCGTTCAAGACGCAGAGAGTAGAATGAGTCTCTTTGAGGGATTAACTGCTGTAACATTACCGCTATGATCGCTAAAACCGGAAGCGTTCATCCATTCTAATCAGTGGAACGCAACCGGAAGTCTAGCTGGAACGCAAGGAAGTTCCGGCCCGGGAAAATCTCGGAACTCCGATTGGTCAGCACCTAGCCCTAGTCCCAGGAAACGGGTATAAAAGACGATAAGATCATACAAGTATCCACACACAGCTTGATAAAGGAGACAGAGGATCTCCGAAACGCGTTGCTGCTTTGGATACTTACCGCTTTACCCCTGTGCAATACTCACATGGCACTTTGGAAGCACTGGACACTTTAAGCACAAGCACTTTTCTTGGGAGGACTCGATTAAGCCGACTGCGGTGGTGCCGCAGATTCTCCAGCAGGAGCATAGCCCACCGCCACCCATCTTTCTGGTGAGATCTTGATCCCCCCACTTGTGTTGGACCATAAACAACTGTCTGTGCATGATTATCATTGGAAGGAACTTTGAGTGTCTGCCTCATTTATGGTTTACCACATTTGTTTGTTTATTTTTATTTATGCTTATGTCACAATAAATTTCTGAAAACATATTCAGATTACATCTTATTGAGAAAGGGTTGCGCCAAACATAGACATATCCTGTTCTTTTTTACACATGGTACAGTGTGATGGGGCTGTGCTTCGCAGACTGTGTGCAGTGTGTTACACATGGTACAGTGAGATGGGTCTGTGCATTGCAGACTGTGGGCCTTATTCTAGTTCACTCTTTCTGACAAAATCCTTCTTAGATGGACAAAACCATGTGCACTGCAGGTGGGGCAGATGTTACTTGCGCAGAGAGAATTCGATTTGGGTGGGGTTTACTTCAAAGTGAGATCTATAGTGCAGTGTAAAAATAAAGCAGCCAGTATTTACCCTGCACAGAACCAAATAACTCACCAAAATCTAATTATCTCTGCACATTTTACATCTGCCCCCCTGCAGTGCACATGGTTTTGTCCATCTAAGAAGAATTTTGTCAGAAAGAGTGAACTAAAATAAGGCCCAGTGTGCAATACACATGGTAGTGTGATGGGGCTGTGCATTGCAGGCTGTACAGTGTGTTACACATAATGTGATAGGGCTGTGCATTGCAGGCTGTTTGCAGTGTGTTACACATGATACCGTGTGATGGGGCTGTACAGTGTGTTACACATAATGTGATGGGGCTGTGCATTGCAGGCTGTACAGTGTGTTACACATAATGTGATGGGGCTGTACATAGCAGGCTGTGTGCAGTGTGTTACACATGGTGCAGTGTGATGGGGCTGTGCATTGCAGGCTGTACAGTGTGTAATACACATAATGTGATGGGGCTGTGTATTGCAGGCTGTTTGCAGTGTGTTACACATGGTACAGTGTGAGGGGTCTGTACAGTGTGTTACACATAATGTGATGGGGCTGTGCATTGCAGGCTGTACAGTGTGTAATACACATGGTACAGTGTGATCGGGCTGTGCAGTGTGTTACACATAGTGTGACGGAGCTGTACATAGCAGGCTGTTACACATGGTACAGTGCTGTGTATGTGTGGTACTGTTGTTGTGTTGTGGCTGTTGCTGCCAGTGCCTATGCGCGCGCCTGTGTGTGTGCTGCCCCTGATGACGTCACCCGGAACCCGCCCCCTCACACACAGTCAGTGAGACTACAGAGACAGCGCTGCCTGTGACCGCTCGCGGCCGCGCCCCCTCCTCCCAGGCGCGTGACACCCCCTCCTCCCTCTCTATCTCCTTCTTGCGCGGCCCCGATCCTCCGCGTGCCTGGTGCCGGGTTCCCGAGGCCGCGCCCGGCGGTGTCTCCATCAGTCCCCGTTCCCGGGAGCTGTGCGCCACTCACCGCGGACAGAGAGACGGGTACACCGGACACCTTCCGACCCCCGGACATGCAGCCGCCCCCGCCCAGGCTGAGGAGCAGCAGGAGGAGGAGATGAGGCTCCGCAATGGCACTTTCCTGACGCTGCTCGCCTTCTGCCTCTGCATCTTCCTCTCCCTGTCCTGGTACACGGCGTTCTCCGGGCAGAAAGGTGAGTCCTCACCCGCAGCAAGGTCACTGTGCGGGTACCCTAGTGCCGTGCCCTCTGTGTGCAGTACTGGCCACCTGTGCCCCCTGGTGTGGCTGGGCATCCCCAGCATAAGGCTTGCCCTCTGGCTTGATGGGCACACATAGCTTTTAGTGTTGGCAGCCCCAGGCATGTGTGGTGGTAGTACTGTGCCCTCAGTTTGTAGTGATGGACGTTCATGTCATGTGTGGTGGTAGTACTGTGCACCCAGGTTGTAATGTTGGCAGCCCCTGGCATGTGTGGTGGTAGTACTGTGCACCCAGGTTGTAATGTTGGCATCCCCTGGCATGTGTGGTGGTAGTACTGTGCTTCCAGGTTGTAATGTTGGCAGCGCTTGGCATGTGTGGTGGTAGTACTGTGCACCCAGGTTGTAATGTTGGCAGCGCTTGGCATGTGTGGTGGTAGTACTGGGCATCCAGGTTGTAGTGATGGCATCCCTGGCATGTATGGTAGGAGTACTGTGCATCCAGGTTGTAGTGATGTAGCCCATGGCATGTGTGGTAGGAGTACTGTGCACCCACGCTGTAGTGATGGCAGCCCATGGCATGTGTGGTGGTAGTACTGTGCACCCACGCTGTAGTGATGGCAGTTCTTGGCTTGTGTGGTAGGAGTTCTGTGCACCCAGGTTGTAATGATAGCAGCCCATGGCATGTGTGGTTGTAGTGATGACAGTCCCTGGGATATGCAGTGGTGATAGTACTGTGCACCCATGTTGTAGGAGGTTGGAAGTTGTTGGCATGTGTGGTAGGGGTACTGTAACACAGGTTGTAGTCCTGACAGTCCTTGGTATGTGTGGGAGGCTGCCAATCACTGAAATGTGTGGTAGGAGTGCTGTGTACACATGTTGTGGTGATGGCAGTTCTTGGCTTGTGTGGTAGGAGTGCTGTGTACCTAGTTTGTGCTGTTGGCAGCCCCTGGTCATGTGTGGTGGGAGTGCTGTGTACTGATGTTATGATGACAACCCATGGTACTACAAGTGCTGTGTATCCATATATCAGTGCTGGCAATCCCTGGCATGTGTACCAGCGGTGGTGTTATTTAGGCCCCCTTTAAGTTTAGCAGTATATTGAAGATATGTAATTGGCACCACTTCCTTCACATGACTGACAGATGTGCTGGGGACCCTCAGATTGATGCCTTATTTGCCCCCTGCACATTGGTTGTGAAGGAAGTAAGTTGCTTGTTGTGTCCTGCCATTTGCTGATTGCCAGGCGGTTTCTAAGGGATGGCATTTGGCAGAGGGATGCTCTCCTGGTTGTATCACTGGTAGCATCACTGTTGATATCTTTACTTGCACTAGCTGATGGTCACAGATGATATATTTAATGTGTGCGATTCCTCCAGTCTCCCTTATTTTATTAATGCACATCCATAGCTGCTGCTTGTCTTATTTTCATGCTCTTTCAATTTAACAATGTATCTTCTGAATGACTAAATGTGTATTTTTGGCTTCTGTGTATACAATGTTACTAAGCATCAGCCTTCTGTAGTAGTGTTGTCTTTAGAAGACTTTGATGAATATTTTGTTGCTGTTTGGAGCACCAAACGTTTATCTCCAAATGAATATCCCACACACAAATTGAGTTTGTATTTACAAAATCTGCCGGTTTCCTCTTATGTATATATCACCAGCTTTGCTTGTCTTCCACGCCTGTGTGATCTATGTCACAGCCTAGTGTTCTTTCTCCACCTATTGCCTCATTATTCTAAGGCATAAATGTCTCTCAAGTCATTATTGTTCCCCTTTGTATAGATTGCTGTGCTGTAAGTGTGAATTGAAGGATTCTTTGCACAGTGGTAAATGCTCTTTATATTGTGACGTATCACAGAAGCTTTTTATTCTGGTATCATTTGCCTTGCCTCATTATTATGAAAACTGTGGCTGATTCCCACGGGACAAGGGATAATAACAGAAAAAATATTTACAGAGACGGAAAGGAAAAGTTATTAAGAACCAAGACATGCCAGATTAATTTGGTGTTTCTGCGAGGGAGTATGTTGTACGCTGGATATTGGTTGTGTCATATTGTGATTTATTTATGTTTTTGTGAATGAAATTATTGGATTCAGGCCCTAAACACAGAACAGCTGTATAAAATAAAAGCACGGTGACCATGGGATGAAATTGTACACTGTCAGACAACTAGCTGAGTGCTTGTTCCGAGGACCAGATTCAGCCAAATCTTTGCGATGGTATCCGGTCAACGGATCTACGATGTCTAGATTGACCATGCTTTGGTGAACCACGATTAGTCGATTTCATCTAGTTAGATGCCTAAAGTTAGTCGACGGCGTCTAGATAGTCAGTAATGGAAGTTAGACGCTGCTGGCCACACATGACGTGGGCGTGAGCATCTCCTTCATTGTGGCGGGGGAGGGGCAGATTCCCTTTAGGGAGATGGGCAGGGTTAGTGGGGCTGCAGGGTGGTGACTGGGGAGCGGCGGTGGGCTCCGACAGAATGGGACGCGCAAACTTTTCGTGCATGCGTGCCCCCTTCTGGGGTATGGCACACAGTGACGATTAGTGATTCATGAAAACTGCTCCATCTGTAGAGTGCGATTATAACACAAGGCACCTTGCCTGTCCACTGGGACCTCTGTGACCTTTGTCACAAAAACTCATGTTGACCACGGCCCTGTCCCTCTTGGTGTCTAACTTCCGTTACTGTCGACTATCTTCAGTCATCTAACTAGACGCGACTAGGGGGGGGGGGGTCAACCATAACCTGGTCAATGTAGACCATTTTGATCAACTATACCAGGGTTGGCCAACCAATCAGAGGCGACGAGCCAAAAAATCAGTTCTGGAATCTTTGAAAACCCTACCCTGTCTACTGTGGTTTTTCTAGCACAGGTCTGGTTTGCATATCAGTGCTGATATACAGACCACACTGTGCTATAAGTACCACAGCAGACAGCGACACCCCAGGCAGGGAAGAGGAACTGCATGGGTTTTCAAAGATGGCGGGTGCTAGAATGAACACTAATAAGCTAATATCCCTTGCAGACCTTAAACTCCGGTCCAAGTCGGGATAATGAACAATGATTGACCTGTGTTTCCCTTTTCACACTGAGGCTAGGTCCTGAGAAGAACTGCATGGTAAACCGGGGCATGCGCTGGTGTGAAAGGGATGACCTGGGTTACCAGTGCCAGCTGTGCGTCCATGGTCCTGACCAGGGGTTTTCCTGGTCCGTGACGTTGAGCTCCTTTAAACATAACCCAGATCCTGTTTCACACCCCAGGGGTCCCGGACCGGTCCTGGTAATGACCGGGATCATAAACCCGTGTTGACCCTCTTACACCAACACGACCTGGGATTGTCTGGCAATTTCCCTGGTCAAAGGCCTGGTGCGAAAGGGGTCATTAGTCCAGGGAACAAGTCCCCACAAAAAGACCGAATGATGACTAGAACAGAAAAAGGTCAGATTGTGTTAATCTGGAAGAATGGAATGTAATGAATTTAGGCTGTTAGTAATGGCACTACCTATGTGGTATAGAACTGTAGAGATATGATATAAGGCGGGTACACATTAGACTAGCTGATGTCCTCATCCATTTCCCTTGAACTCCCGGACAAACAGTATAGTGCATACACGCTGTGCAAACTTGGAAAATATATCATAGTGTCCACATCCAGGAGTCTGCTGTCGTTTGACAGATCTTCCTGTATGCTCAAACGATCAGAGGAAGCGAACGATGACCAGGGGGGGGCGCATTGGCATTGGGGGTGATAGAGCGTAAACACTGGATGATTTACATGATTTGTCGTTCCGATATAATCATGCAGATCATTTAAATGACGACTAATGTGTACCCAGCTTTAGAGGAGTAGTAACAAGAGGGCTAGTAAAATACTTGGGATACTTAAATGGGTACTTGTTTCCTAGCACGGCCACAATCGCCTGCATCGTGTACCTTTAAGTTAAGGTACACGATGGACCCGATTTCCGGCAAAGGGAAAATCGCAGGCATCGCGTCGGTCGCGACCATTAACATTGGCCCCGACGCGATGCCCGCGATTTTGCCATAGGCTTCAATGTTAAAATATTTTTTTACATTGAAATCGGGAGCATCGCGTCG
This sequence comes from Crinia signifera, assembly GCF_055691185.1. Lineage (NCBI taxonomy): Eukaryota > Metazoa > Chordata > Amphibia > Anura > Myobatrachidae > Crinia > Crinia signifera. Next base: position 28,009,356 of record NC_139220.1, read on the forward strand.
GTCTTGTGCCATTATAATGGCACACGATGAGATGGACTTGATTAAGTCCATCTCGCATAGTAAAAAATTTGAAATGGGCCAATATGATCCATTTCACATTATATATGTCCCCGTCGTCACCCCACAATTGACGTGAACCCGAAGCGTGGCGAGCGGCGGCGGTGCGCATCCTCCGACCTTTTCATTCCCCTGCTATCCACGTCGGCGTGGAGTTGAGAATATAAAGTGTGGCGAGCGCAGCTAGCCACTGAGCCCGAAGCGTGGCGAGGGGACACGTATACCTGTGAAGTAATACGCGTCCCCTCGCGGGGCTCGCTACGCTCGCCACGCTTCGGGCTCTTTATATTCTCAACTCAACGCCGACGTGGATAGTAGGGGAATGAAAAGGTCGGAGGACGCGCACCGCCGCCCCTCGCGGGCTCGCTGCGCTCGCCACACTTCGGGTTGGCGTCAATCGTGGGATGGGGTTTACAGTGTAAAATTGTGGGTCTAGGGAATATTTTACATTGAATCCATAGTAAAATCGGGTCCCAGGGACCCTATTCACATTTGATTCAATAAAAAAATTGGGTCGGTCGACAGGGTTGGAAGGTTTGACACAAGCATTAGATCATCAATGGCAAGATCGACAGTCAAGAGCTCAATGTGTGTTTTTCATAATTTTTTTTTTTTGAGCCGACACGTGTCGTCAGGCGGTATTTTGTGCCCTACCATTCACTATGGCATGGAGGGAGAACAGAATAGTGTAGCGAGGTACCATGCCTTAAGCACGGCGAGCATAGTGGTACAGGGTTTGATGGTGTCCATGTCGACTAAGTCAACATTCAGGACTAAAAAAGTGACCAATACACAGCCCCAGCTGCTGTGGAGCTACACAGCCCTACATGCTTGCTCTGCCGCAGTTCAGCAAGTCATGGATGCTAAAATACTGTCAGGAAATGCTGGGCTGTGTAGTTCCACAGCAGCTGGAGTACCACACATTGTCTAACACCGGCATAAACCAACTTTTAAAAATGGCGCTCAGTTTCCGCTACGTGTGTGAGAGAGAGGGAGCTGTGAAAGACTGGCACCGTGTCAGTAAAAAGACGTATAAAGGTTACATTACAACGAAAGACTAAAAACTAGGCTTTTTTCGTTTTTCGTTCTTTAAAAAGCACTTTGAAGGTGACCGGATTGAAGCCTTCATGTGTATTCCAGGGCAATGCGAAGACTTGCTTTAACATGGTTTTGCACTTAGGACTGCACAGGTGACAAGGATGCACCCATCCTATTTGCCAACCACTTAAGAAAAGAACTTGTCAGTGTGAGTATTGTGGTAGTCACTGCTCTGAGGGAGGTAGTAAGGGTAATGTCACTGGATAGATTTTTCAATGGATTAGTTGTCTTTCTTACAAGTCGTGGTATCAATAGTTATAATGAGAAAATTAAGCAGCTGGTGTAATTGATCCAGGGAATTAGTCTGATTGCCGTGTGTGCGGGTCATCTGATTGCCATGTATAGGTCAGTAAGTATACCCCCCTCCCCCGCTCCGTAAGGATAAAGTGACAGATGTTGACTGAGATATTTCTGCATTCCTCTAGAACAAAACATCCAGAATGTATAAAAGGTTCCCGCTTGATGTCCTGACAAGATAACGGGCATGAATTTACTCCGATTTCCTCCCACACTCCAAAAACTGGCAGATTAATGGGCTTCTGACCATAAAATGTATTCTGTATGTGTTTTGTCTCTGTGATATAAATTAGAAGCTCACTTGGGTCTGATGACAGTGTGGGAATTCAATTTGGGTAGTATTGGGCGATATTCAGTTGTTTTGACACTGGGGGTGACTCTTCGGGGCACCCAAATCCAAGCTCTTGTGCCCACACCTCATGCACACAGTAGTATGCATGGGTTTATATGCGTACATCGTTTGGGTGTACATGCGCAGTAAGTAATGGGCGCCCGCTGCACTTTACACCAATTGGTAAAACAATGGAACAGAACCCTTTGGACTCCATTACTTGAGGCTTCCAGAAAAAATTCCATCCATCCCAATGACTGATCTGTTTTCTGTAACGCACTGCGGAATGCGCGCGCCCTATATAAATACATGATTATTATATTACGGCTCTGTATGATATGATTATGGTGGGAATATATATATAGCCCTGGTATTCCTTGAATCCCTTCAGCAAGGCCAGCTGTTTCTCTGTGTTCTTGTCATGCATCGGTGGTCTAGCAACAGCCTCCCATTCATCGATTGCAGCAGCTTCCCCAGCATTTCACAACCACATCGTGTTCACATGTCTGTGTATGCTGCACATGTGCCTTCTGCTGACTGAGATGGAAAAGTACCAGAAACCAGGTATCTTCAGCCTAAAATTACCATGGCTTCCTGGTTTGTCTGGAACTTAGAGCGCTGAAATTAGTCATGGTAGCTTATTTTTACTTGGTAGGTTATAAGAGCCAGGAATATGTTCTATAAATGTTCCCTTTTTAAAATGTATTTGCATTTTATTTTTGGAAAGAGGGCTCCAGGGCTGCCATCAGGAATTTTGGGGCCCAGGACTCATTTCCAGTCCGGGCCTCCCCCCTCCTCACTTGACTTACTGTAGCCCGGCTCGTGCTCCCCCATCTCCTCTTCAGCTGAGCTACAGCCCGCATGCTTCTTCAACCGGCAGCCAATTAAAATGCAGCACCGACTGGTGAACCAATCAGAGCTCGCGTACCGGCAGCCGCTCTGATTGGCTGCTGGTACATGAGCTCTGATTGGCTCAAAAGCCAATCAGCATTTTAATTGGCTTCTGGCGTCCTGAGTTGAATAAGCCTGCGCTCCGGGACCTGCTTTGTTGATTGCAGCGCAGTGGAGGCAGTTGGGGGTTTGCGGTGGGCCAGAGGCCAGTGTCCGTGATAGCTGTATCCACAGCACCCCCCTACTGGTGGCCCTGGAGGACTCTGATCTCTGTGTTACCTGTCCATTTGCTGTACATATCTGTGGTCAGTCCTTTTACCACAGTCTAAAGATTATTATGAGCCAGTGCCTGGTATTGGGATTAGAAGTATGAGCAGCGATTATTGAAGTCTATTTGAGATAAACAGATCTTAGGTTTTACTAGTTATTGTGTCCCTGGTGTACAGCATTTAGAGATGTGTCCACATACATCTATCCTCAATGCGACATGTCGCTTTATACATGATGTGTGAGCTCTGCAGTAACAGGCGTCTTTTTTTCAACTTCTTTTGTTAAATTACGTCTTATTTGCAAAACGGAGTGAATTGGAAGCACAAGCAGCTTTTGCTGAGTAAAATGAAATGCAACGTCCCTATATTTTTTAGTCTCTGCTACGTTCCATTTTGCATGTAGATACAGTAGCAGTCGCACAGAGAAAATAGGCATGCCACATATTTTAATCAGCTGAAGCTGCTTGTGTGTCATATTCGCAAAAGGCACATTTAAACAGACAAAGTAGCAGTAAAGATGGACGGCGGTACAGAGTCAAACCATGGTGTGACCTAGAGGTGCCTATTTAATGCAAAAGGAGGCTAAGGGGGTTTATTTACTAAGATGAGAGTTCTTTTGTAGATGGGATATTGTTATGGGCAACCAATCAGATTCTATTATCTTCTTGAAGGTGCTAAATAAAAAGTAGATTCTAATAGGTTGCTATGGGCAACATCCCATCTTCAATAGGACTCCCATCTTTGTAAATAAACCGACTTTAAAATGGAGAATACTGTAAATGACACATTAATGGTTTGTTTGTTTTAATTGTGTTTTGCCAAATGTAAAATCAACTTGTCAAATAAAAAAAAATGTAAACTTGCATTTCAATATTTCTCACTTCTGAAATATCGGGTTGAATGTAACATGCACGTACTGATAGCTTGTGCCCATTTTTTTTTTTTTTATGATGCCAAAACATTTTTTTCTACAAAAGCAGGAAAAAAAACTTTACGTTGCAAGCTAAGCAGACTAAAGTACAAGAGGTTTGATTAAAATGTTTGCCTGGATTTGTGTGTGTGTGTGTGTGTGTGTGTGTGTTTCTTTGACAAGCATAGTTCGTCCCCTAAGCTGGGTACACTACAGCTGTTCTACTCCATGAGCAGTGTTTTCCCTTGAACTCCTGGGCAAATGATAGAGTGCATACACTGTGAATACTATTGTCCCGCTCGGTACATGCAGTCGTCGATGATGTAATAAATATTGAGCTGCTTGTACAGATGACAAAAAACCTCCTTAAAGTCCTACTGGAGCGTACACACTGGGCGATATAACACACAATGGGGCAGATGTATGAATTGTCGTTATGGGGGAGAAGGAGTATCAGCGCTCGTTAAGTGCACTGATACCGCTTCTCCCTCATGTATGAAGGATCCGGTGTGTGCTAAATGTCCATATTGACACTTATCTAAATGATAGGACGTTATGCAGGGCGAATGTTCCGCCGGCTGCCGCTATCTGCTTTGCCAGCAGTAGGGTGGCACAGACCTATCTCCACAGCAGGGACAGCGCTGTCCCTGCTGCTGGCTCTGGGCTGCGCTGGCGATCTCACTTGAATAGTGAGATCCGGCGCACGCCCAGTCCAGCCGGCTGGGGGGAAGGAGACAGCGCTTCTGCGTAAAGGATGCGCTGTCTCCAGGAGGGGGACATCGCCGGAGGGGGGAGTTTGCGTTAATACATCTTTCCGATGTCCCTTCCTGCTTCGCCTCATTAATGAATGTATTCACTATATCGCTAACGATGTGTGTTCCCATGGGTCGTTAACGAACCACCTGTCATCTAAACATGCATTACAATTTGCACGACTGCATGTTCAGCAGCAGGGCCAGGTGAAGTCAATGAACGATTTAGTTAACTATGTCGTTCAGTGTTTTTGCGCCAGATCATTCATTTGATGTCAGCGGTGGAGCTGATCACATAGTGTGTGTGCCGAGCTTCAGTGCAGTCTGTCCAGACGCATTCATTCTTCTTTTGGCTTATTGTCCGTAATGTTCTTCACAATCTCATATTTTACTTTATGGATAAAAACAAAATGGATTCTCAGTTTGTCCAGCGCTCTCAATCGCAGCTGGAAATGCTAACCAGGAGCACCACTCCTTAACACATATACAGAAACAAAAGTAGAGGGTAGCTTTCCAGCACTGGTTGAATCTAGTAGTTGTTAAATGCCCGATATCTTCCAATGGATATCCTATAGGACCACACTGACCTTAGTGTTGGTCCCTATATGCACAGAAAGGTTTCTTTCATTGGCTCAAACTCAAAGGGTCTTGTATACTTCTATTCAAAACACGGGGAGATCACAACTGACCTGATAATAGGTCCCTATGTACACATCACGGTTTCTTTCAGGAGTTCCAACTCTCTATGACACACATGTAATCTGCCGCAGATACTACTGACCTGATAGAAATACCCTATGTTCACATAGGGGTTTCTTTGGTACGTCCCAGCCGGTATAGTGGATCCCCGGAAACAAGAGGCGTGTTTTTCCAAAACAGGACGGTTTATTGTGAATAAAAAGTCACTCCAAATCTTTTTACCTGTTTTGGAGTGACTTTTTATTCACAATAAACCGTCCTGTTTTGGAAAAACACGCCTCTTGTTTCTGGGGATCCACTATACCGGCTGGGACGTACCAAAGAAACCCCTATGTGAACATAGGGTATTTCTATCAGGTCAGTAGTATCTGCGGCAGATTACATGTGTGTCATAGAGAGTTGGAACTCCTGAAAGAAACCGTGATGTGTACATAGGGACCTCATATTTTACTTTGTTTATTGGAGGATTAAATGATTTTGCCCTTTTATAAAAAAAAAAAAAATCTTTGTCTCCGCATAGTTTATGTACAGCGGATTGTCTTATTTGAAACTGTTCTGGAAGTCTGCTTTTTATATTATCTAATATTTTATCGTGAAGTAAATTTGTGTTTGGTGCAGAAAGCTTACACGGCGATCAAAGAATCTTATAAATCCCATTTTCCCTCCTTTTGCCTTCAGTAGTTAGAATCTCTAGATTTGTGTGGGATATGCTGTGTACACACGAGGGCGACAGGAGCTGAAATTGCTGGAAATATGGTCGCTGTGATGGGAGTGTTCCCCAGCGATAAATCGAAACGGAACCTCTGCCGGCGATAAATCGCAGAGTGCGCGCTCCCATTTTCAGCCCCATTGTAATCGCTGGTTGCAGGAGCTTGCTCCTGCGACCAGCTGATTACCTCTGCGGCACCGCCGGCAGAGGTTCCCTTTCATCAGCGACCATCTCTGGAGAAACTGAGCAATATATCTTCCCCGTGTGTACGGGGCTTTATGTTTAGGGGGGTATTCAATGTTCCGCCACTATTCCTGACAGGGGAAATAGCGGCGGTTCCCTATTCAATGCTGTCTTTAGCAGCAGCATTGAACAGGATCACAACAGAACGGGCCAAACTTTAGAAGCTGTCTGGCCCATTCTGCCGATAACGGCCACGGATTGTTGCGATCTCGCTCGCAGATGGACAATCCACGGCCGTTTTTGCAGCCACGCCCCCTTTTCGACGATCGGCAGACGGGACATTGAATCCCGCCTGCCGATCTGCTGTCGGTCTGACCGCAAACGGGCCAGGATCACGCTTGTCGGGAGGGCTTTGTGAACAATATCGCCTAGTATGTACGCTGTAAATCGTTAACGGCGCGTGCTCCCGTCCGTCATTAACGACCCGCTCTCTCGTCCAAACCTGTTCGGATGAGGGAGATCTCGTTAACAACTGTCATGCTGCAGCCAAGTGTGTATCGGCCATAATCCTTAGAGTGCCAACATCTCTGTGAGAGATGCCAACAATCTCTGCAAAAAAATGCCGGTTATATAAATTCAAATAAAAAAATTATTGGCAATTTTAACACCTATTTTGACAAATTCGCTTGGCCCTAAGAGGGTTAACATTGTTCTGCTCTCCACAATCGTAGTGTAAAAGTCCTTACACGTTCGGTGTTGTGATAATGCTCTCTGCATGGACACAGAAATGTGTAACCTATTGTAAATATTTAACAGTTTTGTAAGCTTTTAACATTTAGATGGCCTTTTACAAAAAAAAAGTTCCATTGGAAGTGGAGATGAAGCCTTTATTACACATTAATGTACTTCAGTTATGTTGGTTTGGGATACTAATGTGTGGCATGCTGTTAAAGTACTTTACCCAGGCCAAGTCCTTTCCATTGCCAATCATTAAAAAAAAATATATATTTTTTCGCTTATGTACGCTGCGGATCCCTTGTGGTGCCATTTAAATAAGAAGAATTCTGTAGCTGTAATTCAGGGCCTTTAAAGTGCAAGTGATGGTGTTCCAGTGCCCCAAGGTCGTGCTTTGCAAATAATAAATCACTGTTGGGGGATAGATATGCAGGGCAGTTACCTGTTCAGCCGTGTACAATACTCAACCCAGTTAATGGTTGAAGCTCAATAGCTGTGAGCTAGGCTCAACCTCGTATCCCTGGTGATCAGGGCTGCCATCAGGCATTTTGGGGCACAGGACTTCTTACTTGACTTACCGTAACCTGGCTCCTGCTCCCCCATCTCCTCTTCTGCTGAGCTGCAGTCCGGAGGTCCCGGAGCTCAGGCCAATTAAGACACCGCACCGGCTGATGAGCCAATTAGAGCTTGCATACCGGCAGCCACTCTGATTGGCTCAAAAGCCGGTGCAGCATTTTAATTGGCTGCCACAGTCCTTGGTTGTATAAGCATGCGCTCCAGGACCTGCTTTGTTCAGTGCACTGAGCGCAGCGGAGGCAGTTGGGGGGTTGCGGTGGGCAAAATGAGCTGCCCCGGCCCTTCCAGAGTACCCATAGCACCCCCCTATTGGCGGCCCTGCTGGTGATTGTTGATCATGGAAAACAGTCACTGGTGGTCTTACCCACACTGAATAGAAGCTGTGGGCATGTGCATACGCAGTACAGAGGCCGATACTGTGCAAATGACGGTCCCGGGACCATGGCAGGGGGCAGAGGCAACGAAGACCAGCAGTGGAGGGGGAGTGCAGCATTGTGGCGAGCAGCAGCCCCCATCCTACACTGAGGTATGAGCCGCTGCTGATGGTAACCAAATAGCTGCTCTGTATAATTTTATAGGGCCGTGTCCGGGAAAAAAATCCGCAGGCAGCCACTAGAACAGAGATGGCTAACCTTGACACTCCAGCTGTTGTTGAACTACACATCCCAGCATGCCCTGCATCATTTGTAGCATAGCCAAATAGCAAAACTGTAGCAGAGCTTGCTGGGATGTGTAGTCCAACAACAGCTGGAGTGTCACGGTCAGCCAGCACTGCACTAGAAGGTGCCCAACGGAGCGATTTAATTGTAGCTCCGCTTGTACATGTCCAGCTAAACCCAACCTTGGTGATGAACGTGTAAAAGAAATCCAATGAATACTGCTCTGCAATCTCCCATTACTACTGTTAAGGGGCATACACATGAAGAGATCTGTGCTAAGCAATTTTGCTAAGCAATCTGGCTAGATTGTGACTGCATGTACTGAGTTAGCAAGAGATATTTAATCTCTTGGAGCATACAACTGGAGAGATCTGCGCTTACTTTCTAAGCAATCTAGTCAGATTGCTTAGAAAATAGCACAAATTTGCTCTGTGTGTATGCCCCTTTACTTCAGTGCTGATTGGTTGCCACGGGCACTTATCATACACTTAACCCGCAGTCTCTTGATAGCTTTGACCCGCTTCTCCTTCAATGTATTAACAAACAAAACAAAAAACCACACACGCTTTTTCCAGTCTCCTAAGTAACAAAAAACGCTTATGCACATATGGAGTATAGTTGGATCACACAGGGGAACCCAGCCAGTAATGTCCTAACTGGTGCTTTGCCATAACAGCTTTTTGCTCTGTATTAGCAACCCCTTTTCGCTCCTGTTTTTAAGGATTGACTGTTGCTGCCTAAATATAGAATCATTTGGCTCCAACTAATGAGCAAGATTGTAAATAAATGTGTGTAAAGTGTGCTCTTTTTTTTCCTCTGGGTTACGACACTAATAGATTACAAAAACAACAAGGATTGCCGAATGTTAGTCAAGAAATAAGGGCCACTTTGAAGCACAAATCATTCGCTAATGTAGTAGAAATGCAGCTTTAAGCCACAGTGTTCCTGGGCTGCTGCCAACGCCCATGGGTTTATAGATGATGGCACAGGTAGAGGTGTTGGCACTGCCTGAGGACGTATTGGGCGGACTGGCGGAGCTTGTTTTACAGTGAAGTGTAGAACAGAGACGTTAGATTAGTGTTGCAGCAGTATTTGAAGACAAACACTGGCAAATGTTGTTTTATTTAATGCATTGAAGTACTCAGCTTTGTGCCGTTTGTATAGTGTGTCCTTCTGCGTAGTCTAAGATCAAGTTTAAGCTTAGAGGTGCACCCCCCTCCTCCATCCAGGCCCCCTACTGTCTGCCGGGACTAGCGCAGCGCAGTTGAGTATTAGCGCTACTGCGCATAATGCAGATCTCTGGAAAATAAAACAATACCCCAGGGGTAATCGTATTTACCAGAACTAGTGTAAACCCATCGGAACCAAACGTTTCCTATAAATTAATTGTTTAAGGTTCTTGTTGGTGGCCGAGGGCTAGACACTCTGCACCTCTTTGTTTGATCTTAAGGTTGTTGGAATGAATACTCTACATTCTCCCGTGTCTGAGACATATAGTTGCAACCTATTGATCACACGCCTTCCAGTAAGGTTTTTACAGTTTTGTTTTTTTGCTGCAGGGGAGACCTTCTGTTATGGGTAATTATGCAAGTATTTACTTACTTACTTTAGGACTGATCATTGAACACCATGCATACACCAAGCCTGACACTGAGCACCTTATGTAGAGAAGGACAGTGGTCTCCTTTGCACGGTAAACCCGCAAAGTAGATATTTTGGATCTATCGGTAGAGCAAATGTTTAAATTGCTCGCGCACCCTTCGCCGCTATTTCAGAAAGGGGAAATGGTGGCGGGGGTTGAATACCCCCCGACTTTACACACGGGAATGTTGCTGCTCCGCAACGCACCAACCTCATTTTTCTCCTTGACTGGCACATGTACAATATAAGGCCTATATTTTGAAACCATGTAATTACGTTCAGCTATCCTCACAAAATAGGTCTAAAAATCTTAAAGCATTAATGTATAGATAAGAGAATTGTCAAATTCTAAATGAAAACCAACTAGAAAAGCAGACTGAATTCCCAGTGAAGGCTGGATGTCAACAGATAATGGAATCGGCTTAGAACATCTGCTCTTCACAATGGCTTTCATAGACAGAGGAGACTAGAAGGAATTTACAGGGTCTACGTCGGACCTGCAGCTTGCCAGGAAAGTTAGAAGCCAATATCCATGTAGAGAAACAGGAGTATAGTCCATATGGACAATAACAATGATATTGTCCAACTGCCAGAGGGCTGACTCATTTCTCCATCTCCTCATATCGTTGGGGAAGTTTGTCATTCCCATATTTATGAGTGATGTTGCCCATAGCAACCAATGAGATGTGATCATTTCCCTAATGCATCCTACAAAATGATAGACAGAATTTGGTTGCTATGGGCAACATCACTTCTCTTTATTTTTAGACGCTTTAGTAAATCTACCCTCTTAGTAGCAATGATAGAAACTACAAGAACCGCGGTCCTCAAGGCACACAGTTCGTGCAGGTTTTAAGTTTAGCGATTCTTGAGCACAGGTGACTTAATTGAGTACCTCCGTTAATTTGATTCAAGCATTTCTGCTGAAGCCTATCCTTAAAACCTGGACTGTTATTGGCCATTGAGGGCTAAAGTTGGAAAACACTGATCTATTTGATACACAATACAAACGTCTAACATTGTATAAAATCCAAATAAAAAAAGGAAAATAAAAAAAATTAAAGGGTCTTCACATCCAATAACGTTCACATCCTTCCCTTAAAAGCCAATGGCAGTTAGAAGGTGATTGGCGGGTGCGTTATCACTTTCCACTTTATCCGAACTTCATCTATTCTCCAGGCTTAGTACATCCTCCCCTTGTATCTTATGCGTTTCCATCCAAGCCATCGGAGGGTGCCTGATCCGAGTGCAGCCCATCCGATCTCGGATCCGCACAGGACCGTATGTCAAACACATGCAATTTTGACACTTCACCTGGTTTCTTGCCCCGATGAGTTGAAATTGGATGTAAAAGGCCAAAATCGTGCTAGTATATGGGCACCTTTTATGATCGCTGTTGCAGTAATATTTATAAAGCATATCCTTGTCCTGCATTGTTTTGTGCTGGAAGTCCGTTCTCTTGATCTCCTCATTGTTTATGTAAGTTGCTGTGGAACCTTTTATGGTGACATTTAAATCAAGGTTCATGATGATGATAATAACTAGAGCATAGGAGTTTAGAGAATACTGACTGGGTAGACATGCTTTAGCACACATTTAGTGTAATCAAATGCAGGAATAGGAAACTCATTCATTGCACTTTAAGTGTTCTGCAGTACAAAGATTATACTAAAGAGTGCACTTACCAGCCGACCATGTGAAATTGAAAATGTGTTTGTTTTACATTTTTAAAGGAGGAATTCATGCAAAATTATTGCACTGGCTCATCACCTGCTGGGCTACTTGTGTGGGCGTCATCAATACTACCAGAGGCAGAACTACTATTGGTGCAGCAGGGTGCCCACTGCTGCCCCTGTCACCCTCTGCCTTGTTGCATATTGAGAACTTGGATTGGGCTAGAGCAGGGGTCCTCAAAATATTTTGCTCTGGGACCCCATTAGACAATAAAAATAATTACGGGACCCCAACAAGTGAATGCAGAAGGTCATCACATCACATGTGTAGTGAGCAGACAGCACATACATGGCAGCATTGTGGAGGCACAGAGTGATGGGAGGAGTCTAATATATCTTAACCCATCACATCACATGTGTAGTCAGCAGACCGCACGTACATGGCAGCATTGTGGGGGCACAGAGTGACGGGAGGAGTCTAATGTACCATAACCCATCACATCACATGTGTAGTCAGCAGACAGCTCATACATGGCAGCATTTTGGAGGCACAGAGTGATGGGAGGAGTGTAAAATAACAGAGATTTCACCTACATGCAGCAGGAGCCACTGCAGTCATTACATGTGGGGATAGAGTAGGTGTACTGGAGGAGTGGCACTTTAAGAAAACTTTACTGCTGCAGGCTCCTCCCTCCTCTATCCCCACCCAGACCCCAGTCTTAGAAAAAGTGCCCGGAGGAGTAGGTTCTCTGGGCCTATTCTCCTCAGGGAGTTAGGTCTTTTACTTTTTAATTTTATTTTTTCTTTATGGAATTTTTATTTTTGATCTGCTGAACTCAGGCAGACCCCTCCGCAGGGTCTGCCTGCTCCGTGGGACCTGGAGGGGTGCTGGTCGCCACTGCCTGCAGTGCGCCTTCCATGCACCCGGCCACCGGTGCCACCGCATCGGGGACCCGCCGCAGCTGCACGCGGCTCGCGTTACGGGTCCAAGGCCTGGCCACTACTCCAGGACAGAAGGCAGCATCGCTGCAGGTAAGCGGCGCTGTGCGCCGAAATGTGGCCTGAGACGGGCGGGCGCACCCGTTCTCATTGATTCAGCAGCCTGTAGTCTGACGGCCGCCATTTTGGGGAGCGTCAGTGGGGACAGCATCAGAGCGGAGGCTGTACACAGCGCTCCGCTCTAGTAAAACTACGCGCCGGAGGGAGAGGGAGGGCTTAGGTGACGTCACCAAGCAGACGCCCTTTCTTTCTCTCTTCTCTCCCTGCTGCCGGCGCCATTGCTGTCCCACCGCAAGGCTGATCTGAGGACATCGTGTACAGCGCTCCAGCGCACGCACTGCAGTCCAGCGCCCCCCTTACCCACTACAGAGCAGGTCTGTAAGTTACTGGGGGATTATTTTTTGTGCACAGTTTACAGAGATTGTGCATAATCTCTGATACAAGGGCGGAAGGCTCCCCCTCCCTATCCTAGCTCAGCTCCGCTGTTTTAGGAATAGTATCTGTTGCTTTACAAGTCTGTGCACTCTCTTATATTGTGTCTGTGTGTGTGTGTGTGATTTTATAACTAATCTCATACACTGACAATATGGCAGGAAAAGCTGCCTCCAAGGCTGCCCTTAAGGTTTTTACATGTAAGACCTGTAAGGAGCAGTTCACCCAGCATATAAAGGGTGTTTCATTGTGTGAATCTTGCTATAAGGCAGAGCACACACAGGAAGTTGAACCTCAGACACAGTCTTCTCAGTCAGAATCTTCTGAGCCTTTACTACAGAATGTGTTGGCTGGATTGGCTGCAGAATTAGCTGCTTCCAGAAAGGACAGGGAGAGATTTCATGCTCACCTGTCCATTATGGGTTCTACTGAACCAGCCTGGGTTAAGACGCTTATGCAATCTGTGGCCTCTGGGTCCAACCCTGTAGCTGGGCCTTCACGGCCTCCACAAAAGCGTCCCAGATCTCCCATAGGTCAATTACAGGATGATAATGATACTGATGGGGATGACGATGTGGATTTGCTTCAGGTAGATGAACCTGAATTCATTCAGGATGAGGCGCTACAGCGTGATGATCCACAGGGGGTAGAGGGCCTGATTCAGGCTGTTCGCACCACACTTAATTTGGTGGAGGACGATACTCCGGTTCCTTTGTCCTTATTTGGGCGGACACAAAAACAGCAGGTTACCTTCCCTGATTCGGCTGAATTGGACAGACCTCTCCTAAATGTATGGAAAACGCCAGACAGAAAATTCCAATTGTCTAGGCGCATGAAGTTGCTTTACCCTTTTTCTCCAGAATCTAGGGAAAAATGGGAGACTCCGCCTCCAGCTGATGTCTCGCTGTCCAGGCTATCCAAGCGAACTACGCTTCCAGTTCCGGCTGCAGTGGCTCTAAAGGAGGCTCCTGACCGCCGTCTTGAGACCACGGTAAAAACTATTTATACCACGGCAGGGGTCTTGCTCAGACCAGCCTTAGCTTCAGCCTGGGTCAGTAAGATCATGGAAAAATGGTCTGAAGAGCTTGCGTTGGGTTTACAGAGCGGTAGGCCCCGTGACGAGCTGCTACAGCTGGCTCTGTATGTTAAGGATGCAGCTGTCTATACAGGAGAAGCTGCTTCAGATGTAGCTGAGTTGGGTGCTAAAATCTCAGCTTCAGCGGTATTGGCCAGACGTACTATCTGGTTAAGATCTTGGCAGGCGGAGGCCGACATAAAAAAGGCAGTAGAAGCTTTGCCTTATGCGGGAGATATGTTGTTTGGGCCTGAGCTTGACAAGCTCATTGCTCAAGCAACCGGAGGTAAGTCTACCTTCCTCCCTTCGGCCACTCCCCCACCGAAGAGACAATTTACACCGTCCTTTCGGGCTTTCAGAGGGGGCGCCTCATTCAGAGGACGTGCCAGGGGAGGTTTTTCGTCCTTTCGAGGGCGTAGAGGCAGAGGTAGCAGAGGAGCCACAGCCGCAGTTACCTCTACCCGTCGTGCAGAAACCAAGGTTGCAGACAAACCTGTGGCATGACGGGCTTCCCGCCCATTTGGGGGATCCCAAGGTGGGCGCAAGGTTATCCCTCTTCAAGAACGTCTGGAGGTCTCACTGTCGAGACAGTTGGGTGCTTCAGATTGTGGAACACGGGTACAAACTGGAGTTTGTTCAGGCTCCGCCGAACAGGTTTTTTACAACAGGCCTACCTGCTTTAGTAACAACACAAGCAGCTTTGGTCAACTCCATTCAAAGTTTTTTACAAGCAGGGGTCATTATACCTGTCCCCAGAGCTCAGGAAAAGATGGGTTATTACTCAAGTCTTTTTCTAGTACCGAAGCCGGACGGTTCGGTAAGGCCCATTCTCAATCTGAAGCACCTCAACGATTACATCGTGTACCACAGGTTCAAGATGGAATCTATAAGGTCAGTCATTGCAAGCCTGGAGCCAAGGGAGTTCCTCTTATCACTGGACATAAAGGATGCCTATTTGCATATTCCGATCTGGGAACCACACCATCGGTTCCTCAGGTTTGCGATTCGCAATCAGCATTATCAGTTCAGAGCACTCCCTTTCGGTCTTTCATCAGCTCCAAGAACCTTCACAAAGGTTATGGCTTGCATGATATCAGCCCTTCGGATTCAGGGGATAACGATTGCGCCCTATCTGGACGATCTTCTCCTGAAAGCATCCTCTCCACAAAAACTACAACAGGATGCCCGGACTACCTGCGACTTCCTGGTTCAGAATGGATGGATCCTGAATTTCAAAAAGTCTCAGCTGGAACCAACACAGAAGATATTATTTCTGGGTCTGTTGTTCGACACTGTCCAGGAAAAGGTTTTTCTGCCATTATCCAAGGTCACAGTCATCCAGCAGAGAGTTCGTCAGGTCCTGACGCCTCGCAGAGTATCGGTGCATTTGTGCACCAAGCTGTTAGGCCTGATGGTGGCAGCCTTCGAGGCCCTATCTTACGGAAGGTTTCATTCCAGGACCTTCCAAGGCAATCTTCTAGCTCAATGGTCGGGATCCCATCTTCAAATCCACAAGACCATTGTTCTGTCCAAGGAAGCTCGACTCTCTCTTCAGTGGTGGCTGAATACATCCAACCTTACCAAGGGTCGCTCCTTCCAGTCTCAGGTCTGGACTATGGTGACCACAGATGCCAGCCTTCGGGGTTGGGGTGCGGTCACGCTGGGTCGCACTTTCCAGGGTCTTTGGACCAGCCAGGAAGCCCGCTTACCCATAAACATCTTGGAGTTACGGGCTATCAAGTTGGCACTGGCACAAGCCCACCCCCTTCTTGTCGGTTTGCCGGTAAGGATACAGTCGGACAACATCACGGCAGTATCCTATATCAACCGACAAGGGGGCACCAGGAGCAGGACAGCCATGCGGGAAGTCCGCCCGATTCTGTCCTGGGCAGAAACATACACCACCGGTTTCTCCGCAGTCTTTATTCCAGGAGTGGAAAATTGGGAGGCGGATTACCTCAGCAGGCAGGACCTCCACCCGGGAGAGTGGGGTCTTCATCCGGAGGTTTTCCAACAGCTGGTTCAGAGATGGGGGATGCCACAGATAGATCTCATGGCATCCAGACTGAATCACAAACTTCCCCAGTATTGTGCAAGGGCTCAGGATCCAGCGGCTGCGGCAGTGGATGCCCTCTCCATTCCCTGGGACTTCGACCTGGTATATCTCTTCCCTCCTATTCCGTTACTTCAAAAGGTACTCAAACGGATAAAGAAGGGAGCAGCAGAAGTCATCTTAATCGCTCCAGATTGGCCCAGGCGTCCGTGGTACTCCGACCTCAGGGACCTGATGGTGGAGGAACCTTGGCGCCTACCGCTGCGAGAAGACCTGCTGCAGCAAGGTCCATTCGTCTACCAAAACTTGCCTCGTCTACGTTTGACGGCGTGGCGGTTGAAGCCGAACTTTTGAAGAGAAGAGGTATACCAGGAACGGTCATTCCTACAATGCTTAAAGCAAGGAAGGATGTAACAGCGTCTCACTACCATAGAATATGGAAGTCATACATCCGCTGGTGCGAGGCTAGGAAGGTGCCTAAGGCAATCTTTTCTCTAGCTAGACTTCTTGAATTCCTGCAGGTGGGACTTGCATCAGGTTTGAAGCTTGCTTCTCTCAAGGTCCAGGTTTCAGCCCTCTCAGTATTCTTCCATCGCAGGATAGCGCTGATTCCTGAGGTACAAACCTTTTTTAAAGGAGTGCTTCGACTTCAACCACCGTTCACTGCTCCTACGGAACCATGGAATTTAGTGGTGGTTCTAGAGTTTTTGAAGTCAGATGTTTTTGAGCCACTGGACACCGCGGATCTCAAATTTCTGACTTGGAAGACGGTGATGCTGCTGGCTTTGGCCTCAGCACGTAGGGTTTCTGAATTAGGAGCCCTATCGTGTAAGTCTCCTTTCCTTACCTTTTACAGGGACAGGGCTGAACTACGTACTAGCAGGAATTTCCTTCCTAAAGTGGTTTCTGCATTTCATGTAAACCAGCCTATTGTTGTACCAGTTTTTCAGGGTGAAGATGCTTCTCTGGATGTAGTCAGAGCCTTACAGGTTTATGTTAGGCGAACCCAACATCTAAGGAAATCTGACAGCCTTTTTGTGCTCTACGATGCACTTAAGAGAGGTTGGCCTGCGACAAAAAGGACTTTGGCAAGATGGATTTGCTGTACAATTAGGGAAGCCTACTTGTATGCACAAAAGAGGGTACCATCGGGAGTGTCAGCGCACTCCACGAGGTCAGTAAGTACTTCTTGGGCCATGGCGAGAGGTGTCTCCTTGACACAAGTGTGCAAAGCGGCTACCTGGTCGGGATCTAGCACGTTTGCAAAGTTTTATCGGTTTGATACCTTCGCCAGCTCGGCTACGGCTTTTAGTAGGGCAGTGTTACAGGAGCCCCAGAGCTCTCCCGCCCGGACTTAAAAGCTTGGGTATGTATCCCCACATGTAAAGAACCACGAATGCTGAATAAGCACTGAGTGAGCATAAACCCCTGATGGTTCCCCAGGTTACGCTGGAAGGTCAGCTGATATGCTGATAGGATGGGCACAAGGCCTATCAGAGTGGTGGGAGGAGTATAGACAGGGAAGAAAAGGATCATACTCACAGGAAGTCTTCCTCTGTCTGAAAAAGCGTTCTGCAGGATCAGGCAAGGCTGCTTTGCAGCAAAAAGAATTTCTGTTTGTATTCAAGCTTTTCTTATTTTCTCTAATAACGCTCTGTCTCCTCTCCCTTTCCTCCTCTTATAGATCTGTCCCCTTTTTCTCTACCTGTCTCGGTGCTGAGATGGCCTACAGGCCGCGCAGATCGGTACGCCCGCCCGCCCGCCTCGCTGACGCTGGGGTGGATTGGGAGGCGGCGGGGCCTAGTGGCGCGGTCCCTGGTGGTTACAGTGGGGACCGGAGGGGATCGCGGCGCGGTCCTGCGGCTCCTGTGCCGCCCGCGCGTCTGGACGCGATGGTCGCGGCGCCGGCTGATGACGCGGCCGGGCGCCGGACCTCGCGTAGTCCAGGCAGAGGCCGCGGCGGGCGCGGCAGCGCTCGCGGCAACCAGGGGGGATCGGGCAGGGGTAGCGCCCGTGCGGCAAGTACCAGTGTGAGAGGGCTAGGCCCCCGCACGCCGGCCAGGCCTGGATCGCGGCCTTCAGCACGAACCGGCGCCCAAAACATGGCGGCACAGGCCGCGCAGCCGGAGATGCAACAGCCACCGGGCGCCCATAAGCGCAGGCATACCCGTTCCAGGGGCACTGTGGCACAGGCTACTCAGGCGCAGGGCGGCCATAGGCGCTGTCAGAGCACAAGAGGCGCTGCGTTACAAGCCACTCAGGCCACCCCTCTACATGCACAGGGCGTCAATAGGCGCAGGCAGGGCTCTCGCCCTTCATTCATTCCCATCCTGGCTTCTAGGTTGCCACAGAGGGGTCTCCCAACGGGAGAAAACACCCCAACTCCCAGCAGGTCGGGTAGGGGCCGCGGGAGGGCCCGAGGTGGGGGCCAGGGGCCGGCTAGGGCCCAGTTAATGCCACCACCCCCTTTGGAGACACCCAGGGTGACAAGGCCGCTAGGGATGAGGTCATCACTGCATATAGCAAGGCGTCAGATCCTTAGAAGGGCCAGATTGCTTCCCCTGCGCAGTGCTCAGGCCTCTGCGCCTGCTGCACCAGTTACCACGGCAGCTCCCACCCCACCTGCGGCCGCAGATGGGGGGGTTCAGCAATTTCTGTCCCTACTTTCTGACTTTATGAGGCGGTCACCGGCTCCCGGGGGGGTTGCTCCGACCCACAGTCAGGAGCCTGGGGCTCCCTCAGGGATCCCTTCCCCGGCTCCGACAGCTGGGGCTTCATCAGCGGCGATGGCAAGACCTACGGCTCCCCTCACCGCGAGGGATATCGTCGCTTCAGGAACCCCCCCAGTGGGTTTGGTGGTGGATACCCCACAGATGAGCCTTGTACCAGTGGAGGGTACTTCAGGTGGGTCAGCTCCCAAGCGCAAGCGGCGCAAGCGTAGGGCGGCACATACCTCCTCCTCCTCCGGCGGATCTGACTCAGGGTCGTCGGAGGGTGAGGGGGGTAGAAAGTCGCGCAGGCGCCGCAGGCACAGGCGCAGAAGGCACTCTAGCTCCAGTGGCAGCTCGGGGTCACCATTGTTCCCTAGGGGTCAAGTTGTCCAGTGCGAGAACACAGCAGTGCTCAGAGGCCTCAGGCGCAGCGTCCAGGAACGCATAAATGACGGGAAATACGTCAGCTTCTTCACCATGACGGCTCAGGCGGAGAAAGAATATCGCGCAGCAAAGAGGCGAGGGGGTATTGGGGAAGAGGCCTACTGCACCTATCACCGGTGGCAGGCGGGCATGTTCATGTTCGCGGCTTGTTACCTAGAAACAAGACCGCAGGAACACATGAACATGGTGCGTTACATGCACATGATCCATCAGATGTTCCTGTCAGAGGCCGACTCCTCATGGCGCTCATATGATGAGAATTTTCGCCGCAAGCAGTCAGGGCTGGCCATTATGGCGTTAGGGTGCAAAGACGTGGAGATCTGGATGGGGCCGAAGCCGGCGGCTGCTCCGGCAGTGGCCGCAGCGGCCACGCCAGCCTCCAGCCCCGCCCCTCGAAAACAGCAACAACCCTTTCGCGGTAGGGCGGGGGGGGCCCCCGCCGGGCGTTGCTTCGCTTTCAACGGAGCTGGCTGCTCCCTGGGAGCCTCTTGCAAGTTTAAACACGCATGCTCAAAGTGCTGGGGCAATCACCCGTTTAGAGACTGCAGGAAGGGCAAGCAAGGAGGCACCTCCCAGGCTTCCACAGCCGGGGGCACACCTCCGTAAGGCCCCCTCTCCTGTGCGGGTTGACCGCTTGGCCGGATGGCTGGGACGGTATCCGTATAGGGAAGAGGCAGAATTCCTGGAGCAAGGTTTCCTCCTGGGATTCCGTCTACCAATTCAGGGGGAGGTGGTAACACGCCCTCCCCGAAATTTAAAATCCGCAATACAGATGCCCGAGATAGTGTTAGAAAAGGTAGATAAGGAGGTGAGCTTGGGGAGAATGGTGGGTCCTTTTCCATTCCCCCCTATAGAGAACTTAGTTATCTCCCCGGTGGGGGTGGTCCCTAAAAAGGCTAGCGGCAAGTTTAGGCTTATCCAACACTTGTCCCACCCACCGGGTGGCTCTGTTAATGACGCCATCCCTGAGCATTTGTGCCGCGTGCAGTACCAGTCATTTGAGCAGGCACTTGATATCGTGCGCAGCCACGGACACGGGGCCATGCTGGCCAAGGTGGACATTGAGTCTGCCTTTCGCCTTCTCCCCCTGCATCCGGAGTCATTCCGGTTCATGGGTTTTCGCCTGCCCACGGGCTTTTACGTGGACAGGTGCTTACCAATGGGCTGCTCGATTTCCTGCGCTTACTTCGAGAGATTTAGCAGTTTCTTGCATTGGTGCGTAGAAGTGGGTTCAGGCGAAAATAGTGTGGCCCACTACTTGGATGACTTCCTATGTGTGGGCCCTGCCGATTCTCAACGGTGCAAGCGTCTGCTGACTTACTTGCAGAATCTGTTCCGGGAGTTTGGGGTCCCCATTGCGGAGGACAAGACGGAGGGCCCAGTGCAGCGGCTGTCCTTCTTGGGGATAGAAATAGACACAATGGCGGCCTGTTGCCGTCTCCCCCAGGACAAGCTTTCGCGGCTACGCGGAGCCATTAGCCTGGCTCTGGCCACGGGCAAACTCCAGTTGCGCCAGCTTCAGTCCCTCCTGGGACTGCTCCATTTCGCTTGCAGGGTCATACCCATGGGCAGGGTTTTTTTGCAGAAAGTTGGAAAGATCCATGTCAGGCGTCAGGCACGCACTCCATTTTATACGTCTCTCTGCAGAGATAAAGAGGGATTTACGCACTTGGCTCTCCTTCCTGGCGCAGTTCAACGGTGTCCTGATTTGGCCTGCCAGCCCTCGCACCAATGCGCAGTTACAATTGTATACTGACGCAGCAGGCGGGGTGGGTTTTGGAGCCTTCCTGCACGGGTCGTGGTGCGCCGCGCCATGGCCTGTGGAATGGGTGGCGGAAGGACTTACAAAAAACTTACTGCTTTTGGAGCTGTTCCCCATTGTAGTGGCACTGGAGCTATGGGCAGACAGGCTACGCGACTCCAGCATCATATTCTGGTGCGATAATTTGGGAGTGGTGCACTCTATTAACAGGCAGGGCTCAGCTTCCATGCCTGTGGTTCGCCTGCTTGCGCGGTTGGTGCTGCGATGCCTGCTGTTCAACATACAGTTTGTGGCACAACACGTTCCCGGAGTAGAGAACTCTGTGGCAGATGCATTGTCCAGGGCCGACTGGGAGAAGTTTCGGGCCCTGGCTCCCGATGCATCGATTGTTGGTGAATGCTGTCCCTCTTATATTTGGCAGATGATCAGGCCGGAATGGAGGGGCTAGCCATGCGGGCTATCGCACCACGTACGCTCCACTGCTATCAGGCGGGATGGCAAGAGTGGGAGCAGTTCAGACTGGCTGCTCCTCAAGCAGGTAAGACACCTGAGGAAGCCATGGTGGCTTTTGTTTGGAGTGCATACTCCAATGGTCGCTCTGTCGCCTCTGTGCGCAGAGTCTTGGCAGGGGTGTCTTTTTTCTCCGCATTACAGGGTAGGGCGGACCCGTCCCGATCATTCCTGGTGTCTAGGGCGCTGCGGGGTTGGCGGCGGGATACACCTGCCCCCACGGACTGTAGGCGCCCCATTGATATGTCGTTGCTTCCAGCATTGCTGGACGCTCTGGGGGACATCTGCTGGCCTCACTACGAGGTACTCTTGTTCCGCACGGCGTACGTGATGGCATACCACGGGGCCTTCAGGATTGGGGAACTGGTGGCACCGTCAAAACGAGCGCCCTCGCCTCTGACTGTGGACGACCTGGTGGTCCAAGCTGACTCGGTGCTATGTCACCTGCGACGATCCAAGACGGACCAGGCTGGGAGGGGGCGGTGGCTGTCCTTGCTGCCGTGCACGGTGGAAAAGGCGTGCCCTGTGACGTTGGTCTCGGCCTTCGCCCAGGCGCGCCCGGACCTTCCAGGTGCATGGTTGATGCACGAGGATGGGTCACCGCTCACAAAATACCAGTTCTGTCACGTCTTGGGACGGGCGCTGGAGGCCACGGGTCTCGATCCCAAGGAATTTGGGTCTCATTCCTTTAGGATCGGGGCTGCTACCTCGGCGGCTGCGGAGGGCCGCTCCGACGCAGAGATTCAGGCTCTGGGTCGATGGCGCTCGGCAGCTTTCCGGAGGTACATTCGGCCAGCTTTATCTGTCACTTTCAACCTTGGTCAACTGGACGCATAAGCGCTCGCCAACTTCCAGTGGGGGCCTTGAGGTGTGTTTTCACATCCGTCTGGGGGCACAATTCGGCTATAATTACAATATGGCATGGCGTACTTGTTAGTTTACTCCAGACGGTGTGTTTTGTGCCTCAAGAGCTGGTCGGCCTCGGCTTCTTCTCATTCCTCTCTCTAACAAGTGTGGTGAATGCTTGGTATGCAAGCTTGTCGACAGCCTTCTAACCTCTTTATAAATATTTCAGGTCGACAGGACGTTAAGTCCATTTGGATGATTGGACATTCCTTTGTCTATTGGGCTTCCAGGGCAAACATTGCATCTGATGTACGAGTGTTTAGTCGAGCTGGGGAGGTTAGGTGGCTGGGTGAGAGAGGTATGCTGTGGAAAGGGCTGCAGGCTGGGCTGATTCGAGCCCTGAGAAAATTTGGGGTCCCGAGGGTCATTATTTTCCACCTGGGTGGTAATGACTTAGGGCGAACGACTGCTCTCGAGCTACGCTCGGTGATTGTGCGGGACCTCTATTTTATTTCTCTGTATTTGCCTGCATGTAAATTGGTGTGGTCCTCCATTACATCTAGGATAGTGTGGAGAAATGCGGTATCCTGCCCCCGCCTGGAGCGTTCACGGAAGACGGTGAACGCTGCAGTTGAGAAGTATCTGCTGACCAATGGCGGGGGTGTTATTCGCCATGACGCCATCAGCTTTCAGCGGAGTGCGCTGTATAGGAGCGATGGCGTTCATCTGAGCCCGGAGGGCGTGGCTCTGTTTCTGGGCGATGTCTTTAGCTGGTTAGATGCACAGTGCTGAGCGTTTCCTACTTGGTGGCGGTGCTGCGGCTTAGGGCCTAGCTTTGGCGGTAAAGAACGGTCATCCTTGTAAGATCTTGATGTGTGTGTGTAGATAGTGGGGTGTCGCTCTCTCCTGACATCGATGGTCATCGGCCATGCTCCCGCCCGGGGTGGTGGTCACCACTAGCAACGAGTGGATGACCGGGGAGAGCGATCACCAGCGATGGTGTGTATGGTAATATCTTTACCCCACTTTCCTATAATGACCGTTCTTTGGTGCCGCCACCATTATATATATAGTTAGTTTAATTGTCAAAATAAATTGACATTCATTTTGAAACGCCAGCACTTGTGTCTGTGTCTTTTTTATTAGATAAGTATAGTGTTAAGGTTTAGGTTAAGTTTATGGTGAGATGGAAAGGTACGGACCTGAGGGATACCTGATGGGGAGTTTAAGAACCACGAATGCTGAATAAGCACTGAGTGAGCATAAACCCCTGATGGTTCCCCAGGTTACGCTGGAAGGTCAGCTAATATGCTGATAGGATGGGCACAAGGCCTATCAGAGTGGTGGGAGGAGTATAGACAGGGAAGAAAAGGATCATACTCACAGGAAGTCTTCCTCTGTCTGAAAAAGCCCCGCCCACCCTTCCCTATTTCTTTTCCTCTCCGGCGGCGGTAAAGAACGGTCATCCTTGTAAGATCTTGATGTGTGTGTGTAGATAGTGGGGTGTCGCTCTCTCCTGACATCGATGGTCATCGGCCATGCTCCCGCCCGGGGTGGTGGTCACCACTAGCAACGAGTGGATGACCGGGGAGAGCGATCACCAGCGATGGTGTGTATGGTAATATCTTTACCCCACTTTCCTATAATGACCGTTCTTTGGTGCCGCCACCATTATATATATAGTTAGTTTAATTGTCAAAATAAATTGACATTCATTTTGAAACGCCAGCACTTGTGTCTGTGTCTTTTTTATTAGATAAGTATAGTGTTAAGGTTTAGGTTAAGTTTATGGTGAGATGGAAAGGTACGGACCTGAGGGATACCTGATGGGGAGTTTATGACTGCAGTGGCTCCTGCTGCATGTAGGTGAAATAAGGAATTTGGTACTTACCGATAATTCCCTTTCACCGAATCAGCAGGAGACACTGCACGCCCACCCAGCACTGGTTCTCCTGCCATGATGTTAGTGTGGTTTGTGTGTGTGAAAGATATGCTCTTTCTATTGTTGCAATGTTTGTTGCATAGTTATTATTAGTACATAGGGATCTTTTCACAAATCCTATGTGTTATGTTTTGTTAGTATGTTCACGTTATGTGCATTGTCTACTAACTCTGTTTATGTTTTAGCTCCGTTCCCTACCGGGCAGGCCCTGGTCTCTCTTCTCCTCTCGGACACAGTTTTTCTAAGACTGGGGTCTGGGTGGGGATAGAGGAGGGAGGAGCCTGCAGCAGTAAAGTTTTCTTAAAGTGCCACTCCTCCAGTACACCTACTCTATCCCCACATGTAATGACTGCAGTGTCTCCTGCTGATTCGGTGAAAGGGAATTATCGGTAAGTACCAAATTCCTTATTTCAGACTCCTTGAATCACTGACTGAGATTAGAAAAGTCATCAGCCTGATGGTCAGCAACATGGAGTTGCGACCCCATGCTGAGTAGGTCGGGACCCACTTTGGGGTCAGGACCCACAGTTTGAGAACCGCTGGGCTAGAGCAGGGGGACCCAAATTATATATTTTGCACCTGGGCTCACCACACACAAGTTCCACCACTGAATACTACTATTAGATGTGAGGTATTGTATTCATGTCTCCTTTTATAAAGGGAACTGATCAGGGATCTGGCAGGGGCAGGTAGCGGGGAACATGTAGCGGCATTTGCTGGACAGCAGATCAGGAAGTGGCTACTGAATTTGAAAAAATATTTTGAAAGGACTGGCCGGCTGGTTATTGGCTTAGAGAATTCTCTCTATCAGCGGCCTCCCATCTGAAAGGCTGAGCGAATTCTCTCAACCAATCAGCGTCCGACAAGTCTTTTCAAAATATTTTTTCCAAATTCAGTAGCCACTACCCACTCAGCTGCCCAGAAAATGCCACTAGCAGCTCCCCGCCTACGCCCGGACCATACTGCAGCACACAGGTGTGTGCCAGCAGTGCCCCACCGCTGGCACACACCTACGGCAGCTCAAACTCAACACATCGCGCCACTGATGGGTCCGATCTGAGAGATTGAACCTGCAGCAGGTTCAGTCTTTAGGGTCCAACCCGATGTGCGGTCGGACGGGATGTCAAACTCATCCGATTTCGGTCTATTTCTCGGCCCTATCTGTTGGGATTGGGTGAAATCGGCCCAAATCGGATAAGTGTATGGGCACCTTTTTGATGGGGTTTCCTTCGTTTTGCTGTTTAATACTTTTTCTGTTACCTTTTCTGAAATCTCATTTTAGGTTTTCGATCAGTAACTGTTGCCCTTGTTGCTATTTATATCTAACAATAAAATGTAACTAAGATACTATTTGCTCGTAGGTGTAAAAACAAAACCATGTTGTAGGCTGGTTGCCCATGTGTTAAACTCCGAAAGATAGTAGGCCTTATTCTGGTTTACGCTCAGAGGCAACTTCCTTCTCAAATGGACAAAACCATGTGCACTGCAGGTGGGGCAGATGTAACGTGCAGAGAATTAGATTTGGGTGACTTATTTTGTTTCTGTGCAGGGAAAATACTGACTGCTTTATTTTTACACTGCAATATAGATATCATTTTGAAGTAAAACCCCACCCAAATCTAATTCTCACTGTACAATTTACATTTGCCACACCTGCAGTGCACATGGTTTTGTCCGTTTGAGAAGGAATTTGCCTCTGAGAGTGAACCAGAATAAGGCCCAGTGTCACAATAAAAAATAAAAAAAATAGTTGCTTAGTGTGTATCCTCCAATATCGTTAATACGGGATACTGATATCTTTCAGTGTGAACGTACAATATAATTTGCACTGGCTTACCGCAATCTCATTAATGATATTAATGGTGGAACCGGTAGTCTATTGTGTACGGGGCTTTAGTTACTTATACCCCTTTCACACCAGCCTAAATTCCCGGGTTGAGTCTGGGAACAACCCGGTACCAGCGCTGGTGTAAAAGGTTCCCGGGACAAATTACCGGGCTAATTTGCCGGCAATCCAACCCTGCTAGGTAGCAGGGTTATTCCCGGGTTCAACCGGGGACCTGGCTGGTTTGAATGGGGTAGGGTATATTTACCCGGGTTGGCGGTCCTCGGTGTCCTGTCCGGCCGGGAATCTACGCAGGCGGCGGGCGCAAATGACGGGACAGGCGGTGGATGATGACGACGCAGCTCTCCGGCGGCAGTGAGGGCGCCGGAGAGCTGCGTCATCTTCATCCGCCGCCTGTGCCGTCGTTTGCGCCGCCGCCTGTGTGGATCCCCGGCCTGCACAGAGGACAAGCAACAGTGGTGAGTATTCTCACCACCTCCTGCCCACCTCCGCCGCCATCCCACCGACAGGCCGCCTCCTTCCCGCCCCCTTCACACACCAGAAAATGCAGGCACTTTTCTGGTGAGAAAGGGTCCCAACCCGGGAATGTCCCTGCTTGTCTCTGCATTTCTGGTGTGAAAGGGGTATTAAGGGTTAAGTGCCAAGACCAGACTGCAGTGGGGGAAAGTGCTCAATGTGGCTCCATGCCCCAGTCACTCAGCAATGTGGCTTTGGGGGACGTAGAGGTTGTTTGAGTATAGAAATAGAAGAAATGTCAATTCGGATGAGCCATGTACAGGCCTGCAATCTGCTGACCCTTTTTGGATTTCCAAACATCTCGTACAAGTGCGTGTGTTGTCAGACATATTGTGCATACACATGAGCTGGCAAAAATAATTGTACAATGCAAAATACATGAATGTCTAAGCTGAATGGAATATCACATTTTTACCCTGTACAAATGCCACACGATTTCCTGAATTAGAGACACTTCTTCAGCGACGTAGTCATTGCTTATCCTGTCGGCGTCAGTGTTTGGTGGTGTTCCATGCAGATATTGATTTGTTTTATGATTCATCTTTTCAAAGGACATTCTGTCCAGGATAATGTCAGTGTCTCCACCGACGGAGACTCCGTTCTACGCGCCGCTGTCGCGCTGTAAGTAAATGAAAGAAATGATCTGCTTCAATCATTTCGGATTGTGACATTTGTGTACAGTTATTATGGGAGGCTTAAATGGATGCTAGCACAATCTTCTTGCTGGGTTTTTAATTTGACGGTCACTATGGGTTTCTCATGTTGGCATTTCAGACAGGAAGTATTCTAAGTGACTATGTAAAGACTCTTTGACATAAATACTGTATGTCATAGACTGTATATCATATCCCTCTTACACCGAGGCAAAAACTCAGGTTTTTACCTCGTGGACCCGGGTCAGCGTCTGTGTGTAATGGGGAAAAAAAAACACTGGTCCATTTCCCTGTGAATCCTACCCTGGTCCTGACTAGGGTGGAACATGGGGAGGACAAGGGTGGTGGGGCAGTGTAAACAGGAATGCTGGGTCATTCGACCCGGCTCCCGTTTCCACCAATGGGGGAGGCCAGCCTCCCGACCACAGTGTCCTGCGGTCAGTATGGAGGTTGGGTGGGGGGCGCACACAGCCTACACTGCTGTCTGCTGTACTGTGCAGACAGCAGCGGAGCCAGGGAGGAGGGGAATGGATGCCTGTGTGTGGCATCCATTGCCCCCAGCGCGTTGGTCACGGCGCTTGGAGATGATGTAATCTCCAAGCGCTGCACCCGTGTACAGTCTAAACCAGTGCTGTCAAACTCATGGCCCTCCAGGTGTTTTGGAACTACAAATCCCAGCATGCCCTGACACAGATTTTATATAATGGATTGCTAAAACTGTGGCAGGGCATGCTGGGATGTGTTGTTCAACAACAGCTGGAGGGCCATGAGTTAAACGTTGCCGGCCCGAGAATATTCTGGGTCGGCACCGTGGTGTAAATGGGGAAATCCCGGATCCGACCCAGATTGGAACAGTGTTCCAAATACCGGGTCGGATACGAGATTATTGTGTAAAATCAGTATTAGTAATGGACAATGAATGGGAAAGAATTGAAGTGTTTATTCTTGGCTAAATGTGATATACATGATCTATCTCATTCCACCGCAGCAGACTGGCATGTCAGGAGGTGTGCTAATGAAACAGGTAAAGAGTGCCTAATACACTTGCTTTGTAGAAATTAACAGTGGGGATTGGTTGATTCCTACACTGGAGTGGACGGGAGGGTCCTGAAAATTGGGTCCCCTCCTGGCCCCCCAGAAGGGTGGGCAAACTTCCTGCACCACCACCCCCCCCCCCCCGCACCCCCCCACCTTCTGTCGGTTAAATACAGTCATTTGTGGCTATACAGGAGGGGGGAGGACTAAAATTGTGCAAATCGTGTCATTTACTACCACCCCCTCCCCAAAGAGCCATCAGCATTTCCTGGAATAGGGGTGGGATTTAATGGGGGGCAGAGCTTAATGCTGGTATGCCCCGCCCCCAGGAAAAGCTACAGAGCGTCTCTGCTACGGGCTTCTCCTAGAGAGAAGGCACACAGAGTAGGCATGTATGGTCCTAATGTCTACCCGTCACAGCAGCCCCTTTAGTAATAACCTCATAAACCCCCGTCCCCCTCCCCTTTTCAATAAACACCTAAGAGCATACACCGCTCGCTGCCAGCAAAGTTACATTTTTAGACGTCACCTTGTCCCGGGCTCACTATCACCTTTTCATTGCCATAGATTGTCACTAATGTTGTGTTTATTCTGGCACCCTGCATCTTCCCTGCCTGGGTTGTGGCACTCTGCTTTGGTGCTCCTAGCACAGGTCTGGTCTCAGAGGCGTAACTAGGACCCTATGGGCCCCATAGCAAAATCCTGATAAGGCGCCCCCCCCCTGCAGAGAGGGGTTTGCAGGCACACACGGATAGAGCAGGGGGGCAGGCTGTCACATGCAGAGGGGGGGGGGGGGGGTTTGCAGGAAGCACACAGTTGAGCAGGGGGACAGGCTGTCACCTGCAAGGTGAGCGGGAGGAGGGGGCAGGCAGTCACATGGGGGGATGTCAGACGGATGTGGAGAAAAGTATAGAGGCAGGCTGACGCTTGCCTGGGGGAGGGGGGGGGGGGGTCGCAGGCAGGCAGCCTGGTGGTGAGGAGGACAGCCCCCGCCCCCACCTCTATATGGTTACCTGTCTGCGTGTGGTGGGAGTCATCCTGACAGCCTTTCCCCTGGACGGAGTGTGCCACCAGTGTCCCTCTGAGTCCGACATCCCGTGCATCCTGCTGAAGTACAGGATGGAGGAGCTGCGCGCCGGGCGCCCGCCGATAACACATTATCTCAGCGAGCGCCCGGCAATTACAAAAGTGAGCTGCAGCGCCCTCTATTGTAGCGCTCTATGCAGCCGGCGGCCCAACCCTAACCCGCCTCCCTCTCTTCCAGGACGGGAAACTGCCTGAGGGACACCTCACTCTGCGCTGCGGCGCACCACGGCACCTCCTTTAGTAATAAAAGGAAAAACATTCAGAAGGGTGCAGGCGATTGCTTGCTAGAACGTCGGGCCCCCCCAGCGGCCGGGCCCCATAGCAATTGCACCCCCTGCACCCTCCATAGTTACGCCACTGTCTGGTCTGTATATCATTACTGAAATATAGAGCACACTGTGCTAGAAGCACCACAGCAGAGAGCGGCACCCCAGACAGGAAAGAGGAACTGCATGGGTTTTGGAAGATGCGAGATGCTAGAATGAACACTGCTACTATACTTCTATGGAATGCCACGCAGGAACCTGTGCTTTAGATTTGCTCATATTGTGAGTTCTTACTTGTGAACTTGTTATCTAGCATTAACTTGCTGTAATGTTTTGGTCTCCTCCCGATTTGACTCCCAAATGGCTCTGCTTTATAGTATGTCAGCACAGCCTGTCCTCGCTAACACGTCTTGGAGAGGTGATTACAAATATGCGGTGATTTACATTCCGCAGTCTCACAGTGGTGAGGTTATTGGCTAGAGACTGCAAATAAAAAGTGTTTTTACATCAATATTTCTCTGACATTACTGCCGGAGGATTTGGCAGAGAAGTACGTGATTAGATTTACAAATGAAAGTTCGAGAAATACATAAAAAATAATGTTTTTGTTTTGTATGAATGGCCGGTACGCTTTCAAATTTTCTTTTCCATTACAGTACTTACCTTGAATACTGCATATTATTCAAGAGCCTCAACATGCCTCGTGAATGTATTGCTTAAAGATTATACAGTGCATGATGTACGGACAAAGCGCTCAATATTGATTAAGTAGATGTATTCCAGCAAAAACTTTTGTGAGTGATGTTCTGTTTTCCATGATATTGTCTGGAGGGATGCAGTTCACCTTTGTGCCTGCAGCGGTGCTGTGGAGTCATAAATGGCAGCAGTTTCCTGTCCGGTTCGGTTCTGAGGACCAACCACAAGCTGCAATAGGGTTGTGGTCTGTGGTTGATCCCTTTGTGCCACTTGCCTGCTAGTTTAAATTGCCAAACTGATGTAATGAAGGAAAGGCAAAACCATGTGGCTAGTGGTTGCAGCCCCTGGGGCTTTGGCTATAACTATATGGTGGTCCGTGCTACTTTTTACTATATGGTAAGACAACTTTAAAAACAATTCAGCTGACAAAAAAAACTAGATAACACAAAAATCCTTTGAAAATACAGACGTGCCGACAGGCGGTATTTCATCGCCCCACCATCCACTAGGGCGTGGTGGTAGAATAAAATAGTGTGCCCGAAGCATTGCGAGCGATGCGAGTGGCTGCGGTTGCCTTCCAACTGTGTCCATGTCGACTGTGTCGACATTCGATGTTCAAAAAACAGTAAAAAAAACAGGTCGACCTTCCGACCTATCAACCTTGTCCTATGTCGACCTAGACACCTGTCGACCTAATGCCGACACTGATGTAGGATGTCCATGATGCATTCCACAACAAGGTCCTCGCTTGTGATGTCCTCCGTCGTCTTGCATGTTCTGACGACGGAGGATCTAGCTTTGGATGTACCGGAGTGAGCGTAGTCAGTGACTTAGTACGTACACGGTAGATGATCTGAAGATTTTGCCGTTCCGACCCATCTGGATCATCAATATCGTTGATTTTTATCATCTAGTATGTAACCAGCTAAGTGTGCTGTGCCACGTCTACCTTTTTTTTTTTTAGCATCTTTCCCTAAATCCCCACAAACACAAGATAAGACCCTAATTTACAGGATCGTGGTGTCACAGGAGCCGAACAGACTGCAGATTCTTGTTACGACAGGCCCCATTGTGACATTTTTCTGTCGACATTTTCCGTCGGAACGGTGTGCGTGGGCGTCTCATGGGCACACTCCCCCTTCCGTCGGCTGGCGGTTCCATCTCCAGCCCCCGCAAGCATGAACGAGGCTCCTTCTGTATGTATGTATATATGTATGTGACGGAGTCTGCATACAGAGCATAGTGGAACACAGGAAAGAAATCTAGCTTGGGGCTTGCTTCTGTGCAGCCGTACAACCATTGGGTTGTCTTACTAACCTGAATTAGGCCCATTGTGCGTGCACTGCACAAACAACATGGTGGCCCAGCTGAAACCTGATGCTATGTAGTAAATGTAGTGATGTACTCAGCTCGGTCGTTTAGCCCCATTGGTGTCTAAACCATTAATACACATGGTGAGGTCTTTATTACATTTTGAAGCAAGCTGGAAATATCACTCCTATAGTAGCGGTTGATATTCTTTATTGCAATAACTGAATGACCTTCTCCATAAAATACAATGTCCTGGAAAGCTCCTCATCTCTCACTGGGCTCGTACTGTTTGCATTCCCTATTACAGTGCACTATACTGCAAGTATATCTGTATGGAACACACATTTACAAATGCAGTATGTAGATGCTACAAGGTACGGTTCTACCATGTGAGGGGACAATAGGAGGCCTTGATTCGCTGCTCTCTAGATTCAGCCTTTTATGAAGAATTAGAAAATCTTTCATCTAACAGACTTTCAAATACCATACCCCAGACTTTCATCTCCCCGTATTTTCCTGTGCGGCTGGTGCTGTGTCTGGAGGCAGTGCAAGTAATTCCCTGTAACTCAGAAATTGTTCTCCTTTCCTTTTGACTTTAAAGCTTTGCTCTGTATTTTCCATCATAAACTTAAAAGCTCTCTACACATGCCTGGTGATACTTAATAATTTGCACAGTTTGCTAACCTGGCAGACTGGCCGTAACAGCAAGCTACTTCTTGGAGCGAAGACGGGAACAAAAATTAAGGCTCTTTACACTGAAGATTGCAGCTCTGGAATCCATTACGGCTGTTTATTGCCCCAAAAGGGCCCATCTGTGCCTGTATTACGGTCAGGGAAGAGGTTAGAGCATGTTTGGACAGAGTCCTATCCTGATTGATGCCAGCGAAAGGGGAGAAGGCACCGAACCATCATCCACCTGAATGTCCCTGAGGTCACTCATGTCGGTTCTCGCAGCTACGTAAGCAAGGCCAGGAAATGACTATTTTACGTTCGACTTAATCAGTCTTCGTGACGATTTTTCGACTGTTGGAAAAATTGTCATGGTCGGAAGACATGTGGATTGTTAAATTACTCAACGATCCAAGTGTTTTAGTTGAAAACATGTATTTTTTCGACTATGTTTGCCCGGATGTGGTTTTGACTTTAAACAAAGTCAAACTATATCAGTGGAAAAGCTGTCCGAAAACGGCCCCATTGAATAGCCCTGTCCGCGTTTTTTTGGCTAGATTTCGGCTAGATTGACTACCCCCCTAAAGTACACTAGAGTGGCTGAATCAGCCTGGACTGTGTGTTCACATTGCAACGATGTTAATGAAGGGTAGAACGACTATGGTCCCATCCTTCATTAGCATGCATCAGGACATCCGCATTGTCGCTAGAAGCAGCATATACCATGTAACATCTTGTGTCGTTGCAAACGACTGCAGGAGCGGTATGGGAGACGTGCTGGTCCGATCCGCCCGACCTGGCGGCATATCGCTGTGTGTACCCAGCTTTATGCTCACGCTTGGTCTTGGCCATATTGCTCCCATTGTCTAACTCAGTGGGTCCCGACCTTCTCAGCATGGGGTCGTGACTCCATGTTGCTGACCATCAGGCTGATGACTTTTCTAATCTGTCAGTGGTTCAAGGAGTCTGACAAATGTGTTGAATTGTCTGTTACTTCAGACTCCTCCCATCACTCTGTGCCTCCACAATGCTGCCATGTATGTGCTGTCTGCTGCCTACACATGTGATGTGATGGGTTATGGTATATCAGACTCCTCCCATCACTGTGTGCCTCCACAATGCTGCCATGTATGTGCTGTCTGCTGACCACATGTGATGTGATGGGTTATGGTATATCTGACTCCTCCCATCACTCTGTGCCTCCACAATGCTGCCATGTATGTGCTGTCTGCTGACTACACGTGTGATGTGATGGGTTATGGTATATCAGACTCCTCCCATCACTCTGTGCCCTCACAATGCTGCCATGTATGTGCCGTCTGCTGACTACACGTGTGATGTGATGGGTTATGGTATATTAGACTCCTCCCATCACTCTGTGCCTCCACAATGCTGCCATGTATGGTCTGTCTGCTGACTACACGTGTGATGTGATGGGTTATGGTATATCAGACTCCTCCCATCACTCTGTGCCCTCACAATGCTGCCATGTATGTGCTGTCTGCTGACTACACGTGTGATGTGATGGGTTATGGTATATTAGACTCCTCCCATCACTCTGTGCCTCCACAATGCTGCCATGTATGGTCTGTCTGCTGACTACACATGTGATTTGATGGGTTATGGTATATTAGACTCCTCCCATCACTCTGTGCCCCCACAATGCTGCCATGTATGTGCTGTCTGCTGACTACACATGTGATGTGATGGGTTATGGTATGTCAGACTCCTCCCATCACTCTGTGCCTCCACAATGCTGCCATGTATGTGCTGTCTGCTGACTACACATGTGATGTGATGGGTTATGGTATATTAGACTCCTCCCATCACTCTGTGCCTCCACAATGCTGCCATGCATGGTCTGTCTGCTGCCTACACATGAGATGTGATGGGTTATGGTATATCAGACTCCTCCCCTCACTCTGTGCCCTCACAATGCTGCCATGTATGTGCTGTCTGCTGACTACACGTGTGATGTGATGGGTTATGGTATATTAGACTCCTCCCATCACTCTGTGCCTCCACAATGCTGCCATGTATGGTCTGTCTGCTGACTACACATGTGATGTGATGGGTTATGGTATATCAGACTCCTCCCATCACTCTGTGCCTCCACAATGCTGCCATGTATGTGCTGTCTGCTGACTACACATGTGATGGGTTATGGTATATTAGACTCCTCCCATCACTCTGTGCCCCCACAATGCTGCCATGTATGTGCTGTCTGCTGACTACACATGTGATGTGATGGGTTATGGTATATCAGACTCCTCCCATCACTCTGTGCCTCCACAATGCTGCCATGTATGGTCTGTCTGCTGACTACACATGTGATGTGATGGGTTATGGTATATTAGACTCCTCCCATCACTCTGTGCCCCCACAATGCTGCCATGTATGTGCTGTCTGCTGACTACACATGTGATGTGATGGGTTATGGTATATCAGACTCCTCCCATCACTCTGTGCCTCCACAATGCTGCCATGTATGTGCTGTCTGCTGACTACATATGTGATGGGTTATGGTATATTAGACTCCTCCCATCACTCTGTGCCCCCACAATGCTGCCATGTATGTGCTGTCTGCTGACTACACATGTGATGTGATGGGTTATGGTATGTCAGACTCCTCCCATCACTCTGTGCCTCCACAATGCTGCCATGTATGTGCTGTCTGCTGACTACACATGTGATGTGATGGGTTATGGTATATCAGACTCCTCCCATCACTCTGTGCCCTCACAATGCTGCCATGTATGTGCTGTCTGCTGACTACACATGTGATGTGATGGGTTATGGTATATTAGACTCCTCCCATCACTCTGTGCCCCCACAATGCTGCCATGTATGTGCTGTCTGCTGACTACACATGTGATGTGATGGGTTATGGTATATCAGACTCCTCCCATCACTCTGTGCCCCCACAATGCTGCCATGTATGTGCTGTCTGCTGACTACACATGTGATGGGTTATGGTATATCAGACTCCTCCCATCACTCTGTGCCTCCACAATGCTGCCATGTATGGTCTGTCTGCTGACTACACATGTGATGTGATGGGTTATGGTATATTAGACTCCTCCCATCACTCTGTGCCCCCACAATGCTGCCATGTATGTGCTGTCTGCTGACTACACATGTGATGTGATGGGTTATGGTATATCAGACTCCTCCCATCACTCTGTGCCCCCACAATGCTGCCATGTATGTGCTGTCTGCTGACTACACATGTGATGGGTTATGGTATATCAGACTCCTCCCATCACTCTGTGCCTCCACAATGCTGCCATGTATGTGCTGTCTGCTGACTACACATGTGTTGTGATGGGTTATGGTATATTAGACTCCTCCCATCACTCTGTGCCTCTACAATGCTGCCATGTATGTGCTGTCTGCTGACTACACATGTGTTGTGATGGGTTATGGTATATCAGACTCCTCCCATCACTCTGTGCCTCCACAATGCTGCCATGTATGTGCTGTCTGCTGACTACACATGTGTTGTGATGGGTTATGGTATATTAGACTCCTCCCATCACTCTGTGCCTCCACAATGCTGCTATGTATGTGCTGTCTGCTGACCACACATGTGATGTGATGGGCTATGGTATATTAGACTCCTCCAATCACTCTGTGCCCCCACAATGCTGCCATGTATGTGCTGTCTGCTGACTACACATGTGATGTGATGGGTTATGGTATATTAGACTCCTCCCATCACTCTGTGCCTCCACAATGCTGCCATGTATGTGCTGTCTGCTGACTACACATGTGATGACCTTCTGCAATAACTTGCTGGGGTCCTGTCATTATTTTTATTGTCTGATGGGGTCCCAGACCGAAATAGTTTGAGGACCCCTGGTCTAAATGTATAGATGTAATGTGTGAAGGAATTAAGGCAGGAGAGGGCACATAATACACCGCACAAATATCCCGGGTCACTGTGCAGTTGGAAAGGACCTTTTCAAAAATACCTGGTTCCAGCATTTCGACACAGGTTAATTCCGTGTCAGACCTGGGTTGCAGTGTGAACGGGTAACCCAAGATCAGCGGCCCCCGGTCCCGTTCATACTATAGGGAGGAGGCAGCGTCGGCTCCAGGCACTGACTCCTCCCCTGCCCCCGATGATGCCCCACCCCCTTTCTGATGTAAGTGACCCCCCTTATTGCCAGATTGCTGTGGTGGGCTCGCTCGCAAAAGCGGAGTCACTCCCGGGGTGGACCGGTGTCCAAATCCCAGGTGCGACCTGACATTTGCGATGTGAAAGTGGTTATAGGAGAGAATACACCTCAATGAATAACATTCCATTTGTTTTTTGTTTTGTGCAAGGGTGATGGTTTCTCATTTGTGGGGATATTATCCCATGTTTCTATTGCATTGTAAATGAAAGCTCTCTCACGGCAGCTTTGGCCGTTTGACCCTTCTGATTATTCAAGGTTTTCAGCTCTGGCGGAATCTCTTTATAATCACCTTGAAAGCTCCTCACATTAATAAGATTTAAATACCAATTAAAGGTACATTCCCTTCTACCAGGCTTATAGGTTGTTCCCACGTTCTGATTATATTGCTATCTTTCTTTTTTCTTTCTTTTTTTTCCTCTCCAGTTAAATGCCTTTTCTAATTACCATTTTCATGCTAAAGATGTTCCCAGGAGCCAGTGACGTAGCGTCACTAGTGGCTGACGCACTTATTCCATGTTTCCCGTGCAGAGGTCAATGGTATACAGCTTTAGGTTTATTGTATCTGTTGCAATCTTAGCCTTATATGCATCCACATGCAGACGTTTTCTGTAATGTGGGTATGAACCAGCATACAACACCAAAGGATCAAATAATTACTTTTCCCTGCTTCAAACAGTTACACCTCAACCTTCCCCTACAGGAGTTACGGGTCGGTATTCCTAGCTTTCCCCACAGAAATCCCTCCACCAGGTCCCCTGTACTACCTCCAGCTACCAACCGCCTTGTATACTATAAGGCTGTACTTTGTGTGGGGCTGACAGAAATAAAGAAGCAATGCAAACTGGAAGACGTACTTATTTTGTTCATGTATTTTGCAATGTAGTACTGTGTGTACACACTTGTTTCTAGAACTTGAGGGGCAGTACGGACGGGGTAATGGTTAGCATTACTGCCTCACAGCACTGAGGTCATGGGTTTGATTCCCACCATGGCCCTAACTGTGGAGTTTGTATATTCTCCCTGTACTTGCGTGGGTTTCCTCTGGGTACTCCGGTTTCCTCCCACAATCCAAAAATATACTGGTAGGTTAATTGTCTCCAAACAAGTTTAACCCTAGAATGTCTGTGTGTGCAGGTACATGTGGTGGGGAATATAGCAAGCTCCACTGGGGCAGGGACTGATGTGAATGGTCAAATATTCTCTGTAAAGTGCTGCGGAATATGTGTGCGCTATATAAGAAACTGGTAATAAATAAATATAGGTGTTTGCGATCTCCATAACTTATCCAATTGCTGTTAGCATGCAGACATAGGTCTGTATAGGCTGAGATGTCCGTGGACCCACAATTCATCAATGTGTTTTTGCTTTGGCAAAACCACCCTCAATTGCTTTGGTGCAGGTTCAGTTTTTAGTTCAATGTAATTTTTTTTTTAATAGAAATCTGGAAGAAGAAAAAAAGTAATCCTGATTTTTTTTTAAATCCAAATTCTGAACGAGAAGATCCGTCTCGAACTGCTGTTAACTTTGGATTTTCTCGGGAGCGCCAGGCCTGGTTTCTGTTTGGTTCATTTCGGAAAACTTGATTGGATTTGGACTTCTGGAGAACCAAACCAATCATCTGTATTACAGGCTGCAGCCCCTCCCGTATTTTATGATGTCACGCT
This sequence comes from Crinia signifera, assembly GCF_055691185.1. Lineage (NCBI taxonomy): Eukaryota > Metazoa > Chordata > Amphibia > Anura > Myobatrachidae > Crinia > Crinia signifera. The sequence continues at coordinate 28,047,533 of NC_139220.1, forward strand.
AATCCCGTTCTGTCACTGGCCTGATCAGGTGCGGTTGGTGTAATGGTTAAGAAACGAAATAAAGATGAAGAAATGGATCTGAACGGTTTCCTCTCCCAGGATATAACGCTGCACAATCCTCTGCACGCATTAACTCCTGAGTAATTAGCCCGACTGTATATGTTATTACACTTCCCCAGCATATGCTTGCTAGTAAACATTTTATAGCTTACATGTCAAAACATCGTCTTGATACATTTTAAGGTTCCCATCTTTCTTGCCATAAAGAGATTTTCACAGATGCCAAGTGTATATTACACCCACGGCTAGTCACCGCAATATGGCTGTACGCGTGCTGCACTTTATTATGATAATTAGGATAAAATGTATTATGACCACAATGTCAATGTATTTGGGTCCTCAGATGGTTTAGGCAATGTATAGTTGTCTGTGGAAGCGGAAGCTGTAGCGGTTGTTGTGTAACACTCTTATATCACTCACTATACGTACATTTAATCCCCATTAAGGAAGCTCTTTCATAACTGCACACAAGGCTTTATTATGTTCCATGTTTTCTCCCATAGTTCTGCATTAGCTGCTTGTGTGTTCTGCTTCTAGGCGTGAAAATATTAAAAAATATCTACTCAAGAGAGCCCTGTCTTTTAGTGGGTTTGTCACTAATGAATTCTGGGGTCAAGTCAGGCCTATCGGGTCCATTTCAAATTTGGACCCTTGTCCAATGGCGGGTGGTTTGCGCAAGCCTGTTTATGTGCATGCAAACCTCAGGAGCAAATTGCTTTGGCGAGTTTCACACTAGCCGAGCCTTCCGCTCCAGAGGGGGCGGGCCGAGGCGGACACTGGACTGGAGCAGGTGGAACGTTCGGCGGTTTATGGGCGATCCTATGAACCGCTGGGCATTCCCCAGGGAACGCAGGCAGGCCCAATGCCTGCTCCGGGCGGCTGGCTGATGCCAAATTACCTCAGTGCCCGCCCCCCTTTTCGGCGAACTACGACTGAAATAAGTCAGTTTTCAATTGCTTTTATTTATTTTTATTTCTGAAGGGAAGAAAAAAGCATTTGATGGTTGGCGACCATTGAATGAATTGGTCGCATGCGAGGGATGCTGGTGGTGATGGTGAAATTAGGGGTTCCTCTGTATGCTGGACATTCCGCTATGATGAAAGAATTTCCCGCAAACACAAATGCAGAAATAAAACCAACCACACATGGGGCTGGATGTACTAAGCTTCAAAAAGTGTTTAAGTAGAGAGTGATCAAGTACCAATCTGCTCCTAACTGTCATTTTCAAACACTGTGGCAGATGTATTAAGACATTAAGATTGGCATCCTGTAGTCTGACCCACCTGAAATGTTTTCTTCTCCTATGCTCTTTGTACCTGAGCGGGCTGTGTGGGATCATGCCACCCCCGACCCGCTGTGCTGATCGGTGGCAAGCAATGATTTGCGATCCGTTGGGAGATCAGGGAATGCAAGCATGTTAAAAGGTACCGGTTCCGCGATTCCCACCAGGATCAGGGAATCTGGATTTTTACATGTGTTTTACATGTGTATAATATCCGATCCCCCTATATGACTGTCAGGGGATCACCCGAATACACCGCTTAAGTCAGGCAGGTCCAAACTTTGGCCCTCCAACTGTTGTGAAACTACAAATCCCATCATGCCTCGCCACAGTTTTGCTATTAGGAAATGCTAAAACTATTGCAAGGTATGCTGGGATGAGTAGTTTTACAAGCACTGGAGGGCCACAGTTTGGACATGCCTGGCTTAAGTCACAATGCCAGATTAGTGCCTTCAGGGTGAAGAATCAAAGAATGTTGGACATTCTAACCTGATTGGCCTAGCTTGTGTGAGCACGCTAAACTGTGCTCCGGACGATGGACTTTCTGTTGCTCTATACAATAGGAGGAATAAAATTAGGCCAGTGGGGAAAAGATCTAGTGTACGATTAATGAATCATGTGAAAATGGCTGGCTGGAAAATTGCTGAGTGCATACACACTGGGCGATTTTAACAGGGGAAGAACTACTAGTAGGAGACTATGGAAAGTGGTTCACTCGGCCGGTAATACAGGTCAACAGATGGCGGAGGCTGCTGATCATGCGGAAGCGTGGATCAGCGTTCATCGCCCTCCATACACACCAGCTCTAAATCGCCTAGTTTGTATGGGCCTTTCTTACTCAATTGTGTGTGTTGTATGCTGCCCATCCACCTATCAAAAAAATGAATTGGGACTGAGTTGTTGTATTGTCGCCATGGATTATGGGTGATGCCCAGCCACAACCTGTGGGCCACATGGTAGTGTGTGAGCTTGTGTGTTGAAGAAGTTACAAGACCCCCAATGGAAAAATATATACCATTTTTAAATAAGGTACAAGTGGGCTTATATAGCATAGTCTGAATAAACCTTGAAGAGGAAATGAGAGGGTCAAGTGAGGCGAATTCCTGAGTAGGAGGAATCGGAAAGTAATAGGCGAGAAAGAAATAGAAAGTAGAATTTTTTTTCTTTCTTTAAATGGACAGGATTAAAGATAGAAACGTAAGTACTATGGAGACATGAGAAAAAGAATGTGGAATAATGGAATGTAATAGGGTGACTTCAACTACAGGAGGAAAAAGGTTACGTTAAAAAAGAGATGGAGGGAATGAAAATACGATCGTAATGATAATGTTACAGAGAGATGAAAGCATAAAAATAAGGGTCTGAATAGGTTAAGCTGTAGACGTGGGATTCCTGAAGGCACAGGAATGGCGCCTGGAGTCAGGTGTATGTGGATAGCTAGATCTAAAAAGGAGGGGAGTATGGAGAGTGCAGAACTGGGGGGGGTCTCAAGGGAACATGTGGGCAATATTGCTGCATCAATAGAGTAGATGAGAGAAATTATGACTGATCTATAAATAATACCGCCAATTAAATAGGATGTCTTGTGAGCTATGTGAAACAAAGGGCGTAGTATGCAGGGCTAGGGGGCAAGTAGATGAATGTGGAAGATACGTAGAGAATTTGGCAGGCAGTCGGACTAATAGGATTGTAGAGCACAAGTATCAAATCGTTAGAAAAGTAAATATTTAATGAGAAGTATAACTGTATTATAGAAAACTAGTTAAAAACCTGTCAAAATGACGGCTACGGCAGTGTACTTTGAGGTGGGACCGTTTTTACCGTACAAACCACCCCCAGCCCCTATCTGCTCCTACCTCCAATCTTTCTACACATGCCCCTCTCTTCATATCCAGCAAGTTTAAAACAGATCAGTGTCCCTGCAAAATAGCTTTCACTTTCTGTTGTGGTATCTTTTAGCACGCAAAGGAGTAATTTGGTCCATCGAGCGGCCCTCTAGTGGTCACTGGCGGTACTTCACCTCATAGAGGTGAGGAGTAGTTGGCGATATAGATATATAGGTAGTGCACTTCAGCATTTCACCACCAAAATGTATTTTGCAGGGGATGCTTTTACACCTCGTTTCATCTTTATCTCTCCCAATTCCTTGATATCGTTTTGGCAATCCATCAGATTTCATCCACATTCCATCTCCAACCACTGCCATCACTGCAGAAAGGTGTCCACCAGGCAGCCGAGTGTTTGGCTATATAACGCCACCAGTTTGTACTTTACCTTGACCTATATTTAAAAACACAAAGGCAGATTTATGTAAATTGTCCCCAAAACACAGACACACAATGGACAATCCACTATGATCCAATGAAGATGACCAAGTAGATTCGTACTGATTGTTTTACATGGGATAAATTGTCATCTAAACCCGACTGTCGTAATAACTATCGTACGTTCCGCAAAGGTTCTTCAGTTCTTCATCTGTGATGCGTTAGGTGATCATTTTTTTTGTTGTCTTTTGCATGTGTGATTTTAGTATTACATTTCAGCGATTGTACAAACAACTGCTCCCGAAACATCCATTTTAATGTTTCATGTAGAGAAGCTGCAATTATGAACTAATCTTGCACAATAGAAAGTTTTGCGTGCTTCCAGCATATACTATAATTACTGAGAAGGTAACAAGATAAACCTGCGCCCACCTTCTCATGCGTTTGTTAAAGTGAGGCTCCCTGTGATCGGGGGTGGGTTACGTTCTGTTAACCATTGTTACAACTATCCAACAGATCTATAGCCGGCAACTGTAGTGCTTTTAAAAGGATGGTGAAAGGGCCACAGGGAGATGTCTGTCTGCTGATGCAATTAGCAACTGATATTGTATTTTTTTTATGGTCGTATCTCCATTATGAAGAAGCCAATTATGTGTTGTTAGTTGGTTATCACAGAGAAGACCCTTTGCCTCGTTTGAACTCGTGTTTTTTCTTCTTCTAGATCAGTAATGGGGAACCTTTGGCCCTCCCAGCTGTTGTTGAACTACACATCCCAGCATGCATTGCAACAGTTTTAGCATGGCTAAATAGAGAAACTGTAGCAGGGCATGCTGGGATGTGTAGTTACACAACATCTGGTGGGTCAAAGGCTCCCTTTCACTGTTCTAGATGTTTCAACCCATGATTAATTGGGGCAAGAGCGGGTTTTCCAATTGTTGACACCTGAGTACGTGATTCCCCAATTAGTGTAACCAGTTCCCTCACAGGACACTTTACCATACAGTAGCAGAGATGGGAGATGGTTATGAGTGCCTCTTTTCCTCCATATTTGGGAACTCACTGGTGAAGTGCACCAACCAATCAACTCCTGACTGTGAATTTACATATTGGAGCTGATTGGCTGGTGCATTATCACCTTGCACGTAATGTTCTTCATGGGGATAGATAACAATTCTCTGAGCTTCATACATTTACCTGACAGTTTGTTTGGCTACAGTTGCTTGATTCTTATTATAGTTGCTAATCTGTCCTGGCAGCGGAGACATGTATGGTGTGTGATTAGACGGGAGCCGCACCGTATCAATGTAGGTGCCTAGTACACTGTACATGCCTCACATCTCTGGCCATACTCCATGCTGTCATCACTGCAGCACCAGTTACTTGGTACAGATATGAGTTTAAGCTCTGTACGCGTGCTGTTAATGCTCATAGCCTAGTGCAGGCAGGTTGGGATCCTTTGGTCTACAGCAAGTTGGTCGACAAGCATAATGTTGACATGTGTCTAGTCGACATGGGTTTAGGTAAACCGGTCAATAGGTTGATGCAAGCAGTAGGTTGACAGTCAAAAGGTCGACATTGGGTTTTTCACTTTGTTTACCCGAATGTTGACACAGTCGACATGGACATAGTTTCTAATGCACCGCATCCCCTTTCCTCGCTCGCTTCGGGCACGGTGCTTCACGCACTATTTTATTCTCCACGCCCTAGTGGATGGTAGTGCATGAAATAACGCCCGTCGGCTCAATAAACAGTGAAAAACCCCATGTCGACCTTTTGGCTGTCAACCTAGACACTGTCTACCTAATGCTTGTGTAGACCTAATGACCTGTCGACCTTGACCAATGTCAAACTAACGGTGTCGACCCAATGCTTGTCGACTAACTTGCTGTAGACCCAATGCCCGTATCCCGTGCAGGCATGTCCCTCCAGCTGTTGCGAAGCTACAAGTCCCATCATGCCTTGTTACAGTTTTGCTATTAGGGATTGCTAAAACTATGGCAAGGCATGCTGGGATGTGTGGTTTCACAACAGCTGGAGGGCCACAGTTTGGACATGCCTGGCCTAGTGTATATTGTTAGTGGTGCTGAGAGGGGATGCGGTCATTTGATCTACAGCATGATGGTCGACAGTCATTCGTTCGACATGGGGAAAGGTCGACGTGGTTCTAGGTCAAAAGGTCATTAGTTCGACAGGTCATTAGTTCAACAGTGTCTAGGTTGACAGTCAAAAGGTCGACGTGGGGTTTTTCACTCTGTTTTGAGCCGACATGTGCCGACAGGTGGTATTTCATGCCCTACCATCCACTAGGGTGTGGTGGGAGAATAACATAGTGTGCCCGATGCATTGCGAGAGAATGCGGTGCACTTTAAACTGTGTCCATTTCAACTGTGTTGACATAGTAAAAAAAAGGTGAAAAACTCCATGTCGACCTTTTGACTGTCGACCTAGACCCATGTCAACCTTTTCCAATGTCGACCTAATGACTGTCAATTATCATGCTGTAGACCAAATGATCCCAACCCGCTGAGAGAGGGGGGTAGTGAGTACTAATTTGCTGGGCCCAGGTCTGATCGAGGAGCCCACTAGGACCCCCAATTACCTCAACCAAACACATTCTGCTGTTTGCTGGGCTGCAGTATGACCAGGCAGTCAGACTCATACTGCATACATAAGTGCTATATTTTTCCCCTCTGTGTTTTATTCTGTGTGCGCATGGGCAAGCCTCCTGCAATTAGGCCACACCCCCTGAAAAGTACTTGGGCCCTTCCAGGCTCTCTACTGCCCTGTGTGTTGTCAGTACATTGCTGGAACGACTGGCCTGATTTAGCGCTCAGCCCATGGTTTATTCTAGCAGACAAGGATTAATCATTATTCAAGTGCATACTGTGCATCGGTTCATCATCTGTGTTTGCGTGCGCCATCTGGGTGATGGGTGTTTATTTAGAGATGTCCACACTTCTCCCGCTGAAAGCATCCAGAGAATAGCGGGCGCTGCAAGTCTCCTCCTGCTTTGGCAATATAAAGGTTTACGGCCGTCCAGAAATACGTGAAGCTCCTCACCTCAAAGTGCTGGAAGGCTGCAATACTCAGTCTGCTTAGATCTTATTTAAACTTTTAGGAAAAGCCCTACAGCAGTACGTGCTTATAATTACTCTACACCCATCCTGTACAGCCGCACTGAGATGCTAGAACTTCCTAGTGCTGTACTAGATACAAAGGGTCAGCTTATTGATCTGAATACTCTTGTAAATGCTCCATGGACCCTGGTTCTTTAATGATGCTGAGAAATGGATGTTGGTATTATCTGGTCAATATACAGATACTGGGCACAGCTGTGGCGCCTTGTGTGACAGTGTCACATAATCCGCATTGATACAAAGAACATTCTTACATTGTGGGTTCCTGTTCTTATAAAGAGTAAACTGGAGATACTTTGAGCATAGTAAATGTGTGTACACACTATATCATCGTGCATATTGTCCAGTGTGTACGCACTATATCATCGTGCATATTGTCCAGTGTGAATGCACTATATCCTCGTGCATATTGTCCAGTGTGAACACACTATATCATCGTGCATATTGTCCAGTGTGAATGCACTATATCCTCGTGCATATTGTCCAGTGTGAACACACTATATCGTTATTGGGTCTTGTGGGTCATTACCGATGTACTCCATAGTGATGCATGTACAGACAATGAAGGACATGGATAACAAGGGCAGCATGACCCCATGTTAGCCCTGCTGTTGCTCGTCACTACTGACATTGACAGTGTATATGCCGGGACCCACACGTGTTTCGTCGTGTATGACATCACTGGGTTTGCACATCATGTAGAGTGTAACCAGCTTTAATGTTTCGCATGTTTCCTGTAAAATAATTTTCCTTGAATAGTAACACCAAAGGTAGGGGGCGTATTAAGAGAGAAGGGGCTACTTGTCTCTTAATTTTGTCCCCTCCCGTCCAGTTGATCGATCTACAATGTCTAGATAGACAGTCAGTAGGTCCACCCCCAAAAGATTGAAAGGGTCAAAAAGGTCGACAGTCGAAAAAGATAGACATGAGTTTTTAATGAATTGATTTATTTTTATATAATTTTTTTTAAAAACCGGCTTGTTCTTTCTTCACATTCCGTCGGCATAGACTGAGGCTATAATGGTGTCGAGTGTAACGAGTCACCAAGTCCGAAGCATGGCGAGGAAAGCGTTACACTAATGGGAGTCCATGTTGACCGTTGTGAATAAAAATGGGAAGAGTCGTGTTGACTTTTTTTAATGTGTCTACCTTGTTCATGTTGACATTTTGACCCTTTGCTTGTCAACCTATTGGCTATCTGTATAAACAGACACACACGCTACCTAATAATCCATACCCAGCTCCGGGAGCAAGTAGACTCTACAGCAGAGCTAGGGTCCTACTGCACATGCACAAGACTTCAGCAAAATGGCGCAGTGGACATTTTAGCGGTGATTCTCCTACTGCACATGCCCAAAACTCCGAGAAAATGTCTGCCGCCCCATTTTCACAGTGATTTTGCAGGTCTGCTGTAGCAAGTGCAGGTGGGTACTAAAGAATGGGTGTACGGTGTAGGTCACTTAGAATTTAACATAAACATCCATTCTCAGCCTGCGGGTGACCATCGAATGATGTGGAACGTGCACGTATATATAAGTGACTCTCCGGTCACTTAGATTTGTATGCACCCTCGGGAGGAAGTAGGTGGGCAGCTGACATCTGGTGATCAGACGTCACAGACCGATTACCATGGGAACGCCCAGCTTTTACAAGGGCGTTCCCATGGGTTCGCCACCAACCCACACCCCCTGGCTGCAGCCTTGGGTGCGTGCACCAGGTGAAACGTCTGTTCACCGTGGCCACGCGCAGCCCGGCGTATGCACATGGGCTGGAATGACCCTGCGCCTACGCCCACCATCGGTCCCCCTACAAATGTTCTGGTCCGTGCGAATGGACAAGAATAACCCCTATTGTGTGTATGCTAATACAATGCGGTGTAAGTGCCTATGCTTTAGACATGAATACCAGCAAGACTACTAGAGCACTCGATCATATCAATGACTGATCACCATTTCTTTCTTGTTTATAGCGTAATGATCTAATTGCATTCAATATACTTGTGAATGGAGTACTCTGCAAATGAAAGGTTTTTTTTTTTTTTTTAACACTGCTGAAATATGTGAACAAAAAGACGATATGAAAAGAATTGAAGATCTGTTAAGATTGATGGGCAAAGCTTACTTATCCCTAATTGAATAATTGCTCTGTAGAATCTTGTAGCTGAGAAAAGTCACTTAAAGTCTATAATCCAATTTACTTCTCCACTTAACCAAATAAGAGGGAGAGAATCTGTAGCCGCCGCCTTTATTTGTCATTAATAAAATACAAACAGCATATCAATTATTGGTTTAAATATGGTTTAATTGCTGAGTTTTTACATCCTTATTATTATTGTCATTACTGTTGTGTATATATATTGTATGTTTTTCTTATATCTGTCTATCGGACCAATGTTGTCCATAATGAATCACTGAGCACAATGCCGTAAGGGTGCCTCACTAGTACAGCGTTCAGATAGAATTATTTAGTTCTCATTTTCTAGTGTGTGTTTGTGTCACCGAAACACTGCCATCTGTTGGCAGCCAGTGAAACTACATCTTTCTCTCACATTAGCTACCTTACTAGCTTTCGAAGCATTTTCTTCTAGCGAGTTTACTAGTACAGGTTGAGTATCCTGTATCCGAGGATCTATTATCCAAATTATTCCAAAAACAGTGTTTTTTTTTTTTTTGAATAATTCTAATTCTTCCCGCCCCCCCCCCCGGGAACACTCCCTTATAGCAAAACTGTGGCAAGGCATGCTGGGATTTGTAGTTTCACAACATCTGGAGGGCCACAGTTTGAAGACCCATGGCATATTACATAGTACACAGTGCAGGGTGTATTGAAGTGTATGAGGATCAGAAGACTGTAGGAGGTTTCACTGCTTCACAAATGTCACAAACGATGCACAATGCTGTTTCAAAGGCATTATGAAACAGCCAGCCCACAAGCAAAGTAATATTTAGCTGCAGTGGGATTTGAGAAACTATTTTGACCAAAACCAATCGCAGGTTCTTCATGTAGCAGTTACTTCCCCCGCTGTGTAAATCTTCAGAAACTGATTAGCTATTGAGCGTTTATCAGCAGAAAAACATAATTCCTGTTTGAACCGCATCAAGGTGTTGTGTGACTCCAGAGGTTACGGAGTAATCCTGCGGCGCGACTTATATCAGTGTGCCGGAGACAGCTCCGAAAGGCTATTTCCCAGCATTCCTGTAACACCAGGACAAAGCGTTTCCTGGAAATCTGCTATTCACTTTTTATTTACAAGTCATTTTGTATCGATTTAACATTTTGTATTTAATATTTTATTCATAGAACTGAGAGACTATGGTGTCCTCGTTCCTTTACAGAACTGAAGGTGTTTGCGTTGCATCCACCGGAACAGGGAAGCTGAGTGCAAGTTATTGTTTTCCGTTATCATCCTTTACAGAGGAAACGGCGTTGTCCAGCAGTGATGACATGAACAGAAGTTTTGAAGCTCCTAATATTGCATTGTTAATAATGATAGGAAAACTTTTATTTAATGGCACTTTAAAACAGAATTTTAATAATTTAAATACCCACTCCCCTTTACAACGAAGGACTTGGTTGCCTCCCATTGATCCACACTGTCACTTGGCAAACATTGTTAAGCTCCGTTGTCACCGCTAGGTTCTGTGCTGGTAACAGACTAAAAGAACACAACAATGCTTTGTGTTACATGTGGCATTTGGGTTTGTTCAGTGGATGGTGTCAAAATGAAGGAGCGTCCTCTGAAAATGAGTGTCAGGAGCCATCTTTCTTTTCGAACAGGCGTAATGTTAAACTGTGCTTCCTCCCACTCTCTTTGATGGAGTGCCACTGCCATTAATGTGGGGCTGTCACTTACACAAATTAATAACATTCATTTTGTGGGCTGAAACAGTATGCAGCTTATCGCTGCCTCAAGCTCATAAAATGGCTGCCTTCGTTGCTCGTGATTCGTTTTAATGTTGGGCTTTCATGAAAAGAGCAACGAATAGGCAAATACCTCTCTAGTAACTATGGGGAAAATTTACTAAAGCTTCCAAAAGTGAAAAGAGACTAGGTTGGCCATAGCAACTAATCCGATTCTGTCTATCATTTTCTAGGATGAAATGGAGAAATGATAGACAGAAGCTGGTTGGTTGCTATGGGCAATATCACGCCTGTTCATCTTCGGGTGTTTTAGTAAATCTGCCCCTATGTATTGGGTTGTGCATATATCCTCCTTTAGTAAATGTTCCAGCTGACGGGACATACCAAGTGAGCTGGGAGGGCAGGGGGAGACTGGAAGTAGCTAAGTGGACACATAGGGGTATATTCAATGCCCTATGGCGAGCAGTGCCGATAGCTCGCTATCACAGCTCATTGGTAAGTATTCAACTGACCCTCCAGCACTAGCTGTTTCCACCTCGCTGTTTTTTTTCCAGAGAGGTGGAAATGACGAGTGCAGCTGTCAAAACGGCGAGGGTCCCCGCTATATGCAGCAGGCTTCCCGCATTAGTGGTGAACCTCGCCGTTCGGGGGAATCAATACTCTGTTGGTGAGGATTCCTTCAAAACATAGAATAGAGCGAGGGGGTTAGCCGGTGAGGATGGCTTGTTTTTGGCAATCCTCGCCAAAAACAAGCCACCCTCGACGCAGAAACCCCCTCGCTGGTGGCATTAAATATCGCCCATAAAGTGTACCCTCGCGGGTTTGTTTCGCTCGGTGGTGGCGTGGACAGTAAAATTGGTGCTCCACCGACCTTGCTGCTGCCACATGATATGTTCCATCAAACTACATTCACAAGATAGGAACTAGCTGCGGGATACGGTCATTGGGTCTACAGCAAGTTGGTTGACAGTCATTAGGACGACATGGGTTTAGGTTGACAGGTCATTAGGTCGACACAAGCATTAGGTTGACGGTGTCTATGTCGACAGTCAAAAATTCAACATGGGGTTTTTCATGGTTTTTTTTTGAGCCGTCATGTGCCGACAGGTGGTATTTCATGCCCTACCATCCACTATGACATGGTGGGTGAATAACATAGTGTGCCGAGCGCAGAGAGGCACTGTGCCCGAAGCATAGTGAGAGAAGCAGTGCACTGCACTGGAAGCTGTGCCCATGTCAACTGTGTGACTGTCAACCTATTGATAGGTCGACCTTTCCCCATGTTGACCAACTTGTGGTAGCCCCAACGATCCCAACCTCTAGCTGCTGTTCTATATTTTGGGACCTTTCCGTGTTCTGTTAGTGTACACGTCACTGTTGTGTGGATTCCTTCCTGTCGCACATAATCCATCATCAGGACGTCTGTGCCATCCGGGGATTTTATTCTTTGTGGCGGCTCCTGAATTCTGTTATAGGCAGAAGTCATATTATCTGGGGTTGGCAACCTTGCTACGATCTGCTTGTTAATGGTGAAGCGCTTTTCATATAACAATTTCTCCTAATTTTTATTGATTCTTAATTGACTCAATTTTCTAAAACACTAAGCAAGCCTCGTTATCGGAATGCTGATCCGGTTATAATTAAGTTCACTCGACTGGCAATGAGCAACATGGGTTAAAGTGTTCAGTGACACAAAATGGATGCACCCTTCTTAATATAGACTATGGGGAATTATCCGGTGATTTCAGCTACACTCAGAAGAAAACCATAGCAGGACGCTCTACAGGTGGTTAAGCCTAGCAATTTGCAGGTGCAGTTGTCTGTTTTGATCTATGCACACACAGGGGCAGATGCACTAAGCTTCAAAAGTGATAAAATGGAGAGTGATAAATAACCAACCAATCAGCTCATGCCTGACATTTTTCAAACACAGTCTGTGACATGGTAGGCAGGAGCTGATTGGTTGGAAGTTTACCACTCTTCATTTTATCACTTTTGAAGCTTCGTGTATCTGGCCCACAAACTTTTATATGTGTATATGAGAATTTATTGTATACTACAAATATAAAGTGCACTTTATTTACAGCGATGGAAATGATCTGCTGTGAAGTGGATGATTAGTAAGAAGTGCACTTATCACCGATTTTTTTTTTTTTTTTTTTTAATAGATAGAACGCGGAGGGTGGGCTTTATTCCCGCTGAGTTCGGGCGATGTGCATTTTCATCAATCCTGATTTTCTTCTTGCTGTATTAATTGCTAGCTTGATGTTATTATTTGATAAGTTATTTCATTCTACTAAGTTGGCATCTCCTCCTTTCTCCACATACCCACAATTTTGTTGATCTGAGCGGAGGATGGAAAGAGCCCCCTCAGTAGGAAAGGATAGTTATATCCAAAATAAACAGCTACGCGACCTTCAGCCGTGTGAGTACGGTACGATTTTCTGTTGAAGAACTTTCTGTACATATGGGGATTCATATTACCGTATATATACTCGAGTATAATTAGACCCGAATATAAGCCGAGGCAACTAATTTTACAACAAAAAAGCTGGGAAAACGTATTGACCCAAGTGGGACCCTCACTCGAGTATAAGCTGAGGGGGGCTTTTTCAGCATAAAAAATGTTCTGAAAAAGTAGGCTTATACTCAAGTGTATATATGGTATCTTTGATTTCACAAGGAGAAAGATGAGGGATTAAAAGATACTTTTATGTGCACAACTGCACTATTCCTATCTGTGAGTAGGGTGCGCCACCCCTTTTTTTTTATTTTTTATTGTAGTTGGATTGTTACATCTTGTTCCCATGGTAATGTATTTTCTAGATGGGAACATATTACACTATACATGTTCTAAAATCCATATAAAAAGGGAAAGAACGATCAATTAATTGTGCTGCTGGACAAGGGCGTCACTACCATAGGTGCAAGGGGTGCAGCTGCTATGGGGCCCAGATCTGAAGGGGACCCATCTTTGCTGTCTAAATAATATTTAGCAACTGATGGTAATAAATGTATGTAAAACATAAGGGGCCCTTACAAACTTTTGCAATGGGGCCTACAAATATCAAGGTACGCCTCTGCTGCTGGACATATAAGGACTTTTGAAAATGATGGATGGAGGACTGACCTGAGTGTCATTTGTACTGTGTTTTTTTATTTTTTTTTGGTCATATACAGTTTGAGCAACTGAATAAATAGGAATCAATATCTGAGTTGTCCATGTATGTACTATATGCGTCAATCTCTAATATAGTCCAGGTGCGAGGTTGCAGAGCTGGATCAAGGCTGTTGGGGGTCCTAGACGTCACAGGTAGGACAGCGTGTGCAGCAGCAGGACAGCAAACACTGCAGTCGCCCCGATCGCCCCTCCCTTAATCCGACCTTGTGAGGTTGGCTACATTGGTGTCATACAGAAGCCACATTCACTGTGAGCTAATGGCTGCAGTTACCGATTCTGCACCACCAGTACAAAATTCAAATATGATATCCACACCAACTGCCACCAAACATCACAGTCCGGGACTCGCTGGCAGTAGGCGTGGCTCCTCTATTTGAATTTTAGGACTGCAAGGACAGCCTGACCTCTACAACTGCCACTGTCAAGGAATGGGTCATGTTGGGAGGAATGCTAGCATGCAATACCACGGACAAGTGTATGGGGGCCTTCTCAACCGTATGTTGGAGGGAATTTGCAATCTCTTTTGGGGCTGTACACAGAGAACTGCATGTTAGTGTGCCATTGTGGCTGGCTGATACCACCTAGCAGTTGCTGTACGGAGTACTATGCTGGCAGAGAACTGGAGACCGACTGTTACCTCTTGGGCGGTATGTGCAGTATAGAAGTGTTGTCAGTGTAGTTCAGCAGTACTCAGATAAGGAACCACTCCCTAGTCATCCTCCTCGGTAGATTGTGAAATCACAGCTGAGCTTCCATGGAAGTTGCAGATACTATTCCTGGCAGCAGTTACACTCCCCACCATGCATTGTGTAACATAAACATCTGTCACAATCACATTTACAGAGTGCAGACTCAGCCTGCAAACAGCAGTGGTGTGTTGTGTCCTCACATGACCATTACGGAGCACACGCTTGTGACACGCTTTCACTCTGGGCAGATCTGTTCTCGCACAGCTTGTTTGTCGCAGCCTCTCCAGAGGTTTCATACAAGGCTTTTGTGTAGAGCAGGGGTTCCCAATCTTTTTTGAATCCCTGCACCCGAGAGTATCAGATTTTTTCCCCGGCACCCTTAGGCCAAAAAAAACAAAACCCTGCAGAATAAATATAACATTATGTAGACTGGGTTTATATGCGATTCTTGGGGTCAGTTATGTGGTAAATGGCAGGATTTGCTTCCGTTTGTACACATTTTCTGATTGGCACCACCAACTCGGGGCACCCCTGCAAGTGTCCTGGGGCACCCCAGGGAGCCACGGCACACAGTTTGGGGACCACTGGTGTAGAGTTCGCCTTGCATCTAAATTACAGGAACCTCGGCACATGGTTTATGTGAAGGGTTACTATCGTGAAAGTTGTGTCCAGTTTAATTATTGAATGAATGGGAACTTATTGTTTCTGTGTGGAAACCATTTTACCCAGAAGTCTGCTCTGGTGATATTTTATTGTTGGAATACATGTTCCTACATTCATGCGGCATCCCTAGAAAGCAGATGGTCATAATATAGAGAACAACATCCTGACTGTCCGATTACCAGCACATTACCCAAGCACCTGAACGCCCCATCTGTAAAACCTAACCATTTAGGAATTGTACTATGTCATTCCTATTAATTACTTGTTTCCAGATACAGTCACTCTCTCTGCAATGAGCTGCTGCACAGAAGTACTGCACTACAGAAGGTGCGTCCACCACACTGCACTATTGTATTACATGGCGACCGTATGTATAAAAAACAAAGGTGACACGTACTAATAAGGACCTTATTATAATAATAATATTTTTCTAGGTGGGGCACAGAGATCACGGGACATATGTAATACTGTACAAGTTAACCAGAGCGATAGAATACCGGCTGATCTCAGACATTTTTTTTTAAGCATCCTTTTTAACTGGTTGCCGCTTTTAAAAAATATTAAAAAAGTCCAAGACCGGCTGGCGTCCTGCTCTTACAGCAAACTCTGACCCTATTACATTTCCCAATGTGTATCAGACTACAAACACTCTTGTTTTTTCCTCTACTACTCTTGGTTGTTCAATTCGGGCTGGTCATTCAGCAATATTTCCTATAATGAAGCGGTTCTCAAACTGTGGTTCGCGACCTTCTCAGCATGGGGTCGCGACTCCATGTTGCTGACCATCAGGCTGATGACTTTTCTCATTTCGGTCAGTGATTCAAGGAGTCTGATAAATCTGTTGAATTGTCTGTTATTTTAGACTCTTCCCTTCTTTTTGTGCCTCCACAATGCTGTCATGTGCTGTCTGCTGCCTACACATGTGATGTGATGTGGTATGGTGTATCAGACTCCTCCCATCACTCTGTGCCCTCACAGTGTTGCTATGTATGTGCTGTCTGCTGACTACACATGTGATGTGATGGGTTATGGTATATCAGTCTCCTCCCATCACTCTGTGCCCTCACAATGCTGCTATGTATGTGCTGTCTGCTGACTACACATGTGATGTGATGTGATGGGTTATGGTATATTAGATTCCTCCCATCACTCTGTGCCCCCACAATGCTGCTATGTATGTGCTGTCTGCTGCCTATACATGTGATGTGATGGGTTATGGTATATTAGACTCCTCCCATCACACTGTGCCTCCACAATGCTGCCATGTATGTGCTGTCTGCTGACTCCACACGTGATGTGATGGGTTATGGTATACTATATCAGACTCCTCCCATCACTCTGTGCCCCCACAATGCTGCCATGTATGGTCTGTCTGCTGACTACACATGTGATGTGATGACCTTCTGCAGTAACTTGCTGGGGTCCTGTCATTATTTTTATTGTCTGATGGGGTCCCAGAGCAAAACAGTTTGAGGAACCCTGCTGTAGTGCATACAGTAGATGTGACATTAAATATTTTTCTTTTCACTTGTTTTTAAGTATTGGCATACCTCCCAACTTCTGTATAAATGTCGCCGCGCGAGCGCCCGAAAAGGGGGCGGGGCGTATGCAAATGAGGGCGCGGCTTATGCTTATTAGCCGCGACCTCATTTTCATACGAGAATAGACGCTGTGCGCATGCGCACAGCGTCTATTCTATTAGATTGGGGGGTCTCCCAACTGCCACCCCCCCGCAGCGGGACAATGCCTGCCGCGGGTGGGACAGCGGGACAGGACCCGAAATCGGGACTGTCCCGCTGTAATCGTGACAGTTGGGAGGTATGTATTGGTGTCATTATTCTTTATATGACACACAAGGGCACCACAGTCATTAGAGTATCATATACGCGTATATTATTACTTGTGATCTTCTGTATCTCAGTGGTAAGATACTGTATCTGTATAATGGGGGCCTACACATGGAGAGATCTGCTGAGCGTTCTGAGTAATGCTAGATCGTTAAGCACACAGCAATGTGTCAGGGCCAGTGTTCTCCAATGAGCACACTGGCACTGACTGGCAATTAACTAGATTTATCCAGCATGCTGGATATTAATCGCCAGGCGATGGAGCCCCTCCCTCCTACTGGCGCAGGGCCATACTTCGCTATCGCCATGGCTCCTACACATGGAGCGATGTAGGGGCATTTTATAAGCGTATCTCTAGTTACAGTAGATCGCTTAGAAAATTCCCTGAAATCTCCCCATAAAGGGTGGGTACACACCTGAATAATGACATCTAATTAGAACAATCCTTCATCCCCCTTGAACCCAGAAATGATACTGGGCCTACTTGAGTAGGCCACGCCAATTACCGAAGCCACTGTTTGCCTATTTGCACATGTGTCAGCGACCACTTAAATTGCAGTCCAAGGGCCGGCAATGGGTGTCGCCTTGGCGTTGCAAGGTGTTAAGTCCAGGCCAAAAATTGCTACTGGTGAGTTGCACTTGAACACCAAATGGGTCAAACACTGGGAACACACTGTCCAATCCATCCAGGTGTACTTGCTATGTCACTGCTGATGATGATGGTGATGCATGCACTCGCGCTTCATAATCGTCATAGTCAGCCAGCTTTTGCTAGTTAGGGAGCAGCATTGTGGCCACTCCATCACTGTCACGCCGGATCGCGCCGACAGATGTCGCTGGGTACAAACATCGCCTAGTGTGTACCCAGCTTATCTCTAACTTGCGAAAGGCCCTTTTCAGCAGTTCTAAGTTGCTGAAGCCCTGTTGAGAAAATGAAACTATTTTTGTTCGGAGACGAGAACTTAAATCCCAGAGACTCACACAGGCTCAGACCGGCGCAGCAGGATTGCACAGAGATGACATAACTGTAGTAATTTTGATCTGCAAAAAAAAATCTCTCCCGGCTCCATCTCACAGGCGCCTGTTAGAAGGTAGAAATCACTGTGTTGAGGGCAATGTACACTGACATATTTGCCAGTGTTGGAGCTCAGTCTTTTTTTCGCCCCCGCAGACGGATTGTTTAATGTTAATTGAAGGCACTGTCCTCTAACTAGAAGGGAGGCACGTCAGGAATCCAATGACAGATCCAATATTCCAGGTCTGGATAATGAAGCCTCCACTCCTGTACGATTGTAAACAGATCATCCCTGATCTTGGCGTGCGGCCGTGATTAGCGCCTGCCTGTTCCGTCCTAGTGCTGGGAGCCACATGAATAAAAGATTATCAAAAATTGATATGCTGTTCATGAAAGGGAATGTGATGGAGTACCTTGCCCGGCTAAACTCGCAACGCCAGGCGTTCGCAGGTTCTAGAATAAATCCAGCAAGAACAACCCCCCCCCCCCCCAAAAAAAAAATGAAATAAACAGAAATCTGATTCTGCCCTTACACATTAAGTAAGACGTGACATCAATATCATCTGTGTATGGGTTTCTGAACCGAGATTAATGCCACGATATCTCTATCGTCATCTAGAATATCCCAGCCAGCAGACTGTTGCCGTCTGCTGTATTTCCTATATCCCCTGCCAGATAGTCTTGTTTAATACCACTGTGCCGGAACCTCTCTTTAAGGAAGCATGGTCCCCCATCATTTAAATGGCCGTGCAATCTCTATGTCGGCGTCTGACATGTCAACATTCACAAACGTGCTTGTAGAACGTATAATAGCCCCCACAGATGGGAAGTTTATGTGCTGGTCAATACGTTTTTGTTTTTTTCATTATTATCAGACCGTATTACCGTATTCTTTCTTAGTATTTACCTTTTTATTGATGGATTTTGCTATTTACCGATAGGTAGGCAGCTTTGGTCTTCACAGTGAGACAGGGATCACAGTGATGGTTCCAGCATGACAGTCTCCTTGGCAATGGAATGAAGTTTTTGTAGGCTTCGCCTTATTCCTTTCTCAGTTACAGATCTTTGATAAGGGAACTGAAAGGTGTTCTGTCTGCAGGAACCGGTTGCGGTGGCGGCAGCTTGCCGGGAAACTGACCCAGACGGGTTTTTAATTATACATTGGGAAAGAAGCTGGTTTACACAGGGCAAAATTACAGTAACAGAAGTTGTTCAAATGGATGATCGCCTGTCTCCTGTATCCGACAACGCGTGCGCAGGGGAAAGCCCTCCCTGGGTCGGCAATTTCAAGGTTAACAGTCACTAGGTCTACCCCTGATGGTCGACACCTGGAAATGGTCGACATTCCATAAGTAGGCATTGACAGAAGGTCGACACAAGCTTAAGATGGACATGGTTGACACCCACGAGGTTCACACACGCATTTCATGTTGTTTTGGGTGTAGACAGACTTCGTTCATACTTTACTGTCCGAGTGAGCATATAATAGTGTGAAGCATTGCGAGCGGACATGATACACTTACACGGTGTCCATATATGTCGACATAGACACCCATAAACAGTGGGGGGGGGGGGGGGGGGGGAAGCATGCCGACCTTCTGGCAATGTCGTCCTAGTGACTGTCGACCAAGACATTGTCTTCCCATTATACTGTAACCGTGCACAGGCAGACATGGGGGTGTCCCACGGCTCTCTGGGAAAGGTCCCCTCTGGGCTTCTCGGAAATGGATTAATAGCGGTGAAACTTTTTTTTTTTTTTTTTAAATAGAGATCATCATAGTGCCCTTGTTATGAAATATGTACGCATGACCGGCGGTGGGGATGCTATGCTGGTGGTTAGATGTCCGGTAGCTGTCCCAATAATGGAAATCCTAACAGAGGCTGGGTAAGGAGTATAATAACCCTACATAATGCCTAACCCTAAAGGTGCCCATAGGCTAGTCTGATTTGGGTCGATTTCATACGATCCCGACAGATTGGGACGAGAAATCTGCCCAAATCTCTTTTTTTCTAGCCCCCCCCCCCCCTCATGTCCGATGTGTGGTTTCATGATTATCGGACCAGAACCGGAGGTTTGACCTGCTGTCCGTCTGACCTCTGACTCAGACGGAAGGTCACGGGTGGGTCAGATGGCCATACACTGCTGCGATACATTGATGTAGTATATAACCACCGTAACACTCCCTACCTACCAGTGTTCCCTCTAAGCTGTGTGCGTGTGCACACAACTCGACGAGCGATTTAGGGGTAGGCGATTTCCTTTGAACTTCACGGTATCTAGATTGTCCATACACGTAGCGATGTGTAATAAGCAAGGTATTTTAAATAGTAGATCGCTTTTGCTACAGCTCATGCTATACACACGTAGTTATTTAAACTCAGCTGCAATACGATCTAACAAGATATTGATTATGAGAACGGCGATCGCGTCAAAAGAGACCGCGCATCTTCATCGCTATGGGGTGCACACACGGGATGATTTGTGCTTTAAATTCCAAATGATCTGGACAGACGTGTGTATGCCCCTTTTACCGTTACCCTCACCCCAGTAAACCTAACCTAACCTCCCTCCCCACAAATGAACCCTAACCCTTCTGAAACCTAACCTAGTCTGTCATACCTCAACCCACTCCAGCATACTTCAGGATGCCATCTGTCGGAATTCCGGTGTCGGCATCTCCAGCGATATTTGTAATACAGCACCGGTATAGTGGCTGCCGAGCGGATTTCTGACGCCCGTATTTGACCACCAGCATGGCGACTTTATTCCGTTGTTAGTACTGTATGTTGTGGATTTAATAAAGCTGTAAGTCAGTGATGGCTAACCTTGACACTCCAGCTGTTGTTTAACTACACATCCCAGGATGCCCTGCATCAGTTTTAGCATGTAAAACTGTAGCAGGGCATGCTGGAGTGTCAAAGTTAGCCATCACTGCTGTAAGCCATTCTCTGATGCCATCTGATGATCTCTGACATCACACGGGGTTTGAGGTTTGTAGAATTAGCGAAGTAGACCCCATCATTGTCTATTTATCACTTCCAGACGAAATTTGTGGCACGGGTTCTTGCTAAAGGATCTAGAAACAAATCTGTAGCGACAATAGTACAGCCAGTATTTTATAACGGGGAAAAAGTGGCATATGCTAATTTTAGAGAGAGGAGGTTGATTAATCACCCGCAGACCAGATTTGGCATGTCTAATTAGTAAACGCTTTATTGCCTCTGCCACCGAAACAACAAAATTCTGTTTAGTGTAATGTATGTTTTAGGATCTACATGTTTCTGCAAGTGCACATTGTAAAAGGCAGCTGGAATTTCTCATTTACTTCCTCTATATACATGTGTGCATTGCAGCTGGCTAAACATCTACAGCAGGGGTATCCAAACTTTTTGCGCCGAGGGTCACATCTGGTGAAGTGTAAATGTATGGGGCCGACCATTCAGCCTGACATTCTTTGAATCATCACATCAGAATGGTCCCCCACTCTGCCCCCATTCACACTATGTCCCCCAGCCTGCCCCTTCACTGTATTTCCCCCACTCTGCACCCATTCACTCTGTCCCCCAGCCTGCCCCCCTTCTCTTAATGTCCATCAGTGCCTCCATTCATTGGTTGTCCCCAAGCCTGACCCTCCTTCACTGTATGACTCCCATTCACTGTATGACCTCCATTCACTATGTACCCCACTCTGCCCCCATTCACTGTATGTCCCCCAGCCTACCCTGCTCCCCTTCTCTGAATGGCCATCACTGCCTCCATTCACTTTATGTCCCCCACTCTGACCCCTCTCTTCTCTGTATGTTTCCCAGCCCCTTGTGTGAGCCAGAGGAAGGAGAGGCAAAGCAGGCACTGCAAGGACAGGAGATGCTTGGGCTCCCACTGCTGCCCTCCTCCGCTCTGCATGTTACAGGAGCAAGCTTCCGCCTTGCTGCCCCCTCCCCAAACACTGCTGTCACTGTGATTGTGGAGTAGGGTGATATAAGATTGCAGCAGCAGGGGTAGGACGCCAAACACATCTGACTGTGGCGGCCGGCACCTCCTCACTGCAGCAGACAGCAAGGTAAAGGCGCGCTCGCCGGGGCTCCACCTTTAGTGTCCTGTGCTGTGCTTCCCAAATTTGATACTCTGCCCGCTTCCAGCTGGAGGCTGCGGGCCACTTGAAATGACCGCACGGGCTGCATTTGGCCCCCGGGCCTGACTTTGGACATGCCTGATCTACAGATTATGGGGTCGATCCTATTAACCCCAAAAGGTTGCGAGTTGCTGTTCGGGTGCCATTTTCACACTAACCCTAACACGCACCCTTCGCAGGGCCGAATCCACTGAAATTTGCCTGCACCCCTATGGGAGGTGCGAGCACTTTTCAGCGAATTCGGCCCACCACAAAAGTGTGCCGGGTGTCGTGATGATTCGCACCCTTCGAGGTTAATAGGATCGATCCCTGGTTGGAACAAAGAACTGGTAATGAATGAGAGCCAATGACAGTTAACCATTCGCTTCAAAATGCTGGCAAACTGCCAAACTGTCATTCAGATATTACCAGGTTTTTGTTCCAACCAGCCCAATCTGACAATCGATCTGTAGATGTATGGCCAGCTTAACTCTACATCTAGAAAACGCAAATCCTCCTGTTTAATGTGATATTTCCTTTACATGAAGCCTAAAAAGTCTGTAGTTGCTGCAATTCTACATTTATTAATGCGTTGCTATATTATAACCAGAATTTCACCAAGCCTTTTTTCCTATTGGCCGTACTTACTCCTGCGTGCTGTAAAATGTAGACGTTCCATTTCTGAATTCCAGGAGTATAATTTCCGAGCCCCGTACTGTACCAGCCAGTACATCATGTAAATAAGGCTGCTGTATCGTCTCAGGGACAGGAACATGGCAGTTACAAATGAATGACCAGGGGACTAAAATGTTTTGTGAACGGTTAAACAGCTAATAAATCATCTTTATGCATTGCTGTGTATCCCCACCCTTCCATGCACTGGAAGACGACGGGGGCAGTGGCGAGAAATTGCAATTGGGTAACTGTCTCCAAAAGGCATTACATATCTGTGGCGCGACGGTGTCACTTTGCATTAGGATGCAGGAACCAGATATTCGGGAGCGAGATGGAACACAATTCCCATTGTGAGCTGTTCAATCTCAGGGAGTAATTATGTGCTAATAATGAGCATTTCAGGGGACGCGGATGAGATGGAGCTTTGGTGCTAAACGCTGGACTCTGCGGCTAATTAAAAATTGTGCCGCATTTGTGTGAACACGCACACCCACACATACGGTAGGTCATCTGCTGTAGATTGTGTGAAAGTATGCATATTCTCAATTTTTATCAATTTCTCTACTAGGACATGATGTCGTCGTCCCCCCCCCAGTAATTATAAGCCCATTACAAGCCACCCAGGACTTGTTATGTGACAGCGTTCAGCCTGGAGTCTTGTGGGTTTATGCAGTCACTGAACAGGGACTTCTGTTGTTGTTATACTGTAATTTGCAGCACTATAAAGGAAGGAAAACATTGGAAGCATGCCACTCACAGCAGACTTTGCATTCCCTCCAGTCCTCATGTCAGTAAATTGTAGTCTGGTGACTACCATGGTAACCTGCTCTTCTAGAACTGGTCATCCAGACACCGAATGTCATACCGCCAGGATTAGAGATGTGCACCGGCCACTTTTCGGGTTTTGGGTTCTGATTACCTTGAGGTTTTGGGTTCTAATGGGTTTTGCCAAAACACCTCCTAAGTGTTTTGTGTTTGGATTTCTTGGGTTTTGGGTTCTGATTTATTTGTTAAAAAAGCATAAAAACTGCTAAAATCGCAGAATTTTTTTTTTTTTTTTTGCTCCTACGCTATATTAACCTCAATAACATTCATTTCCACTCATTTACAGTCTATTCTGAACAGCTCACACCTTACAATATTGTTTTTAGGGCAAAAGGTTGCACCGAGGTAGCTGGATAACTATGATAAGCCACACAAGTGTGCGGCACAAACACTAGACTGATATGGCACACTTAGCATACCCTCTAGGGCTAGGCTGATACTGCACACCTAGAATTACCCCTGGACTGGTATGGCACAGGTAGCATCACCCCTGGACTGATACGGCACATTTAGCATCACCCCTGGACTGATATGGCACACTTAGCATCCCCCCTAGTCTGATACGGCACACCTAGCATCACCCCTGGACTGATATGGCACACTTAGCATCCCCTCTAGGCTGATACTGCACACTTAGCATCCCCCCTAGTCTGATACGGCACACCTAGCATCACCCCTGGACTGATATGGCACAGGTAGCATCACTCCTGGACTGATATGGCACATTTAGCATCACCCCTGGACTGATATGGCACACTTAGCATCCCCCCTAGTCTGATACGGCACACCTAGCATCACCCCTGGACTGATATGGCACGCTTAGCATCACCCCTGGACTAATACAGCACACTTGGCAGCACCCCATGAATTATACGGCAGACTTGGCTTACCCCAGGAATTATACGGCACAGATGGTGGCACCCCTGACCTGATACAGCACACATGGAATCATACGGCACAGATGGCGGCACCCCTGGACTGTTACGGCACACATGGCTCACACCTATATACTGTGATAAATAATACTGGTAGCCAGCGGCAACAGCAGACTGGAATTATATACTGCGATAAATACTGGTAGCCAGTGGCAACAGCAGACTAGAATTATATACTGCAATAAATAAAATACTGGTAGCCACTGCCAGTGGCAACAGCAAACTGGAATTATATACTGTGATAGGTACTGATAGCCAGGGGCAACAGCACACTGGAATTATATACTGCAATAGGTACTGGTAGGCACTAGCCAGTGGCAACAGCAGAGAGCAGACTGCAGCAGACACTAGGCAATGCAGGGCAGGCAGTGGCACTAGCAGCACCAGTGGACTATCACACTGTGACTGACTATACAGGAGCAGACTCAGCAGAGGCAGGCCCCAGCACAAAGGAGAGACAGAACACAGCACCAGTCATCCTTGCAATGGTGATGTCTTGATCACTGAGCAGAGACACAGTACACAGCAGCATGGGCCCCAGCAGAGACCACACACAGCAGCAGCACACCCTTCCCTACCCTTCTCCGAGATTGGAGTGAAGATGGCGGCGCGAGGTTGCGGAATTTAAAGGTTCCGTGATCTCGCGAGAATCCGACGCCAGGCGATGACGTTTTGCCCGTGCGCCCGGATTCGAGTAAGGCGGGAAGCGCCGAGCGCTGCTCGTATCC